>NC_045428.1:418546838-418856262 GCF_902635505.1 Sarcophilus harrisii | reverse complement strand
GGGACTCCCAGGTTCATTCCAATCATCTGAAGCATTTTCTGGAGAGTGCTTATCATGTACCTGTTTCATTAGGAAGAAAAAAAAAAAAAGTAGGGAACATATTTTCCCAGGATCCCCTAGTGCAAATGTATATTACTGACAAGGTTTTAAGGGATGTAGTTTGCTTTTTTTTCACCATGTAACTTCTATAAAAGTTCCTATGAATCCAAATTCTTCATCATTTCAACACAAACACATGTCAGAAGCGAAGAAAAGGGAAGAGAGGAGAGATACAGAGAGAAACAGAGAGAAAAAATAAAAAGACAGAGAAAGTGAGTGAGCAAGAGAGACAGAGACAGAGAGAGAAACAGATAGAGATACACAAACACACACACAAAGACAGAGAAACTATTATACTTGGAAGAACAGATTTAAAGCAGGAAGGATTTTTATATCACCTAGTCTAAGTTTCTCATCTTCTAAACGAAGAAACTAAGGTTCAGAGAGATCAAATGATTGTTCAAGGTCACAAAAGTAGTAAGATTCCAACAGACAAGACTTTTTTCTACAGTGTCAGTACTTTTTCCCACTATTCCCCACCATTTAGACATGTTTTTAATTTTTGTTTTATTTTCCCCTTTACTGATTAAAGTCTGGGAAAGGAAAAGCATAAAACAAAGTCCTAAGAAGTAAAATGAAGTTTACTCAGCTGGGTGAGCTCTCAGTCAGCTGTAGTCATCAATAAATGACTGACTTGAATTTTGTAATATTTGGTCCCTATAGAATTCCTTCATGATCTCACTAAGGCATCCCATAAAATTTTGGGGCAGGGGAAACAGCTAGGTGCTATTGATGTAATATAGCTTCTAGGGAGACAATAATTTTGTGTTCCCCTAATTTTAGGGGGGGGGGGGCTTCTGTTCTAACAATAAGTCAGTAGTCCTAAATCTTCTGGCTTTGGAGCCTGACTCAGGAAACTCCCACATCCAATCTGTCTGATTCTGAATACCACTCCTCAGTCAGATTCTGGCCTCAGGATAATCCTACAGATCAAACTCCTGAGACAGTAGGGATGAGACCACTCCTCAGTTAGATAATCTGTTGGTCAATGAGAACCAAATTCCGGAGACCACTCCTCTGGGCCAAAGAATTAGCCTGTCAGTGGTAGAAAGCTGGATAAAGGGGTCTCCTCTGTCTTAGCACTTTGCTAATTTCTTTTGGAATTTAGCCTGCTCGTAATGGCATTACAATTACAATAAAACTTTGTCCCTTGGGTTCAAGCCTGCAAATTCTTTTGAGACACCTTGCAACACCAGTCTATGACCCTAAACTTTTGAGTCCCCTTCCCAACCTCAGCATTATAGTGGATAGAGTGCTGGTTTTGGAGCCAACAAGCTTCATCTTCTCATCTTTGAGAGTTCAAATCTGGCTTCACATTCATGCAACTCTGTGATTCTAGACAAGTTAACCCTGTTTGTCTCAGTTTCTTCTTTTATAAAATGAGCTGGATAATGAAATAGAATCCATTTCAGTATCTCTGCCAAGAAAACATCAAATAAGGTCACAAAGAGTCAGACTTCACTGAAAAACCACAAAACAAATTCCAGTCTGGAAAGACAGAATTTTAGAGTTCATTGTAAATTTGGGTGATCCTGTCAATATCCTAGAAAAATTCTCTGACAATAGATTCACCTAGCACCTGAAAAATAAACCTGAAATATTACTAAATATTTGTAAGTAATATAAATATATTAACATTTTATTAATCATTTTCAATAAATAAATATTACCAAATATGATAAAGACAAGATTTTTGGTATTACTATGAAAGTCAGGATAGTATAGTAGATGATGAACTGCATTTTACCTCAGACTAACTAAGAATGCTTGAGCATATTAAAATCTATGTAAGCCTCATTTTCCTTATCTGTAAAATGGGGATACAAAGTTGTCATAATGATCAAATGAGATAATTTATATTAGGAATTTTGTAAACTTTATAGAACCAAAAAATGTAAATTTTTTATTGTTATTAATCATAGAAAGCAAAGTGCAATTAATATCTACAAAAAAATTAGAGATTAGATTCATTTCATGGTTGTCAAAAGCTTTCTCTAATTTGAGAAAACTGCAAATCTCTCCCCCTTGATTTAACACATTTCCCTTAAACAGAGACTTTGTTTTCTCTCTACTGGAACTGTACAACATACACACTCAAAAGCTTGATTCAGATCATAATTAGAATTTTTTTTACATTAACTTAGGAGTCAGATTTAAAATCTAAATTTCCTAAACAACAAACAAGTAATTCTTCATCATATTTTCCTAACTAAAGTTAGAAAGATCCTTTAAAACTTGGCTCTTAAAAGAATGAAGAATTCCTG
This sequence comes from Sarcophilus harrisii, assembly GCF_902635505.1. Taxonomy (NCBI): domain Eukaryota; kingdom Metazoa; phylum Chordata; class Mammalia; order Dasyuromorphia; family Dasyuridae; genus Sarcophilus; species Sarcophilus harrisii. The sequence goes on along the minus strand of NC_045428.1, from coordinate 418,853,899 downwards.
AATTTTTTGCAAATTTCTTTATTAAGTTGATTACCTTAGTCTATGTCTTAGAAGGATAGAATTGCTTATTAAGTTGATACTAATTAGGAGCAGCTTTAAAATTTGTCCCTATGAAAAGAATGCCTGAATTTCCTTAGTGCTTTTTCTAACATGCCCCTGAATGATGTACTTGTGGGCTCAGTAAGTAAAATTTATTAAACATATTAAATGATATTTATATTTTATGTTTTTATATGACAGAATCCATCATTTTATGAATGCGGTTGGATCCAGAGAAATGAAATAAATGACTTGCCTAAGGTCATACTGCTAATTACAAAACAGAACCAGGAATCAGAGAGCCAGGTCCTCTGACCAGTGATTTTTTTTATTTTTTTATTTTTATTACTACCCTAATTTAGTTCTTCCTGTCATAATTGTCTAGCTCCTCCCCCCCAAAAAAAATTTCCTATATTTTAAACTATTTGGTATTTGACTTTTCCTACTGTTAGATATAGATCATTCACCATTCTATTGTTATGTCTTAGGTTCCTTAATCATTCCTTACCACCTCTCTCCTTCCCATGAAGAAACTACTAGGGGCAGCTAGGTGGCACAGGGGATAGAGCACCAGCCCTGAAGTCAGAAGGACCTGAGTTCAAATCTGGTCTCAGACACTTAACACTTCCTAGCTGTGTAATCCTGGGCAAGTCATTTAACCCCAATTGCCTCAGCAAAAACAAACAAAAACCTACTAGAACTCAGAATCTTACCATTTAGACAGATATTAGGTATTAGATATATACTTTGTTTTCTCATCATTGCTTCCCAATATTGGTATCATCTTGGGTGGGGTGAGAACACAGAACAACCCTTTCCTGTAAACTCCCCTATTCACAGACCCTTAGAACCGACTGCATCTGGAAACCCTAGATTTCACTCTCAGTCAATATTCTCAATTCACCCAAATTTCCCTCTTTTTCTTCCCTTCCCCATTCACAGACTGATTCCTCCTAATCAGCACCTATAAGCAAATCTCTGGGGAGTCCAAACTCCACACAGTCTCTCACATATATCCAGCACTTCTTCTTCACCTTCTCTCTTTTCCATGGGTACTTCTGTTCTCTTCGACTATCAGTCATTAATTGAAAATATGAGCCCTCAGTACATCCTTCTTCTATGATGTTATTGGGTAGTTTCTCCCACTACACTTCTGAAAAGGCTTTTGAAAATACAAGTGTACCTCTTTTGTTGACAGTTTCGGATTCCAACTCAATGGCTGCTCTCAATACTTACATTCTACTCTCACTCTTCCTTTTAGCCTGATTTATTTCTTTGGTTCCTTTATATCCCTCAATTCTTTCCATTTTCTTTTTGAACTATTGATTTTAAAATCCAAATATCGAATGCCAGCCTTTTATCTGAAGTTCATTTTCTCTTTTGATAAAACAAATGCAGATATTTATTCCACCTATGTAAATGTTAGAAATTTTCTCCATGATGAAGCTATTAATTTAAACAACAAAAATGAGCATACATAAATGATGTGCATATGTAGAGATAGATCTCAAAAATGCTTTGCCTATGTTATCTCATTTGATCATCACAACAATCCTTTAAGATGGCTGCAAAAATTGTCCTTATTTTATATAGGTTTAGAGAGATCAAACAACTTGGCCAGTCACAGCTATTGAGCATTCAAGGCAGAATTTGACTTCAATTTTGCTCCTTATTCATTAACAGTCTTGTTGCCTTGATACATAGGGCAGCAGACTAAATGGCATCCAATAATCTGAAGAAGTTAATATATTGACCAAAGTATTCAATTAAGTACCAGGAAATGACTAAGGTAAATAAATAGAAGGCCATTGGTTTAGTATTTGGAACTGTAATGTAAACTCTTTGAATAAAAAAAAAAATGTTTTATTTTGAGGCAAAAATTTGAGAGTTTGACAATGTTAATCAATTTTAAAAAACTTTTATTTTTAAAATTTATTCTGAAAGAAAATAGCTTCATTAAAGATAGATAAATCACTGCGTTTTTTCGTATTAGGATACACACTAATAATTTTCCTGGTTGGACTTCTTGTTTTCATATTAAAATTAGCAAAACCTTCTATCTGTGAACTCCAATGGTAACAGTAACAGGCAAAGAAGGTTGAGGATTGTATTAGACTTTCCTTTTCTATTTAATCTATGTAGCTGAAGTAAACAGCTGTATAATCTGTAATCTCTGGTACACAGATCAAGCAAACATTGTTTCAGGGAACAAGGAGACTTCAATAGTGCCATGTATTGTTCCAGATTTCCAAGATACTTGGAGGGCAGAGACTTTGGAGTCTGCCACAAACACACAGTGACGCTTGTGTTGCTCTATCAATTTTACTCTCTACAAAAATATGCTTTTAGAACATGATAAGAATATATCCAGATAACTTTTGACTGCAAACTTCATTTACCTGATTTTTATAATTACAGCATTTTGACTCCCGTGACTGATAAATTACTGTACCAGAATATTCTAATTTGGGGACATGAGAAAGAGATAGGGAGGGAGACAGGGAGGAAAAAAAAGAAAAGAGGGAACAAGTATATATTTATAAATACACATACACACATCCTATTAGGGAAAAAATAAATGTATATATTTCCTACTATGTGTCAAGTATTGTGCTGATTTACAAGTGTTATCTCATTTGATCATCACAACCATCTTATGAGGTAATGCTATTGTTATCTCCATTTAAAAGTTGAGGAAACTGAGACAAATAATTTAGTAACTTACACTTTAGTAACTTTATACATTTACATTGGTAAATGTGGAAGGCCAGATTTGAAATCAGATCTTCAGATCATTCTCTTAATCAATCCAGTGCTGTGCTACCCAGATCCCTCATGATGGTAGATAAATTGTTCTGTCCTTTTTGGGAGGTGTAGAAGAAGAGAGGTAAATTATATAATATATGTATGTATGTATATTTATATAATGTAATATAAAATAAAATAATCAAAGCATTATGAATAAAGTAGTGGTGGGCACATGGTATTCAGCCTTTTAATCTGTCATATAAGATGTATTTGCATTGTCTTTTTTTTTTTGTTTGTTTAATTTGTTAAATTCACCCTCGCTGAGAATTCCTAGAATGGAAACTCTTTCTACCAATGTAGAGAAACAGCTGGTTTGTAGATTATAGTATTAGAAAGAGATTAGCTATTTACTATATGCTTATGACCATGTAGCTAATATGTTTCACCAGAAGGAGTGAAGTCCTTTTTTTTCCCCTCTAAATTCAAGGTTGTTATTACTCTATCTGTTAGAAAGATTAATTTGCTCCAATCCTGAGTTCAAATGTGACCTCAGATACTTAGTAGCTATGTGACCCTGTACTCCTTGTTGTCACCTTCCCTGCTTTCCTTCCTCCTTTTGCATGTTGGCTTCCCCTTTGGATTATAAGAGACTGTTTTCCTTTTCCTTTTTTTTAAAATTTTTTATTAATTATGTCCTCAGTGCCTAGCACATAGTAAGTGCTTAATAAATGTTTATTTGATTAGATTTAACCTTTCATTGACCTTTTGCAATAATCTAAAACAAAAAAAAGAATTACAGACTAATTATTACTCTGCATAGAGAGAGGAGTTTCCATACTAAGAAATCCCTATTTCCATGAAGTCACAGGTTTATAAAAAGATTATAATGATAATTCATTGTCAAAATGGGCATTATGGCAATAGAGATTATTATCAGAATTCAGAAATAAGGGGGGAAATCAGTAAAGAATGAAATAGCTAAGGAAGGCTTCTTACTTGAAAAGATGGACAGGTTCCCCCAATTCTAGCCTTCTTAACATCTCATTTCAGATGTAGTGTCTCCCTCTTCCTCACTTAAAGGAACATTATCAGCATTTACAACTCTGATAGCAGGAGGCAGCAGGAGGCAGCACCAGTCACACCCTAGATCACGCCTCCTGGGATAACAAAATAAAGAAATAGCCTCAGGTTTCAGGTAATTAGCCTGCAGATGCTGTCACTACTCTTAACTGCCCATAACTTTAATCACTTGAAGATCAATTAGACAACATTGCACTCTAATGGTGGTACAAGTTTGCCTCAAACAGAGGAAATTCAATAACAAGTCAGAGCTGCCTTCTGTCAAGATTGCAAGTATGGAATTTAAATTGGAAGGTGCGTTCCCCAAGAAAATCATCTTTAAAGTTAGTTAAGAACATACATTTCTCATGAGGAGGTTGGACCTTAGAGGTGTTTTCTAGTACTAAACTTCTGAGTCCAGCATTCTATTGTAGTCGGTGATGACAGATATTTCCTCAGAAGCAACTTTAAATAGTTTGTGGCTGGATCCTGGGAAAAGGTGCTGAATTTGGGGTCATAGGATTTGGGGTCAAATCTTGTCTCAACTAGCTATGTATAACCTTAAGTAAATGGCTTTACTTTTCTGTTCCTGAGTTTCCTTACTTGTACAATAAGGAAGTTAGATTAGATGACCTTAAAGGTCCCTTCCAGTCTCAAATATATGATCCAGTGATCTTGTGAAATATCATCACTTATATACTTTATTTCTTCTTTCCTTTGATGTTTTCCACATTGGGGTTACTTTCATTTGTGTGATACAGCATTTCTAAGGCATTTCCTTCTCTTGGGGACCCTGGGGTGATGATCTTAAAAGAACTAGGAGTGATTCTCTGGATTTCCTGATGGAATTCCTTTATGTATGTACCCCAAGTATCACCAAGGAATAATTGGACATGTTTATATCTATAAGAAATTCAATGAAGTAAATCTTTGAGGTAACTATCCAGAAATTTTCAGCCCTGCCCCTCTGCATTCATTCTATTGTTGTACCACAGTTCCCTTTTATTGTCCTGCCTCAGTTTCCCTAATTGTCCTGCCTCAGTTTCCCAATTGTTCTGCCTCACTTTCCCTGAATTGTTTTGCCTCAGTCTCCTTAGTTGCAACCTCCCTCCCCCCCACCCTGGTTCATTAAGACTTATATAACTCAGGGCTTACTCTAAGGTTATAAATTGTCAATGTGTAAACTCAAGATAAGGGGGAGTTCAGACTTCCTGGCTCCTAACTCCTCCTAAGTCATCAAGAATTCATGGTCCTATCCCCCACCCTGTCAGAACCGGATTGATAGACTGGTCCAGCTCTCAGTGCTCTGACTCTGACCCTGCCTCAGTCTAACCCCTGTAGCTGAGCCACTTGTGTATATATATATACTTCATGGGAAGCACACATTAGTTGCTGGATGCTTTGGACATCAGCCCTGCACAATCTCTCCCTTTCAAATAAATTCTTAAAAACTGTCTAATCTCTCTATCCTGCCTCAATTTCTCCAGCATTACACTATTGAGATGAATTTGGAAACTCTCAATTTCTAAAGTAGCTCTCTGCACTAAGCTTAGGCACATCCTCCCAGTATGAACATGCCAGATATTACACAAACCTAAATATATCTTCCCTGGAATGTTATCTGAAATGATTTGAGCCAGTATAGAGCTTAAGGGAGCTGTCATCAGTTTATTTGTGAGCTATTTCACACAAAATATCATAACCCAAGTGTGATTTAGTGAGAGTGATTTCCTAAGCAAAAACTATCCTGAGGACTCTCATAAGCCATTTTGAGGGGTTTGTTTTTATAAAAAGAAGTGGAAAAATGGCATGAAAAAACTATTTTGAGTCTCAGAAAGTTAGTAATAGGTTCTAATAATGGGACTGGACAATTAGTTTGTGCTTAGAGGAATTTAAGATACTGATTTTGAAAAGCATCTGTGAAATGAGAATACTGATACATTAAACACAATTAATTATTGGAATGGAAGTTCCCTTTTCCCCTCCCATAATTTCTCATACTGAACAATTCATATCCATGTTACTCTGTAAAGCCTCTAAAGAAAACCTTCCCCAAGTAATTGGAAGCCTTCTTCTAGATGTTTTTAAACCCTATGGGACAAACAATATTTGAACTCTTTAATTTGTCATTCCCTTACTTTCTCTACTTCCCCTCCTTTTCCAATAATACATATCACTGATGATTTCTTTCATTTGCTTTTCATGTGCAACCTGTTATTGGTAACAGATCATAGGGAGTTTTAACATGCCACTCATGCCTTTGGGGGTAACCTGTAATTGTGATCCATTTGAAATCAGGGTTTCATGATTCACAGTTATATTGCATCAGCAGGAGACTATTAATGTTAATTGGTGGACTTTGAAACAGGGAGCTACATATAAGCACCAAAAGTACTTTACAATTTCCTAAATGCTGTTTAGCATAGTTTTCTATCAATTCTGTATCCAGTTCATTGTACATAAACTGGAACCTATAATATATGGTAACAAACAACAACAACATTTATGAGCTTATTATATATTATAAGCTTAGAGGCTTATAAAGTACTTCCTTCCTAAAATCATCTGAAGGAGGTGATGTAATCATGATGATAATTGTTGGCATTTATAAAACTCTTTAAGGTCATCAAACAATTTTACATATACAATATCTTATGTGATCCTCATAACAATACTATGAGGTAATATATTTTTACATTAATTTTAAAGATTAGGAAATTGAGGCTTATGGAGCATATATGTTTATATATAGAAATGTCAATCTTATTCTTAAAGTTTAGTTCATTAATTGTCCTGAATTAAATTGTCCTGAAGTTAAAGTGAGAAACTTTCTATCATAAAAAGAAGGAAGAGTAGAAGAATAGGAGAAAGGAAGGCACTCTGTAATTTACTGTAAGTTACTCTCACTAAATTACCCAACTTTTGTTGCCTGCCATTATTTGTTGACAAATCCCACATCATAGACCACATTAGTATGATCTTAGGATATTATCTTGAAAGTAGGTCTCAAGTAGAATCTCTTGAGAATCTGAAATTGGCCCTTCTGTTTAACTTTTTTGTGAGTGACTTAAATCAGGATACTAAAGACTTGCATAGACAATTTTCAGAGGACACAAAACTGGAAAGGAAAGCTAATATAGGGATAGGCTCAGTAAAGACAGACTAGAATATTAGATAAATTTAATAGTGGTAAAATATATGCTTGAATTCAAAAAATCAACTTCAGGATTATTAAGTGAGACAGATATAGCTAGAAAGAGTTCATTTGAAAAAGATCTGGGGGTTTTAGTGGATTGCAAATTCAACATGAGTCAATAATGTGATATGGAAAGCCAAAAGAGCTAATAGAATCTTAAGAGTATATTAAGAAATGTGATGTATGGTTCATAAAATCTTGTGTGTGTGTGTGTGTGTGTGTGTGTGTGTGTGTGTGTGTGAGAGAGAGAGAGAGAGAGAGAGAGAGAGACAGAGACAGAGACAGAGAGAGAGAGAGAGAGATTAGGGAGGTAGGTAAAAATCCTATTTTGAGCATGTACCAGGAACTGCTAGGTTTTGGAAGTAAAAATGCAAGTAAAAAGATAGTGCCTGCCCTCATTTACATTCAAATGAGGGAAGGTAACACAAAAAAAAGGAATTGAAATCAATGAGGATTGGGGAAAGTTATTATGATTTGAAGGTTAAAATAAATGGCATCATTTAAAATGACTAAAGGTCTAGTTTTGTCATCAGAAAGACCTGGGTTCAAGTGCCATCTAGCTATGTAACTCAAGCAAATTATTTACTTTTCAGGACTTTCAGCTAACTCTCTAAGACTATAAGGGGCAGATCAGAGGCTGAATTTCATTGGTGAGAGTTTCTGTTTCAAAAAACAAACAAAACAAAATTTTAAAAAGGCAGAAAGTCCTTATATTATATTTTAAGGGGCACTTAGGTCTAAATTCCTAATGTCTTATATTATGGATTTTTTTTTTTAGCTCTTTTGTAGTTTGCATTCAAGAGGGGGAGGTTGAATTAAAAAATGGAAATAGAGATAGGTGGAATATTTGGGGGCATAAGATTGAAAATTAAGACAGAAAATTAGGAACATGCAAATTCTGTCAGTTCAAAAAGTGAAAATGAGTTTTTCTTTTTCATTATTTTTTTAATTTGTGCATTCATACGATCACATCCACAGGTCCACTGAAGTCATTTGCTATAACATATAAAGTTTCCTATTTTGACTGATTTTGTCATCAGTCAACTAGATTGAATTTGTCTTAGCTAGTTTGATTAGGACATATTTCACTCTAGTTAGTTTAGTCAGAAACCAAACTTAAGTTTAATGAGTAAATAGGTTAGCACTGGAATCAAGGGAGGAAAGAAGACAGAGAGAGAGAACGAAAAAGAGAGACACAGACAGGGACATAGAGACACTGGGGCATATAGAGAGACAGACAGACACAAAGAGTTCTGCCATTGCTACTGAACTCAGTGGCATAGATGTAAGAAACAAAAATATGTGATATATGTTTGGGATACAACATCAAATGATGAGATTGAAGAAAGCAATTGACACCAAATTTTGGGGTTCAGTCATGTGAATAATTCAAAATGACCATTTTCTTTGCCAAAAGGGACATTTAATTAGGAAAAGAGTTATAGACAAAATGAAGAGAAACAATAGACACTAGTAATGGTAAAAATGAAATAGAACTGGGAGAGCATATAGTTAGCAAGGAAAGGGATTTTAACAATTAACAATGGAAAAGACAATTTCTCTAGTGGAACTCATAATTAACCAGCAGAAAGGGAATATATCATGATGTTGGAGTATGCCCTTAAATGGCAGGCTAAATCCATAGAGTTAGCTAGCTATAGGAAAGAGAAACATGAAGTATGGTGGGGGGATGAGAGGAAAGACATCAAGAGGCATGGAGGGAAGGTAAGGAGAAAGACGTTAACAGGCAGAACCACCATGGCAGGCTCAGCCCAAAAATGAGTCACCATGGACAGATTTATAGGGAAATTTTAACTTTGGGGGTTTGACATAACTTGAATTTCTGAATGGACATAGTAAGATGAAGCTATCCCCAACTTCCACAGAGGGTGGGACAATAAGGGCAGTGATCCTTATCAGTGCCCTTCTCTGCTTGTCTCAGAGAGTAATCATATCACTACTACAGTCTTTCTATGCCAATCAGACTTGTTACTTGGGACCTCATCAATTATCTTGCTTAAATGAGAAAACTACAAAGACAGAAGATCAATTTATATATGCCATTTTCCAGTGCCCTATAGGTCTTATCTTCATGGAAAGAATGGGATTTAATGACTGTACACCTGTCACTAATTCTGATGGTGCAGTTCTAGCAGAGTATATAATCATCCCTGTCCTGGCTACATCCTCTCTTTTCTATCTTGTTGAATCAGTTATATTCTATGCTACATTCCACTTTAAGATTCCTTGCCTTCTTTGTTCACTGATCACACCTTTCTAAATCCCAAACCAGGATTGTTCCTTTCATCAGAATCCTTTGATCCTATTTATGTACTGCTGAATAGAGCTTGAGAAAAAACACAAAATTGGGACCACTCAAACTTTTTTTATGCAATCTCTAATGGGCCTCACCTGCAGTAGGAAGATTCTTTTTACACCTTCCTAATCAATTTACTATCCTAATCATCACAATGACTATTCCCAACTCTTTCATATTTCCTCAAAATTACCTGGACACCATCTCCCTCCAACTTTCTCAACTGAGAAACTAACCTCATACTTCTCACACAGGTCATTCTTTAAGGGTTCTATCTCCTGTCTTCCTCCTTCTGACTCCACATTCAAATAAAAGTGATCTCTCTAGTTATCAATTATCTCTTAATTGATCAATGTAATGGCCTTTTTTCAGTCCTCATTGTTCTCAATATCTCTGAGGCTCTTTTCTTGGATATACTTTCATTTTTAGTTTTTGTGACATTGCTCTTTTCTGATTTTCCTGTCCACCTACCCCTAAGCAATCTCCTTTTCTGGAACTTCACCCAGGTTGCCTACTCACCATTATTATCACCCATTTGTCTGTCTTTGGCCTTCTCATCACCCCCATGGATTAAATTATCCTCTATGTAGATGATTCCCAGATTTCTATATCCAGCCCTAGTCTCTATTCTGAGTTATAGTTTGGTATCAATAGCTTCCTTTTATCTATCATTTTATTTCTCTATAAACCTTCCTTCTCAATTTTTCTATTACTGTCAAGGGAATCACCATTCATCCAGGCTTTAGTGTTACCATCACTTCCCACATCTAGTATACTGTTAAGCCTTTCGTTTTATGCTAAGATTGCATAGATACATTCAATTATAATTTTCACATGGCTGTCACCCTGGTACCTTTATTACTTCATATTTTAACAAATTCAACAGCCTTCTGACTGGTTTCCTTATTTCAACACTTTTCCCACTCCAATCCATCCTTCATTTAACAGCCAAAGTGAATTTTTTTTTTTTTGGGGGGGAGGTAAAATATAGGTTTAACCATGTCACTGACTCCCTGCTTAATAATCTCCACTGGCTGCCTATTATTTAGTAGACCAAATGGAAAAATCTTCTCTTTGACATTTAAAGGTCTTTATACTTCCTCCATTTCCATTTTTATCTCACACTATTCTCCTCCATAGTTGTATAGTCTTACTTGATGTTCCTCATACACCATTCTGTCTCCTAACTCCATACATTTTTGTTCACCTCTGCTGGCTTAACTGAATTTCTTTAAGTTAACTCAGATCCCACCATCTGTAGGAATCCTTTCCTCCTCTCCCTTTCACTGTTTCCTCTATCAATGCTTTTCTTCTGAGATCACCTTCCATTATATATTTTCTTGTTGTCTTCTCCAGTAGATCCTGATTCCTTCAATTCAAGGATCATATTTTTGCCCAGTGGTTTAACATACACATTGAGAATCAGGGACTGCTTCATATTCTATATCCTGTAATATATCCTGAAGTATATAAACTGGACTGATTTGCTCCTCCACTCTCATCCTGTCCTATTCCGATTCTAGGTGTTTGGTTATGTTTGGTTATGTTAATCCAGTGCTTTTCTATCTTCTTAAATTGAAATGCTTTATTCTTTACAACACACTGCTCAGGTGCTATGTTTTTATGAAGCTTTTTCTAATACTTCTCTCCCCTTATTTAAAAGTTTTTCCTTCTTGCTCATAGTATTTTGCCTAACTCTCCTCTTTGAACAGATCCTGCTCTTCTTGGTTTCTTAGTTATTTCTAATGGCAAGGGAATAAAGGGAATATTTGGTTAATGAGATCAGTCTTTATGTGCATGCATATTATATTCTGCTGATGTCTTTACAGGAATTTTTAAAGCATGTGCAAGTATTATTTCCTGCTTATAATATGAGGAAAGGATCCTTTTTATAGGCTTCTGAGCTGGAACAGGAAATGCATATAAGACTTATATTCCATATATAATTTATTCCTCTTTTCTCTCTGTGACCAAAGGGACTCATGTTATAAATCTTTGGGTTAGAAGAAAGGAATTAGGCCTTAATATCCTGAGTCCAAATGTATTTATGAATATGGTCATCTGTTTCTTTGTCTTTATGTTTCTTCTTATGTGCTCTTATGTAAAGGAGTATTAGACAAGGCTATATGTAGCATTGTGAGCATTGAAAAGTTGAGAGAGTCATAAGTCCAGGAGCAGGAGAGAATGATAGATTTTGTGTACAAACAGAGCCCATTAAGGAATGAAGTCCCAAGTGACCTGCTGACCAGGAAGAAATAATGACATTCATTAAATATGCTACATTCTGAAGTTAATTTGATAACATTAACATCACCACTTGGTTCTGTGTTAATCATGTTCTCCAACCCTTTTTACAGGGTCAACTGATCCACATTGGTAAAAACAAATATTTGTGATTAGGAGTGTATTTTGTGGCCTGTGAACAGAGAAAAACCACTAGATTCAACTCTAGACTGAACCCCTAATCTTAACTGCCATTGAATAGTGCTCTTACCACATAAAAACACTTCTTCTTTTCATACAATTGGTTACTGTAATAATCAATATTGAATAGAATATTCTTACTTTTGCCTGAAAAAAAAAAAACCACATAATTCTAATGTGGCAATTATGGTGCAATAATACTGCCCTATTTAATCTTTCATTCATCAGCCCAATTTTTTATTCTAGGCTGGATATTTAGATTGTACAAGGGACTTTGGGCCTATCCCATAAAAGTTTTGTGTCTTTTCAGGAAGACTATATTTTCCCAGGATATCTTGACATGAACCTACTGTTCCTGTACTTCCAGCATGGGGAGTCGGGGAGAGGAGGGGTTGGGAAGGAGAGAATAGAGGCTGACTAAATCCTGATTTATCTCACATATTTTCCAGATTATTTGGTGCAAATTCTTCTTCCACAATCTTCCCTTTGTCACTTTTAAGCAGACTCGGCAAGGCAGAAGGCCTTAGCTTGTGAATGCTCACTTTCTTCAGGAATTAAGTAGGCAGAAAAAGGCATGAAAAAAACACACAAAACTGTGCAATGACTCAAGTTTCTGTGACTGTGTTCAAGTTTTTTCCCCCATTGTAATCATTTTGGGTGTAAATGAAAGAAATAATGGTGGTTTATCCTGCCATATTGCATTCAGCAAATCTGCAAAACTTTTATAATTTTTAGAGCTATTTCAATTTAAGAATTTATTAGACAGTCCACCACTGCTTATATAAATGCAAAGCACTATATAATATTGTACTTTCATTCAAGTGCAGATATTTTGTATAGTGAGGAACCTGAAACCCATATAGGTAAAATATTTTGCCCAAGGTTACATGATATATAACTGGCAGAGCCCAGTTTGAACTAAGATCCTCTAACTTCAGAGCCAATGCTTTTGCTATTATATCACACCAATAGCTTCTCTTTATGGAAATTCCCCACAAAGTCTCCAAGTGAGACAGAAAAAAACATTCCATTAAAAGGGTAGCCAAATCTATTGCAATAAAATGGAAGGGAAAATAACATTTGATTCTTTCATGGTTTCAAATGGTATTGAATTGGACCAACTGCTTTTTTGTTCAAAATGAAACCCACAACACCACAAAATATGTCATAGAAATAGGAGTTGCTATATATTGCCCACTAGAATACACCAGCTTAAATAGAAGGACCTTGCTCTCTGTTCCCACAGTCAAAACTAGAAATTGGCAAATAAATCAGTAAAGAACATAAGCTCTGAAAGTCCTTCATAAAAAATTTATTTTTGATCCTTATAAGAGAGGAGCAGAACATAGAAGTGAAACTTTCATAAAATTATTGACATTTTATGTTATCTTTGATCCTGCTTTCCTAGTTAATGCAATTAAATAAAGTCACCATTTACACTGGTTTTCTGCCCACTATAGCATGATGGACTCATTCTACTTTTGGGAGAAAACCAATGTAATTTTTTCAGCATATAATACTATTTGCAAGTATTTAGAGTTAGTAACGAAGAATTATTTTTGAAGAGAGATTTAAAAGCAGCTGATAACAGCAGGAGTGCTGATCTGGTTTCAAAAGATGGTGAGTAGACCTGAGCTTGAAATCCTAGTTCCACTATTTAAGGCATATCAAGGTATGTAAGCTTGGGCAATTTTATTTAATACTTCTAGACCTCAGCTTCCTTATCTGTAAAATTAGAATATCTGGCTACATGATCTCTAAAGTCCCTTTCAGCTTTAAATTTTCAGATCCAAAGAGGGACTGAATTTTTTTTTAAAACTTTTTTTGTATTTTTCAATCAGAATTGGATTCTGGAACATTTTCTAGGCAGATAGGAAGGAAGTATCTTGGGTGAGCTAGGAAAATAGGCATCCTTTTTCTCTGCCATTTTAACTCTGCCCTCTCCTGAATGTTTTTAAATACAGGAATGACACTGATCAAAACAAGAGAGATCTCTTTTCCAAGAAGAGGAAAGAGGAAAATTTTGGAGGCTGTGAACATTTTTGTGGATGCTATAGAGGAGATTCCTGTTGAGATAGAATTTGAATTAGAGGACATCTGAAGCCTTTTTCTGATTATACATGTCATGAGAATTTAACTAACTTGTAATTATTTCAATTCAAAAATTGGCCAGGAGATAAAATAGAAATACCCTGCATATTTTTTGTATCTCTTACTGAGAGCAAACAACAAGGAGAAAAAAAAGTCAATTGAGATATTCATGGAAGGTAAATAGCAGTATCAATTACCTGGTAAAGTGTCTTGTGAAAAGGTCTGTTCCCAGCTCCCATATATTAACATCATAACTTAATGCTAGGTAATAAAGTCTACACAGTTCCAAAATCCTTGACAAGATCATAGATAAGATCCAGAGATAAGGATGAACACCTTTCAGCTGTTGGAATGGAGTAAGGAGCATGGAAGAACCTGTTTTTCTTCCACTCAACTTGTGCTAGTATAGGGATGGTTCTTAGTAAGTCATTCATTTAAGGAGTAACTTTCTTTTGTGAATAGGGTAGGTCTCCTTTCATTTGTAATTATGGTTCCCAATAATCACAGTAGACTAGATTATGAAACCTTCTGTAATTGATATAAACCTGACCCTCAGTGAATCAAATCTATATTTATTTCTGGAAAAAAATATCGTAAAGATAATGAGTGATGCTCTCATCTTTGGGTCAAATGATGAGGAACAACTTGGTTTCTGGCAAGAATGCAGACAATCTGATTTGATTAGTATCATTAGGTCTAATTTCAGGAAGGAACTGTAAAATCTTTATACTTGATCTTCTGGCCAGACTCAGGAACAGACATGGCCTTTTGACTCTTCTCCCTTTCTTCTATTCTGGTCAACCATCAATGGTGGCAAGTCATATTTCTAAAATACTTTGAAATTTACAAAGTTCTCTATAGAAATTATATCAGTGGAGCCTTACAACTTTGTGAGGCAGGTACCAAAGGTGTTGTCATCTTTGATTTATAAATGATTATAAATAATATGAATAATATAAATAAGTAACTATTAATGAGGAAAAAAATAAATCAACAACTTGCCTATAGTCACACAACTTAAAAACATATCAGAGGCTGGAATTAAACCAGTGCCTTCTTCATTCCTTGTTCAGCTCTGTATTTACTACACTGGCAAAGGACAGCTTCTTGACACTTTCCAAAATTGTTTTCAGTCTTGGCTTTCTGCCCTTTTAAAGAATGGAGCTGTGGGAAGCATTGGACTTTGCTATAGGCAAAGATGGATAGAATGTAATTCTTCTGCAAGATGGAGGAGTGACTAGGAAGCTTTTCCTTTCTTTCCATTAAAAAAAAATTCTTTATGTGTTAGGTTAGGAATTGGTAAATCCACAACTATACAAACAAATCATGCTAGACCTAGAATTGGTTTCATTGTTATTTTCTTTCCAGGAATAATTGTGTGTTTTGTTTTTTCAGGATAATTTTAAGAATTCCATGATTATTACATAGGAATTATTTTTGATAATTGTATAGGTTTATACTAAATTATGAGTTTCCTATATAGCCCAGTCAGGGGTCCTCAAACTACAGCCTATGGGCCAGATGCAGCCCGCTGAGGACGTTTATGCGGCCCACCGGCGTATGGCAAAATCAGACTGGAAGTGACGTTCGACCTAAACTCGCATAAGCAATGCACACTTCCAGCACTGAGCTGAGGTGGTAGAGACAGAGTGTGAGGCGATACCAAGATGAGGTGAATTCCCAGGCTGGGGTGTGTGGTGTGGGGAAGGGAGAGAGATGCAGAAGATGGAGAACTGACGGCCCGCGGCCTTGTACAGTAACGGCAGCCCCCACAACAGACAGGTGCGAGGGATGTACAATGCATGCTGCACATGTCACGGCCGCTGCAGGGGGAATTCACTGCAGTAGTGAAGGTTGGAAGCAAAAGTGTGAAGAGCGGGAAAGAGAGTGTGGGAAACGGAGGCATCACAGTGCAGAGGCACCTTGGAGGAAGTTGGGCATTGCAGTCTGTATGTCTCTGTGTGGGCAAAGTTATTGCTGGTATATTGTTTTTGTAGTGCTGTATATATATATATATATATATATATATATATATATATAGGCATTTTACTAATAGCAATTTGGAATCCCTAGAAAATAATGATGTCAAGAAAAAGAAAAATTGACTCAGAGTGTAGGATATTCAAAGAACAGAGGACTATGATTACTTTTTCATGAAGTACAAGGAAAGAGCTGTATGTCTGATATGCCAGAATATAGTGTCTGTGTTCAAAGAATATAATTTGCCTTAATACTATGAAACTCAACATAAAGATAAATATGATTGTTTGGTTGGAGAAGTGAGAAAAGATAAAATATTAAAACTGAAAAATACATTGACAACTCAGCAAAATACTTTTGTGAAGCAGAAGCAGCTAAATATTTCATCACTGTGAGCAAGTTTTCAAGTTGCCAAGCTAATAGCACACACTGGCAGACCATTCGTGGAGGGAGAATTTGTTAAAGAATGCTTTCTTTCTGTTGCCAAAGAGATGTGTCCAGAGAAGGCCAATTTATTTAGTACAATGAGTCTTTCAGGACCTGCAATTACATGGAGGATTGAAGAAATGGGAGACAATCTGCATCAGCATTTGCAAAACTCCATAAAAAAATTTCATTTTTTCCTTGGCACTTGATGAAAACAATGATGTTCGTGACTCTGTAACTTCTAATTTTTATTTGTGGGATGAAAGATTATTTTGAAGTCATAGAAGAGCTTGCTGCACTGCAAAGCATCAAAGGAACAACTACAGGAGCAGATATCTATGAAAAGGTTTGCCAAACTATGAATGGTTTGCAACTGGACTAGGCTAAACTAGCCAGCATGACAACTGATGGTGCTTCTAGAAGGGTGGGGTCTAAGAAAGGGATAATTGTTCGCATTAACCAAGAGATGGACAAACATAACTATTCTTATCCAATAGCCATACACTGCCTCATCCACCAAGCGCTGTGTAATAAATCACTGAAGTGGTTCTCTGTCATTAAAATTGTGGTATCTTGTGTTAACTTCATTAGAGCTAATGCACTAAATCACAGACAATTTCAGGAATTTCTGTCTGAGCTAAATGTTGAGCATGAAGATGTTCTGTATCACACAGAAGTCCAATTGGCTGAGTCGAGGGAGAGTTTTGAAACGTTTCTATGATTTACTTCCACAGATTACAACTTTTCTGCTTTCAAAAAACAAAGAATACCAGAGCTCAATGATGCAGGATGGAAATGGCACTTTGCCTTTCTGACAGATGTAACAGAGCTATTCAACAATTTCAATATGCAACTTCAAGGAAAGGGGAAGCTCATCTGTGATATACAATCACATGTCAAAGCATTTGAAGTAAAATCAGGCCTCCTCATCAAACAAGTGAAGGAGGAAAACCTCTGCCATCTCCCCACAACTCAAAATCTGTTAGTGGAAAAACCGCTAATTGCATTCCCAAACAAAACATGTGTGGATTCACTGGAAAAATTGCAAAAGGGGTTCCAATTTAGATTTAAAGAACTTCATCTCCATGAACAGGACATACAGCCTTTCTGTAACCCATTTTCTATTGACATTGAAAATGTGGATACAATTTACCAAATGGAACTGGATGAACTGCAGAATTGTGACTCTCTGAAAGATGCATTCAAATCAAGCAGCCTTCATAATTTCTATGCATCTCTCCCCTCTGAGACATATCCTCATCTCAGGAACCATTCACTCAAAATGGCAACCATCTTTGGCAGCACTTATGTCTGTGAACAGACTTTTTCTAGAATGAAACATTTGAAATCTTCAACCAGATCAAGACTAACGGATACACATTTGCATCACTTATTACAACTAGCAGTGACAAATATGGAACCGACATTGACCATCTCATGAGCCAAAAGCAGGCCCATAGTTCCCATTGAAATACTGGTAAGTTTGTTCATTTAACTTTACTTCATTTTAAACATTGTATTTGTTCCCATTTTGTTTCTTCACTTCAAAATAAGATATATGCAGCATGCATAGGAATTTGTTTATAGTTTTTGTTTACCTATAGTCCAGCCCTCCAACAGTCTGAGGGACAATGAACTGGCCCCCTATTTAAAAAGTTTGAGGACCCCTGGTCTAAGTGATAGTTACAAATTTAATCTGAGTTCACATAATTGTTCTTTAGCTAATAATGTCCCTTGTAGTCCATGGCACACCATGGTTCCTATTAAATGCTGCTTCCTTGAGTAAAAATATGGCTGATGACCATATGATCCAAAAAAATGTTTTTATTCAAATTGATCTGGGATCCAAGTAGGCAGAGGAAATGTGATAGGAGAAGAAGGGAGGACCACTTCCCAGGTCCTCCTCTTCTAGAAGGTTCAGTAAAAAGGGTTTTTATTGGTTTTCTACTTCATTGGGACATAGGCAATGAGCCTTGGATTTCCCCCTAGTCAGGGAATTTCTGGGGATTAACTTCCACTACTAATGCATTTTAGCACCTTCTGAACATTTTAGAGTCATGGTCAGTTGTCAAGGGCACAGAGAAATTAAATCGTTCCAGTATGTATTATAGGTGGAACCTGAATAGAACTGAGGCTTTTGTGCCTTCTCTCTCTCTCTCTCTCTCTCTCTGTCTCTTTTTCCTTTTCCTCCTCCTCCTTTTTTTTTCCTCTCTTCTGTTCTATCCTTTGATTTTTTTTTCTTTTGCTCTCTCTCTCTCCTTCCACCTCCTGCTATGCCATAAGGCTTTTTTCTTTTTCATGAACTAAAAATTATATTGATTAAGAATTAGATTTCCATAAAAATCAGAACCTCGGTTTCTGATTGGTAAGGCCTTTCCCCCTGTGCTTCTTCACCTAAATGTGTGAGAGGAATGCCAACAGAAGGAGCACGGTTCACAGAAGGGTGTATTGCAGACTGAATTGTAACGAAGAAGGATAAATGAGACATTGAAGTTAGAAGGCACCACATTTAGCAGGGGCTGGGGTGTACTAGCAGCCCTTTGGTAGCATAGAAAATAATAGTTTAACATAGAATAAGCACAAGTCATTAAAATAAGAAGCCACTATTTTTGAGAAATGTGGGGAGCTCTGTCTTAGCAGTGACTTTCATGTCTCAGATCTCTGGACTACTCTCATAAGAGATTCTTTTACTTCCTTCCTCCTGCAGACATCCAACTGAAGGAACCCTTTGTGATATTTACGCTAGTCACAAAGTTCCTAGATATAGTTCTGGTCAGCAAGTTACATTGCAAAGTTGAGTTATATGTTGAATGCAGGAAATATTTTTTTTTACTTTCAACTTGTGGAACTCACAGCATAATCAACGCCAGAGTAACAAAGAAGGAAAATGGACGATAAGATTTTTTTTAAAAAAAAAGTCCTCTCTAACCATGATACAACCAATCAACACATAGCACTACAATACAAAAAAATCCATCTTGGACTGGGAGAGGGATACTATTAATATAGATAAAAATAATGCTTTAGTACATTGATAGACCTCTGATCTCACTGGTTTGGATTATACTGGTATAAATTATAACCTCGTATTTTTCTAATAACCTAATAATGAATATATTTTTTATTCTTGATTTATCTTAAACTTACCCCCCCCCAATATATCCTACAAACAAAAATTCCAATAAATGAATTTACAATGGGAGGTATAACTATGAATAAATAGGAAATAGGGGCTATTATGCCCTATGGATCCCATCTACTTCTGAATACATTCATTAGTGACAACAGATTGTATGGAGTTTAGAAGGCTATTTTATGAACATAGGAATAGAACAGGGAAGTTCTTTAAGGAAAAATTTCTATCAAATTATCAAGTCTGATGAATTGCCCTTCTCTGCTACAAGGACATTTCTATCTAAGTAACTGGTCATCTGGAATCAGAAAAATCTCAGTAAAGAGCTAGAGAAATAATGACATGTTCATACTCCAGTGGCTGTTCTTTTAGATCCCATACTGACATCGAAACTTTTTGTCATTAACTGTTATCAAACTGCTTCAGTTTTCAAGATTTCTATAATCTCATGTTGGACACATCAAAATAGGTCTTATCCCAAGGAAACCTAGACAATCTTAATCTTATTCAGCAATGCATTTTAAAAGCATATTTAATATAGGTTATTTCTATAAATGGTCTATCTAGTCTTTGCTATGTTGATACCTGATAATTTACACGTCAGAGGGCAGCCTTGTTACTAAACTGGGAGGAAGCGTATTATAGTTGTGCATCATTCCAGGTTTCACAAACCTTTAACAATGAATATAATTTATGTGAATCACATTATTAGTGATGACATATGTGATATAGTCTTTTTTGGGGGGGGGGGATTTTTAACTCTTGATACTGCACATCTACTATGACTATATTATTTGTTAAAATTTTCAGGTTTCGAAGCTCTTCCTGATTTCCCACATGAAATAACTAAAACAGTCTTATTCAGGATAATTTGTGTACTTTCTGGTTTTCTGACTCTTGTTATTCTCTATCTACTCTGACTATATTATTTTATAAATGGAACACACATTGCTTTTTAATAGTCATGCAGATGTCCAAAAATTACTCTCATTATTCAAACAGGGAAGAGCAGTATTACCATATTGTAAAATATTATTTTTATCTCAGTAAAGGTTTAAAAACAATTTCATTCTGATTACCAGATTCTTATCCTACTTAAAACTCTCTTTTCATATGTATAGATGTGGGATTCTATTTTAAACTACTAACAGTTTGTGATTTTTGTCCCTTTCACCATTTGCAATGATAATTGGCTAATTAAAGAGTTGATCATTCACAAAATACACAGCACTGTTGGGATGTTAGCTTGGTTATGCAAATGTTTTTTATGCTTCCAAAAATGATTATTTTAAAATGTATTTAAACCGCACTTTTGCATGTATTACTATATTTTCTTCTTTCTTTATTTCCTAAAGAACATCTAGAAAAAACATAATGCAAATCTAATGATTCATTAAAATGTTGTTGAAATTAATTACTTTTTATACTTGGAAAATTCATATTTTTAAAAGTGTGTCATCGATATTTATTTTTGACAAAAAGTGCCATATATCATGGTATATAATGTTAATATTCAATTATAGTCAATTAATTTCATTCAGTTTAAATTTTATTAAACATTTATTGTCTATAAGATGAAGTGCGGGAGGATGAGGGCAAGGATTAATAAATGAGATAACAAAAGAATCCCTATATAAAAGGGAGTTTACAGTAGCCTTGTAAAAAAGATTAAAACATGGTAGAAAACAACAATGAAACTGGGCAAAATATGTTAGGGTTAAAAAAAAAAATCCAAAGTGTGATGGCAGTCTAGAACAGGGGCAGATTATTTCTTGCTGTCAAGTTATCCTTGGCAAATTAAATTACCACTAAATTAACAGAGAGTTTGACCATCTTCACCTATAAGGGTCAGAGTTATCAAAAAAAAAATGAGATACTTTATTTATAAAGTAAATTGATAACTAATTAGACTCAGTACTCTTTATCTTCATAATTTTATTTTTAAATAGCTTCATAATTTTATTTTTAAAAAATTAAGACCTGTTTAACTTAATCTAAGTAGTTTGCAAATGATTTTCCAAGTTCATTAGCTTTATACTTTCCTACTTTTTTGAACATAAGCATACATTTTTCTTAAAATATTGTGATATCTTATTGTAAAATATTTTTTCTCTATTAGACCAATCAAAAAATATGAATTCTCCACTGATTACTTTCAAGATATTGTGTTAGGCAATAAAAGTTTTTGAGGGGGGGAAAAAACCAAGTTGTGACTAAAAGAGTTTACAATCTAGTTTTCCCAGCTCATGTTCTCATTTGGAAGGCAGAGTTGAAAGATTACTCATTCTCTATATCCCATGATTTGATATCTAATAATTGTTTTTGTTGAGTATCCAAATCATTTGAAGAAGAAAAGTGGATTGTAAAAATGAAACAGAGGAAATTTGCTTTGCATTTTGTGTGTGGAATAGAATTATAATCTTCAAATTGATAGGCCAGACCAAGAAATTATTGATTTCAGATTCTCTCTTCAAGACAGATCACTGTCTTTATGGTTCTTAAAAATCTATTAAGATGGCACTTTATAAGATCTATTGGTTCTTAATTGAACCACTTAATCAGACTTACTTATAGAGTTCAGTGTAACCTGAATTTCTCTTAATTGCAATCAAATCCTATTTTCTGTGGTTCTACTCTGCTCAGATGGAAAAGAGCTGATCATCACTCTTCTTAAAATAGCTTAAGTTTGAAGGCCAATAATAATTTGCCTATATTTTTTTTCTTTAAAAACTAGTGAGTCTCCACTGGGTTCTGATCTATCAGTAGGCCATTTAGTGTTTTCAGAAGAGTAAAGAGAATGGAGTTTCAGTGTTAGGGTTTAGCTTATCCTATCAGGTCTCCTCATCTCCCCCAGCTACTTTTTTCATAATAGTGTGCAATCACCCAAATTTCTAGTCAATATCTTTTTCTATATATCAAGTCTCAACTTTGACTCATTTGAGGATATATCCTGAATGTGACAAAGCAATAGATTGGGGGCCTCAAACTTTTAAAATAGGGGGCCAGTTCACTGTCCCTCAGACAGTTGGAGGGCCGGACTATAGTAAAAACAAAAACTTTGTTTTGTGGGCCTTTAAATAAAGAAACTTTATAGCCCTGGGTGAGGGGGATAAACGTCCTCAGCTGCTGCATCTGGCTCATGGCCGTAGTTTGAGGACCCCTGCAAGATACTACTTATTTCAACTTCCCACCAGCACACTTTGATATTTTTCTGTCTATCTATCTAGGTGTCTCCCTCTCTCTTGAAGTAAGACAGAGAAGTATGAAATTAAAAACTTCAGATTACAATGTCTTGATTTAATGGTTTTGATTCATTTAATTCTTCACAGATCACATATATTTTCATATAGCTCATCATATGTATAAGTGAAATATGTTCTAGCCTACATGACATGATTTTTGAGGAAGAGCCTCTCATCCTGAATCTTCCTTTCTTATCTTTTGATTCTAGATACTCCTTAAACAAAAAAGAAAAATTTGCTTCAAAGATTATGCTTAAAAGGCAAATACCTTTGGAAGAGTGTAATGGGCTGAAGCTCGAGTTGATGCACTGAGGTCCCAAGCATGTGAGGCTAAATAGTAATTGGACCATACTCTATTAATATATATGCTTGGAGAAAGAATGGCCCCCACCCAATCTTTGTGCAAGTCCTGATGTGTTGTACAGGAAATGATGATTTTAGTGGGTGGAGGCAGAGGGGCGGAGAGAAGGGGAGAGAGACTGCTGGCTGGCTTCTAGTCTGGCTGGTTTCTTGACTCAGCTGCACACATTACGATCGTGAACCCCCCTTCACCTCTGATCCCCCTTCTCCTGTGATCCTTCTTCACCTCTACTGAGAATAAAATTGAAGATTTTCCCTTAACCTGAATTCCTGACTCCGGCTGATTTTAAAATACACGATCATCACAGAAGAGGATACAATTGAATACATCTATGGTATCTGCATTGTGAAAACTCTCTCTGCCCATTTTAAATCACAGTGACTTCTCATCCTGATCTCTTATTTTCCATGTATTTCCCTAAGTCTTTCAGTGAGGATCTACCAGATATTCAGGAGAGCCTTTTCTATTTATTAGTTTGATTTTAGATTTCTATTGGTCCCAGAGTAACACCCATGTTATCCATTCACTATTCCTCACTCTCAGTGCATGATGAACCTGTTTTGGTTTATGCATCCTTGAGGTTCTTTAAGCCTTTTATGTACAAGTCATCATGGGCAATATGCATTATCTTCTCAATACTTAACCATGAATCTTTCCATTTTCCTGTTTTCCTGAAATTCTTATTCTCCTAAGATTATATTTCATGATTTTCAGCCACTATAAATTATCATTGGAATATGGGTATATAAATGTTGGGCTTTTGTGGAAATGTATAGCATGAGATCATTTGAAGTTTTCTGGCATTTTAGAAACCAATCCAAACTATTTTCAATTGTCCATATACCTAGAACCCAGTCCATTATTTATATAAGATATCTGTCCAAGATATGCAAATTGATGAATTCATTCTTTGGGCTATTCATCTAATTGTAGGTTATAACTTGAGCAACATGTATTTTCCATCCCATAATTTTTCCAGTATAAATAGTTAGAGTGATCTCTTCCAATTGGATTTGGATTTAGATTTGGTTGAAAGGATGTTATAATAGTCTGGAACTTAATATATAGAATAAGAGAGGAAATATTTGAAGGCTGGTGTGAAATCATCTTTGGTTTTCTTCAATTTCTTATCAGAAATTGATGATGATGATCAGAAAGTGATGAGTGAGGAGAACCTGAGTTCAATTACTGCCTCAGATACTCACTAGTTGTGTGACAAGGGTAAACAAATAACTTCTCTCAATTTAGTTTCCTTATATGTAAATGAAGATAATAATAATACCTACCTCATAGGACTGATTATGGTAACCAAACAAAATAGCTAAAATACTTTTCAAACCTTAAAATGATATACAAATGCTGGCTGTCAGTTTTTTCCACATCTTTGACCATTAAAGGTAGCTTATTTCCTATAACCATGTTGAAAGGTGGGTCTTTGCTCAGTCCCTAATTCTTTTTTTGAATACATCACACTTACCTTGGATTTCCTCTCTTTTCTGAGAGGCCTTACATTAATAGATCCCCTCTCAGTTCCAGATTAACCCTGCTTCCCCTACACAAAAAAATTACTATTGCATTAAAATACCAATACAGCATTACTTTCTGAATTGTAAGCTCCTAGAAGGACAATAACATTATGCTGTTAGGTTTGAACAGTTCCAAGAACACCTTGTTCAAAGAGCTCTTTTAAAATGTCTTCTAATGTAAAGAAAGATATTATCTGGATCTCCTGACCTGGGTAAAAAGGTCAAGATGCAATGGGACAAAGCATCTGGACTGATCATTTTAAAATGTTTGAACAAGAAAGAGGATAGAATAAAATTACCATACTCATACTCTCTTTACCATACTCATAGCTTTTATGAGACCAATGTGCCCCCAAATTTAAATTCAAATACCAATCTTAGTTTATCCATTGAGTACTTTTACTCTTGTGGGAGAATAGGAATGGTTATGGAGTGCCTCTACTATATTTCAAAATTCTTTTTTCTGAATAATGAAACATAATTTTGTTTGTAATCAATTCTTAGTCATCTTTAAAGAGTATAAGCAGATCTTTGTATTATTTCTAGGGCCTTTCCCTGTGTCTTAAAGGTAATTAATGATCCTTAATGTGTTTATTGTCTCAAATTAGAGTAGAAAAGTATCCAGAGATATTTCATTACAGCAAGTGAGGTGATTACTGACCACTAGGAAATCTAGTGAATCATAGGAATCCTTTCTTGCAATCATGTTTGAAGCGATCTAGTGAACTAGATCAATTATGTTGACATACAGCTAGCAAAACATTTAAAAAGTGTATGTACCCAATTAAAAAAAAAAAAAAAAACAACATCCATGCATTGCAGAGATAAGCAAGGAGTTTTCCAAGGACAGAAATAAAAGGTTCTTTCTATACAAAAATATGTTAAGTCGTATTTTGGGAGTAGCAAAAAATTATAAACAAAGTAGATGCCCATCAAATAGAGAACTGCTTATTCAAATTCTATAAACCTAATGCAATACTATTAAATGATAAATAACAGATATAAGTAATTCAATGAAACTCGAGAAAAGTCCCTTTCTCATTTCTCATGTTCCTCCTTTCTCATCATTCAACACACAGTTCACTCTTTTCTTCTTTTCAACTTCTCAACTCCTGCCCTTATCCTAGAAGACTTTAATATTCATGTAGATGATCCTTTAATTACCTAACCTATCATTTACTAAACTTTACTAACTACCAAGACCTCGTCTTGACTTTACTGTAACTACATATTAGAATAGTCACACATAAATCTTGTCATTGCCCACATGGGTTCCACTTCCATAATTAAAAAACTCTGACACTCTCCTATTGAATGATGACCCTGTTCAAGTACTTCACCTTTTATCTACCTGTTCTTCACCATAATTGGGAATTATATTTCCTTTACCCTTCAGGTTTTTTTTTTTTCTCAGACTTTGACTTCACTCCCTTCTCTTCTCAACCTCAGCCCAATAGTTAACTATTTCAATTCTAAACTGCCCCAATTCTTGGGCCACTCAGCCTTGTCCTTTTGCTGTTCTACTCATGCCAAATCTCTCAAGCCTAGTTCCATCATGTACCTCCTGTATTCTAATTCACAAGCTGCTGAATGAAACTGGAGGAAATCCCAAAACAATATTGTCTGGGTTCCATATAAATTCATGTAATCAAATCTCACTTGGGCCCTCACTATGGCAAGGCAGTTCTTTTCTTCCTCCCTAATTCATTCCCTATCTGACTCTCCAGAGAAGTTATGCCAAATCTTTATTTTTTGAAGTCCCACATAACCTCCCTCTCTTTCAGATGAGGATGAAAATAGTTACTTCTAAAGTGATTGAAAAAAATTGAAGCCATTTCTCATAATCTACCTCTATCTACTCTCTTCATCTTAAAAACAAAAAAGCCATCATCACCTACTCTCTCCTTCTTTTCCCCAGTATCTTGTAAAGAGGTGTCCCTCTTTTTGAAGACCAGCCCTCTATATGTGCACCTTATCCCTTCTTCTATTATTTTCTTTTTTTCCACTTAAAAGTATTTATTTTCCTCCAATTACATGTAAATATAGTTTTCAACATTAATTTTTGTGAGATTTTGACTTTCAAATTTTTTCTCTCCCTCTTTTCCCTCCCCCTCCCCAACACAGTAAACAATCCAATATGGGATATACATGTACAATCATGTTAAACTTATTTTCATTTTAGTCATGTTAGAATGACTTGATTAGTTAACCAAGAAGAATCAGAACAAAGGGAGAGAATCACAAGAAATAAAGAAACAAACAAAAGCAAATTTTAAAAAGTGAAAATAATATGCTTCCATTTGCATTCAGAATCCATAGTCTATCTCTGGATGTGAATGGCATTTTCCATCATAAGTGTTTTGGAATTGTTTTGGATCATTATGTTGCTGAGAAGAGCTAAGTTCAACATAGTTTGTCATCACATAAAGTTGCTGTTACTATGTACAGTGTTCTCCTGGTTCTACTCAATTCTCTCAGCATCAATTCACCTAAGTCTTTCCAGAATTTTATGAGATCCATCTGTTCATAATTTCTTATAGAACAATAGTATTCCATTACATTCATATACTACCACTTTCTCAGGCATTCCTCAAATAATGGACATCCATTCAATTTCCAAGTTTTTGTCACCACTAAAAGAGCTTCTATAAATATTTTTGTATATGTGAGTTCTCTTTTCTTTTTTATGATCTCTTTGAAGCTAATACCTCGTAGGGGTATTAGCTTGATCAAACAGCATTGTTTTAGATTCCTTTGGCATAGTTCCAAATTGCTCTCCAGAATGTTTAGCCAGTTCACAACTTCACCAACAAACCAGTGGTGTCCTAGTTTTCCCATATTCTCCCCAACATGTATCATTTTATTTTTCTGTCATATTAGCCAATATGACAATATTAGGTGTGAGGTGATATGTCAAGAGTTATTTTAATTTGAATGTCTCTAATCAATTGTTATTTAGAACATTTTTCCTATGACTACAAATAGATTTAATTCTTCATCTGTAAATAGCCTTTTCATTTCCTTTGACTATTTACCCATTGGGGAATGACTTGTATTCTTATAAATTTGACTCCCATCTTTCTGTTTTCTTTCTAATCTTGGTTGTATTGGTGTTATTTGTGCAAACTTTTTTTTAAGGTAATAAAAATAATCCATTTTGTATTCTATAATGTTCTCTACTTCTTGTTTGGTTATACATTTCTACCTTCTCCAAATATCGGATAGTAAACTATTCCTTGCTTCCTTGTTTTGCTTATAGTATTATGCTCTATGTGTAAGTCATATACCCATTTTGCTCTTATCAACTAATGTTTTCTCCAACAAATTATATCTTCAATAGCACATTAAACATCAACCATACCCAGTAAATTTATTCCCTCTATACTGCCTCCATGTTTATTCAAGCCTCTCCCATCGTTAAAAATAATCTTCACTGTATCCTACCATCTCCCTAAAGCTACTATCATATATCTCTCTTACCTTTCTAAGCCAAAATCTATTGGAAATGGCCTAAAATTGCTGGCTCTATTTATTCTCTTCTCACTCACTCTTCAAAACTTTATAGTCTGACTTCCAAATTCACCACTAAATTCAAACTTCTCTCTCCAGAGTTACAAATGATCTTTAAAACATTAATTTATGTATTCATTCATTCACTCATTTATTTATTCACTCAACCATCTATCCATCAATTAATTTATGTATTTTTGTCTTATTTATTACAGATGATCTCTTGATTGCCAAATTTTATGGTCTTTTTTTCATTTCTAATTCTTCTAAATCTACTTTCTTGATTTTTCCACTATTGATAATCTTTTCTTCATGATACTCCTTTTTCTCTGAGTTATTGAGAAACTAATATCGCCTATTTCACCTTCTTCTATCTCTGATTCTCTCAGTCATCTTTGCTATCTTATCATCCATAGCAGAGCATCTTTAAATATGGATGTACCTCAAGGTTCTATCTGGGATCTTTTTTCCTTCACTTTTCTCACTAGATAAAATCATCAGCTCCTCTAGCTTTAACCATAAGCTCTATGCAATGACACTCATAATCTAGTCATAACTATATAGTATTAAGGAAGATTTAAGGCTTTCCATAAAGGTAGGAGTTTATCTGAGGCTTGAAAAAAGCCAGAAAAGGCAAAGAGTCAGAAATGATAGGAGAGATGATTTCAGGCAAAGGGATCAGCCAATGAAAATGTAAGGAGTCAGGAGATAGAATGTCATGCCAGGAATAGCAAAGAGGTCGGCATCTACATGAATTACAGAGTACAAAAACAAAACAAGCAAGGCAGAAGGAAGGAAGGAACAAAGGAAGAAAGAGAAAAGAGGAGGGAAGGGAGAGAGGAAGGAATACAGAAAAAAAGGAAGGGAAGAAGTAAAGTATAAGAAAACTAGAAATTTAAAAATTGAGGGATTTATTGAGTAGGGGGCGAGTTATGATTAGGCTTGTGTGTGAAGAAGATCATTCTGATAGATGACTACCAGAAGTCAATGGGAAAGAGACTTGAGACAAGAAGACTAATTAGAAGACTACTGACATAGTTCAGATGGGAAGTGAAAAGGGTTTGGGCCAGTGTAGTGACAGTTTCAGAGATGAGGAGTAGTGGTGGTATTTAAAAGGTGGTGTGAAGATTGAATGGTCAATTGGTAACTAATTAGAATTGTGGAGTGAGAAAAGAGGAGTAAGGGATAATATATTGGTAGTGAGGTTGGGCAGTTAAGAGGATGGTAGTATCTAGGGTAATAACTGGAAAATTAGGTAGATGGGAGTTCTTGAAGGAAAAGATAATGAGATCAACAATTACCTATGAGAATTCTAAAGTGGATATCCTGTCTACATTTTAAATTCAACATATCTAAAACTGAAGTCATTATGTCCTGCCCTAAAATTCATCTTCTCCCAAACCTCCCTGTTTCCGTTGAAGACATGAGCAATTTTCTTGGGTCTCAGGATTATAATCTCAGCATTATCTTTAAATCCTTACCCCTCCCTAAATAGACTAACATTCCAGGACTTACTTACAGTTGCCAAAAAAACTTTTCCTTAAGTACAAATATGATTACATGATTCTCCTATTCAAACTCCAGAAGCTCCCTATTGACTGCAGGAAAAATAAAATGCAAATTCTCCTGTTTAAATTTTGAAGTCCTAAGTAACCTGCCCTGCCCCTCTTTCATAAATCATTGGACATCATTTGCCCTGCCCCATTATGTGTTTGTAGCTAAATTGGCTTCTCTCTGTTCTTCTCTTATGATACTCAATTGCCTCTCTTGAGGTCTTTACATGGGCCATTCCTCATGGCTGGAGTGCCCTCATCCTTAACTCTGCTTCTAAGAATTCCTCTCTTTTTTAATGATGTTGCTCATATCTTCTGCTGCGCAAATGAAATCTTTCCTGATATCCTAGTTGCTAGTAACCTTTTTTCTAAATGATCTTACAGTTAGCTATTTTGTGTATGTATAAAGGAATAGATTTATTAACTTTATATTTATTTTGTACATGTTATACATATACATATATATTTGTTGTCTATTATTAGAATGAGAAGTTATTGAAAATAGGTAGTTTCAGGTTTTTGTACCTACAAATACTAGCATAGTGCTTAGCAGATAATAACAGATAGTATTTACTGATTGAGTGATTATATGAATTGAGTCAGAGTGAATAAGCACAATCAGTAGATCTATGTATATATCTACAATAATATATTGAAAACAACATTAAAAAGCCTGAACTTGATTAGATGTAATAACCAATCCTTACTGAAGAGAGGAGGAGAAAGGAAGGGCATTTTTGAGCATATACTATGTTCCAGGTACTATGCTAAGAACTTGCAAATATTGTTTCATTATTTCCGTTTTTGACATTTTGGGGGGGAAAGAACAACGGACCGTTTACAGGTCTACACAGGTCACAGCAAGCCTGGAAGATAGGTACTATGATTATTCTCAATTTGCAGTTGAGGAAATGGAGGCAGACAGAGATTGAATAACTTGCCCAAAGTCAGGGAACTAGTATCAGAGGTCATGTTTGAATTTGGGCCTTCCTGACCACAGGACCAATGTTCTATCCTTTGACAGACCTTAGCAGTTCTAGAGAACACATGATAAAATACATTTCCTTTTGCCACAATACTTATAGAAAACCACGTATACTACTCATTGTAGTCACAGTATCATTTAATTTTGCTTACTACTTTCCTTTTAAAGCTAATTCTATGGAACTGAGATAGATACATTGGGAAACAATTGTGAGAGAAAATTCAAAGTACACAAATTAAGGGGCAGCTAGGTGGCCCAGTGGATAGAGCATCAGCCCCGAAGTCAGGAAGACCTGAGTTCACATCTGGCCTCAGACATTTAATACTTCTTGGCTGTGTGACCCTGGGCAAGTCACTTAACCTCAATTGTCTCAGGGGAAAAAAGTACATAAATAAAACTTGAAAAACAACATAAAGTCCTTGAGAGTATGGATTGTTTTATTTCATGCATTCATTTCCCTAGCACCTTGTGCAATACTTTGACAAATAATAATTTGGTTAGCAAATATTTTTTGATTGATCAAATGAATGAATGAAATTGGCAATGTGATTTTTTCATCTTGATCATTTATTATTAGTATTATTTATGAATAATCAGGTATAGTAGTTGAAAATCAAATATGGGAAAGGGAATAAAAGTCCCAGATAATGCACATATATAAATATTTAGGATAGGTTCTACTAAAGAGCTGCCTTCCTACCAGTGACTAGCCCATTGAGCTGTTTGATGTTAAATGACTAGACCAAGTAATAAAAGATTCTAGAATAAATACAAATATTCCATTTATGACCAGAGATTTGGAGTGAGAAAGGCCTGTAAAGAGCACTGATTCAAATACAATTTTGGATATCCACTATCCATCTAATCCTAAGGAAATCACATGAACTCTGTGCCTTAGTTTCCTCAATTTGCAAAAAGAATATCATTGTACTAAATTGGCTCTACTTTCCCTTTTAGTCCAACCCCTTCATTTTATTTTTCTTTCATTGCATTTTTTGAAGGCAGTTGGGATTAAGTTACTTGCCAAGGGTCATACAACTAGTAAGAATCTGAGATCATGTTTGAACTCAGGTTCTCCTTATTCCAGTATTGGTGCCCTATTCACTGTGCCACTTATCTGTTCCCAAACTCCTCCATTTTACAAATGAAAAAAGTAGGGCCCAAAGAGCTTACCCAAAGTCATATTGGCAGAAGGCATAAAAGCCAAGATTCGGATTCTGGGCTTCTGATTCCAGTATGATTTCTGTCATTTTTTTCTAATGATTGTGATTACAGAAGGTGATTTATTTATGACTGATTGTTGTTTGCAAAGGAGACTTAAAAGTAAAGGAACTAAGGCACTATTGAAGACTTACCTTTGTTGTACTTATGGGAGGCATTTAGGGAGAAGAGATAATTTGGAGCTTGGTTTAGTTGACAATGACCCTAGAGGCTTTTCTAAACCCTGTGTTTTCACCTCCCTTACTCTGAACTAAAAACAACAGATTTCATCCTGAAAACAGTGTTTCAGAGAATATTCCATAGATGCGATTATTAGAGCTAACCCATTGGAAAAAAATTCTGTCAAAATCAACACTTGCAATGCTTTTTTAAACAGGATATAAAAATCAGTAAATAACAGCAGCCACCTTCATCAATCAATAAAATAGTGCTTTAAAAAACTGCAACACTAGCTTTTTATTTTTTAAAGCCTCTTATTTTAAACTATGTAATAGGTCTATAGCTCACCTTCCCCTCTGGCTTCCTTCCACATGAACAGTGGCATTTGGAGAAAGGTAAGACACAGGTAAGACTGTTTGGAAATGATCAGCTTCAGAATTCATTAAAGGCTTGCATGTTTTGTTTTGCCTAGCAAGAGCATCACATGGGATTGGTAGACAGCCCTACTCCTGCCCAAGGGATGAAATGTAAACAAAATTGTAAAATAAAATGTGAGGTGGGGTTAAAAATACATGTAACAGTCCCTGAGTCAGCTGATTTATCCACTGGGACAAGGGAAAAAAGAACCTTTTAAGTTTTTTTGTTTTTTTTTTTGTTCCAGGACATTTTCAGTTTGATAGAACATAGAATCCAGCCACCAACCCTACTAAATTACCTGGCAAAGGCTGGACCATATTTTTCTTCAGAAAAAGAAGGACGATAAGATAATTTGTGGTTCTGGGTTTCTAATATCCAATAATTCTGACCATTTAAAGCAGTTTTTGTAGGAAATATTTTATAGTTAGAGAAATAGTTTTTGACATTTTGGGGGGGGAAAGAACAATGGACCGTTTACAGGTCTACACAGCAGATTAATGAATCTAATTGAGTCTGTAGGGAAATGTTTCAGTTTAACTACTGGAACTAATTTATACATTCACTACATCGTAATAAGTCAATTTAAGTTTCTGGAAATAAAACTGGATATCCTGGGTATAGATTTGAACTATAAATTTCTGCAAGAAAGGAGTCTGTGTGTTCATTATACATTGTAAAATTACCATATGGACCTGTCAACACTTCTTAGCAGAGCTTTGTAATAATGTCATTTAGTTTAACATTGTAATGTGCCAACTGAATTAATGTGCATGACACAATGCATGCCTCCCAACCTCAGCTTCTGGGAAGCCTTGCAACTTTTAAAGATTTTCCTCAAGGCGAGAACCTCTTGCCTTTGCTAGCTCAGAGCATTCCCAGTCTGTGATTGAGGGTTTTCACCTTTCCTGGGGGGCCAGGGACAATGCACCCCTCAGCTCTAGAGCCTGAACTTTCCACAATGATATCATTTCCACAAATGAAGCTAGACCTTCTTTTCCAGGAGGCTTGGCTTTGACATCTATTTTCTACCTACTTGCAATCTTCAAAACATAAAAAAATAATTCAAATATCCCAAGTTTCTCTTTTCATTTGCCATGTATCTGCATAAATTGACTGAAGGTAGAGAAAATATTCTATACAGTATAATACTTAGTGTTACTGCATGACGTGGAACAATGATCTTAGTTTTAACATATTGCAAATTGGACTTCAAAACTGCTTCTCCCTAGATAGATTGAGACTGAGATCATCTCTTTTCCCTAATAGGAAAAATGGAAACATATTAGAATGTGTTATCCTAGATATACAGCAATTGAAAAGGGGTTCCATTTTAAGTCAATTTCTGGGGTTTAGGCATTGTATCCAAAGGCATCTTTTTAGTTGTTTTTTTAGGAGAAATAACAGTGAAATATACTTAGCACCCATATAGAAATGTAATTAAGAATTCTTTCGCTTGAGATTGAGAGGGGGTGGGGTGGGGAGAGCTGCAGTAGCTTCAAAGAATACAATCTAAACATTTCACCAGGAGAGAAGAACCTTGGAAAAGCAAGTTTTCATTAAGAAGGGGGGTCACAAGCCAGATTGCAGAAGGTCAGGAATTGCCTGAGAAATAAGGAAGTAGAAGCAGTAATTTAGGATAGCATTTTTTTTTCAAAGAAGTTTTCAG
Source organism: Sarcophilus harrisii (assembly GCF_902635505.1). Classification (NCBI taxonomy): domain Eukaryota; kingdom Metazoa; phylum Chordata; class Mammalia; order Dasyuromorphia; family Dasyuridae; genus Sarcophilus; species Sarcophilus harrisii. The sequence goes on along the minus strand of NC_045428.1, from coordinate 418,819,846 downwards.
TGAATGGAGAGGAAAGATATAGGGCAGCAGCTTGAAGGGTTGGCAGGGTCAAGTGAAGGTTTCCTCAGGAGGCCACAATGAGGTACTGGAGTAGGGTTTTATCGGAAGGAAGGGAAAGGAGAATAACACCTGAAAATGAAGGGAGAGGTGGAAATTACCTATGTATAAGCATCAAGCTAGATACTATAGATAGTAGTTACATTCTAGGAAGAGAATAGAATAGAAAAACTAAGAAATATTATAGGAGCCAAAGAGAGGGTACAGTAAATATCATAGTTTGAGTGATCTACACACAAATTCACAAAGTATGACTAAAAAGCAAGATAAATTAGAGATCCATAGGTATCAGAGGTTTTAGAAGCCATCTAGTCCAAATCTCTGTTTTATAAATGAAGAAACTGAGGCAATAAGGGTTAAGTAGTTTGCTTAAGTCAGATATGTAGTTAATGCCAGAGTCAGTATTTGAATCTTGCTCCTTCACTCCAAATCCAGGATTCTTTCCATTGCATCACTAATTTCCCTTCATAATTATCATTGAGATTTGGTGGGATGAGACTATTGACTAGAATATATCTCTAGAAGGGTATATATTTTTTCAAAAGTAAATGAGCAGATAAAAAAAATAAAGAATGAAATCATATGTTAATCCAGAAATTAGGAAGGTGATATCATTTAGCTAAAGATCAATGGAATGAAAAATAGGATTTATATCACCAATGGAATATATTATAGGTAGCCCAGAAAAAAGAGGAAATAGAAGAGATGTTCTTTGATCTAACCATTCTGGAGAGCAATTTGGAACTATACCCAAAAGGCTTATAAACTTGTACATAATCTTTGATCCAGCAATACCACTACAAAGTTACTAGGTCTGTATCACAAAGAGACCATAAAAAAGAGAAATGGACCCACTCATAAAAAAAAAACCCAAACATATTTATAGCAGCTATTTTTGTAATGGCAAACAAATTGGAAAGTAAGGGGATGCCCATCAATTGGGGAATAGCTGTGCAAGTTGTGATATATGAATATAATGAAATATTATTGTGTTATAAGAAATGATGAACAAGCAGATTTCAGAAAACCATGGAAAGATTTACATGAATTGATGCTGAGTGAAGTGAGGACATTGTACACACTAAGAGCAACATTGTGCAATGATCAGATATGGTAGATTTAGCTCTTCTCAGCAATTCAATGATCCAAGATAATTCCAAAAAACTCATGGTGGAAAAGGCTGTCCACATTCAGAGAAAGTACCATGAAGTCTGAATGCAGATTAAGGCATATTATTTTCACTTTTTGTTTTTTTTTTTTTTCTCGTGGTTTTTCCCTTTTGTTCTGTTGTTTTCTTTCATAATATGACTAATGTGAAAATGTGTACATATAAATTAAATTGCTATCTTTGGGAAGGGCAGGGGAAGAAGAGAATGTGAAAAATTTGGAATGCAAAATCTTATGCAAGTAAATGTCGAAAACTATTTTTATATATAATCAGAAAAAACTCAAAATGCTATAAAGTAGAGATGAACAAAAGAATCTAATGTACATAGTAAAACATACCATAAGACCAAAAAAAAGAGAAGGGGAGAGAGGAGTTTTGGAAATTGATCACAAGACTATGAAAGAGTCATGATGAGGTCCTTCAATTCTCTGGACCTTTCTCTCTATTTAAAGTAGAGCTACAAATACAAATCAATTTCTTGACTCATGATGACAATTTCATGTTTCAAAATATATAGATATGAATTAGAGGAAATTCTCTTCTGATTCTATATTGCATAATCAGGAATTGGGGAATCAAGGGAAGGAAGTATGGGAAACTTGGGGGGAATATGACCAATTCATCTCAGAACTTTTAATAGAAGAGATGAAAGTTTAGAAAAGACTATTATAAATCTTAAATTCTGAGAAGAACAAATTTTAAAGAGCTCAAAGAATGGCTAGTATTCCAGTGACAAAAATTGTCTAAGGGAAGTAAGTCAAGGATGAATGTCAAGCTCTGAAGAATGAAATTCTGAAGACACAAAGAGAAGCAATTCTGACGAAGAGAAAAAAAGTGGTAGATGCATGCAAAAACATAAACAATTTATATTTTTAAATTATTTTCATTTATTTTGTTAGATATTTCTCAATTGCAGAGAAAATGTTTAATGATTATTTTTAAAAAAATTTGAGTCCCAAATTCTTTCTCTCCCTCCTCCTCTACTTTCTTTAAAAGGTAAACAATTTTACATCAATTATGCATGTGAAATAATACAAGGAATTTCCATATTAGCCATGTTATAAAAGAAAACACAAACAAAACAATAAAAAAAGAATGTTAATGTGAATTCAGAGTTCATCAGTTCTCTCTCTAAAGTGGGATAGTATTTTTTATCATGAGTCCTTTGGAATTGTCTTGGATCACTATTTTAAGCAAAATACCCAAGTTATTTCACAATTGATCATGCTTACAATATTACTGTTGCTGTGTGCAATGAACAACTTTTAAAAATCTTTTACAAAGATTTGTAATTAATATGATAGAAAAGGCAGGAAACAGAAAGACTATATGGTAGTGTTAAAATAGTATCTGAAGTATTAAAGCTCAAAATGGGAATGAGGTAAATGAGGGAAGCTAAGAATGATAACTCTTTGGTTATACTGGGGGAAAAGAAAGGTTTAAAAGTATAGAACCCCTCTTTATGGTGGTTAAAACAACAAGAGACAGAAAAACAACAGAGTAAAAGCAAAACTTTTCAACTTTTTACTTTTATTTTTCTCTTCAAACATAATGATAATTTGCTTGAAAAGAACAGAATGTCATCATGTAGCCCAAATGAATTATACTCTGGAAGAAATGATAGCTAAGTTACTGTCAATGGTATTTAGTAGGGGTACTCTCAAGATAGGAAGGTAGTAATGAGTAATCCTCATTAAAACAACAACAACAACTAGGAAGAGAACAATCTGAAAATTATAGGACAGTATACTTAAATTTAATTCCGGGAAAAATTCTAGAATGTGTTATTAAAGAGATAGTAAAGATCTGAAAAGAGAAACCATGATAATAAAGAATAATCATGGATTCATTAAGAACAGGGTGTATCAAACTGATCTCTAAAAGAAAAAAAAAAAGCATTCCTAGACCTGATAATATTAATGCTGTGAAGATATCATTTGTTAAGATTTGACCAAAATAAGTGGTAAATCTCTCATGCTATAGGGAAAATGTAGATTCTTGAGCTAGACTATGAGTAAAGCCATAAGGTTCCACATTAACTTGGAGGAGGAAAGTATTCCAGGGATCTCTGCTTATTAATACTAATGATTTAGTCAAAGGCATACAATGGCTTGATTAGCAGATTTATAGATAACACAAAAATGGGACAGATAATTAACACACTGGATAACAATCAGTATCCATAAAAATTTTGACAGGCTAGAACATTGGGCCATATCTTATAAGATGAAATTTAATAGAGATAAATGTAAAATCAGTATACTTGAATTCCATGAAATTAATTCCCAAGGACACAGTGGTGGATATGTGGCTATGCTGCTATTTGTCAGAGAAAGATCTGAAGCTTTTAGTCAATTTCAAGAAAAATGAGTCATCTGTGTGATATGACTGCCAAGAAAGCTAATGTTAACTTAAACTTCTTTAAAAGAAGCATAATGTCTAGGAATATGGAGATGAATATAGCCTTAAACTTTGGTCAAAGATGGAAAGAAATTTCTTATCTAACAAAGTATTCATAGCAACATTTTTTTTTGTAGTGGCAAGTAACTGAAAACATAGTAAATTTTCTCAAAATGGAAAATAGCTAAACAAATTGTAGCATATAAATATACAGGAATATGAAGAATTCAGAGGAACATGGAATAAGCATAAACTGATGCAAAGTGAAGTAAGCAGAATCAAGAAAATAAATTTATGACTATGACAATATAAAATGAAAAGAACAATAAAATGTACTGTGTTGCATTAATAACAAAAGATTTAAGTACAATGTATATTGTATCTATAATATTCCTTTGATTTATTAGTATAGTTATTCTGTTAAGAGAAATAAAGCTAGTCTGACATTCTTGATAAAGACATGATGGCCTTAACAACCTACTTCTCATTCTAAATGCTCCCAAACCATCCTTTTACAGAAGTGAGGAGATTTGTCCTTCAGTCCTATGCTATTTCTTGTATTTGCTGCAGCCCTTCAAAGATCATCAGTGACAACCCAGTAATCACAACTCCAATTTATTCAGGATAAATTTCAGGATGTGATCCATACAAGAGTCATGGCAACTTGACCTCATCAAAGATAGCTAGGTGCTATCTTACTATTTCTTCACTTATCTTGGGTTTCAACAAACTGCCTTCTAAGCATTTTTGCTATATCATTCCCAGTGCAAAGATCATTCTCTTTGGAAGAGAAAACAGAAACAAAATGTTTAAGAGTTGAAACTGCTCACTGTTGTCTATTATTTTCATTACCCCATCCTTCCCTCCCCCCACCTTTTTAAAAATCATTTCTTTCCCTAGTATAACCCAAAATAGATTATGGATTTAGAGCTAAAAGAAAGTTTAGAAACTATTGTATGGATGGTTACATTACCAGCATTCTACTTCAGATTAAATATTAGGATTGAATGAGACACTCACAGGTCACCAAACATTTAATAAAATACATTTACTTTGTCCTAAAATAGTAAGACTATACAACAAAGATACAGTGGCACTGCGTGTAGTGTTTAACACAGTGCTGGGTACACAATAGGCACTTAACACATATTATTACCAATTGATTTTACTGGATTTACTTCATCTCAATCTGGAAATAATTTTCTCAGTAAATCATTAGTATATGATAACTCTCTTGATCTCAGGCCCCCACCAAGTCTGAGAGACACAGAATTTTCATGCTTAGGTTTTTTTATGTCCCTAGACCAAGAAGCTGTATCTGGGAAGCTAAATCCAATCAGAATGCATTGGAAGAGAAAGTTGTGTTAGAGAAATTATCACAGAGTTCATTGATTCCAATTAATTTTACTGATGGGAAAACTGAGGCTGAGAAAATTTAATTGCCAAAGATCTAGTATCAAACTAGTATCTGATACAAGATTTGAACTCAGGTCTTCTTGACCTCAAACTCAGCATCAATAAGTCCTTCGTGTTTATTGTCAGCTTCTGGTGTTTCTAGGCTTTAACACTCAATGTTTTTCTGACAGCTCCCTTTATTCTCTATTGCCTGCCATTGCTTCTGTCCTTCTGGCCAGATTTAAATTCTTTTGTGAAAGGGTCTAAGTCCCTAAGTACTGTTGCATTTTTAAAAATCTGAGTTGTTTGTTAGATTTCCTATGTATGTGCATTAATGTCTTTGGTCAGCTCCCCCACCTTTCCCATTTGATGGAAAGCAAACATAAGCATGATTACCATATTAAATTATGATCATACAAGGGGAGATGTTTTGAAGAAGTTACCACAACAGCTATTTTAAAAGGTGTTTGGTGTTACCTGTTCACTTCTTCCTCTAGTACAAATAATTTTTAAAATGTAAATGATATACAGTAGTTTAATCATATGTTATAATAGTGTCTTTGATTTCCTTCCCAAAAGAGTATTATAAGTTGAAAGATAAGGGGAAGATTTGGTGGTAAACACATACTTCTGTGGATTCCTGCATTGTGATCCTCACAGTGAATCTAAGTTTCTCATTATCAATATATTTCTTGGCTTAGTGCATATGTAACACAGTGATTCTATGTGAAAACTATCTTCAGATACCTTTCACTGGGTATGATTGGATCTTTGCTAAGTGGGAAATTGATAGAGAAGAATATCAGGAGCTGCAGAAATAAACAACTAATCCAATTCCAATATTCTGATCAACATTACAAGAGGTTGTCTATCAGTGCCTAGAATATACAATGGCTCATACTTTGAATTCTTGGATATCTTGGTTAAGCATGTAGGAAAGATTCATCATCATCATCATCATCTTTATTATTATTATTAGTTATTATTAATATAAACATAATGGAAAGAAAACACTTAGGACAATTATTGTCCACACTATATCAATATTAATATTCACTTTTGGAATAGTACAGAGGATCAAATATAGGGAATATCCAAATAAACACCTGAGAAATATGCATGTAAAAAACTAAACAAAACAGAAATAGAGGAGATTATGATAGCAATTTGTGACCATATCATTGTCATCAAAATTATCAAAAGGTTATATTTAAAAGGCCCATAATTATCTTTTGTTCAATAAAACAGTCAAAGCTATCATATTTCACTGTAGGTGGTAAAAATATAGTCCCTACCAGATTCCTAACAATATATATCCTGGTGCTCAGAATTATACATAAGAAGCTCATCATCTATCATAAATTAGCAACAAAATTCATATTACAATAAAAGACCTCAAAACTTCCTTTAGGATTTAACAAACTGCTTTGGAACAATAGTGTCAAATACAAAATTGTTGCCCACAACCATGCAGACCAAATACCTATAATCTCCAAAGTATAAAATTATAAAAAGTTTTCTAAATGCAATTTCCCAGATATAATGAATTTCCTTTTCTCTTTACTTAAGTACACACCCCCTTATAATTCCATGATCTGTATTTTCACTGCCTATAGAATAATTTAATCCAAAATCCACCAGCTTCTTTCCTACCATCTAGCTCTCGGTAGAAATAGAAACCCCGTACAATCAGCTGCCACTTGTTTAAGATGTTTTCTAGACATGTAGCATGCATGGCAGGAGTCATCTAAGAGGAATATTAGGAATTTTGTAAACAGTGCCACCTGCATACTCTCCCTTCTGCTTTAAACCCTCAAATATTCCATTCCATGAATGAAGTTGAAAATTGGAGTTGAAAGATCTTGGTGATAGAAAAAGTCCAAGAAGTGGTTGTAGTATCTGGGAAGGTTTCAAAGGGTTAATAATGGTAGCAGGTAGATAGCTATACATCATTGATTTCTAGAGGCTCTTCAAGTCCCTTTGCTACTAGAGGATGATACTAATTGAATTGGCCCTTAAATACATCTTCAATTTTTTAAGATCTCCTTCAACTGATCTATACTATTTTGAGTTCCCTGAACTATTTGTCTACATTTAAGATAGATGTATGGAGTTCAGGGAGCTGGGATATGTTAGTAGCACAATTCATACAGAACACAGAATGATATGTTTTCTGTGGAATGAATGGCAAAAGGTAGAGATGACAAAGTGAGAGCAATGGACCCTAGTTTTTCTAATACTGGTTAGTTTAACATTAGAAGTATGGCTTCAGAGTATAGTTCATTCTTTCTACCTGACAATTGTTCTATGAGTAATGCATTCAAGATGAATGGATCTTGACAACAGGATAAAACTGAGACCCATATTGACATCCAGGTTACTAAGGGTCTAGGGAAATACTTAGAAGCAAAGGGATAGATAGAAGGCAGATGATTTAATTATCCACCTAGATCTCCAAATTAGTCATTAATTGCTATAAAACTTGGAACCAAATTCTGTGTGTGTGTGTGTGTGTGTGTGTAATATGTGTGTGTGTGTGTGTAATATGTGTGTGTATGTGTGTGTGTGTGTATATATATATATATATATATATATATATATATATTGCTTCAAAGATTTGTGAATTTTTTGCAGATATAACATTGGGGTTAGAGACTCATGGGCCTCACACAGAGGGTTTAATGAATAGTAATTTGTGAATCCTGGGATTGATTTCCCAGTGGCTTGTGTGAGATACAGAGATATCACAGGATCATGGGATCACAGATCTCAATCTAGAGTGACCCTTTATATAATTATATAATTATTACAGAGAGGAAAATGGCTTATTAAGGTTAAACAGTGAGGAGTTCAATTCAGCTTTACTGATGACAAGTTTAAACTCCATAGTCAGTGCTTTTAACTTTCTGATCAATGGCATTTCAGGGAAAAGGGAGATGACTAAGAGAAATACAGAGGCATGGCTCTAACAGAGAGAGTCTCTCTTTTTCTACAATGCTGAACAGAAAAGCTTCCTTTCCTACCAGAGGATGATGCTTGAGGATCAAATGAAAGAATGTTTACTATATAGTATGATAATATATAGTTATGTGTATGTATATCTATTGATCTCTCCATCTACAAATACATACACTTTCTCATTTGTTAATCTCATTAATTTCCAGAGATGTAATTAGAGAGAGACAGAGTCCCACACACATACACACATGCACACACACAAAAAGTTAGAGACAGAGAAAAACAAATAAGAAAAGAAGAAAAGATGAGAAATAATCTTGGAGTATTCCCAGTTAGAAACAAAGATATGATTGATGAAGTAACAGAGGGGCTTCAAAAGTAGTCAGACAGGTAGGAGGAAAACCAAGAGAGTACAGTCACAAAAATCCAAAGAGGGAGTTTCTATGAGGTGATCAACAATATAAAATATTGCATAGATTTCAAGAAGGATAAAAATTGCAAAAGGACATTTGATTTTGTAATTACATTTTCATTGGTCACTTTTGAAAGAGTACTTTCAACTTAGTGATGAGATCAGAAACAAAGTGCTGAGCTCAAAGCAAAGAGGAGGAAGGGAAGCAGAAACAATGAATGTAAACTGTGCATAGCCACAAAGAGCCCTAGAAAAAGGGGAGTCAGATAGCAATGGAAGAATTGTGCTTAGTTCTAGGAACTCCACTTTGGGAGGATCATTATGGAGGTGGGAGCTTCCAGAGAAGGGTGACCAGCAATGGAAAGCATTCCAAGATCATGTTTTATCCACTGAAAAAACTAAGGGTATTTAGTAAAGAAAAGCAAAATAATAATAATAATAATAACTTAAATGGGATGAGATAGGTTTTTTTTTCAAGTACCTGAAGGGCAGAAATGTGCAGAATGATTAGACTCAAAGAAAGAACTAAGAACAGTGGGGGAAACTGAAGAGGGGTAGATATGCTTAATGTTACGGAAAAATTCTAAGCTATTAAATAAAGCATAATAAAATATGGCTCCAGGAAAAAGTGGATTTTTTTTCACTGGAGGGAGAAACTATATGACTATTTGATGGGCATTTTCAAGAAAGGATTTTTGGTTATGGGTGTATTTGACTTGGTTATTTTTAAGGTTCTTTTGAGCTTTCAATTTCTGTATCTGATGTGATGTGATTTTTCATTTTTTAGACTATCTTGTACTGAAAACTAGGGTGAGCAGAGTAGAGCTAGTAGGAAAACACCTTCTGAGAAAAGGCTGTCTGAGTCAGGATTTAAACTTAGGTCTTCCTGACTTTAGGCCCAATATTCTATCTACTGTGTGGCCTAGGTGCCTCTAAGCGCAAAGTCTTTTACACTTTTAGCCATAGTAAAAACTGTTTGAACACAGACAGTTATAGTTCTACTGTTAGATAGGAATTATTTCCTGAATCCTGTAGACAAAATTCCTTATATGTAACTCCTGCTCACTTATAAATTGCTTTATTTTTAACACTCAAGGTGCTGAACGAAGTTGGGCAACTCTAGTTGTTCAATAACCAATCACAGAACCACTGAGTAATAATTGCTGATGAGACCTTTAGGCTTTTTAGGTTGCAAACCAAAGATCATTTTAAATCAAAGAACAATCCCAGTTGGCTTAGTGATGCCTTTTCAAGACTGGGACAGTAATGTTAGAAGGTACTTCTATAGGTGATCACTTTGTAAGATACTCTCCTAGAATTTCTCCTCTGCTAGAAGCATGAATTTTTTCCCCCATTTAATGTTTTTATTTTTGCTACTACTTTTACAAAAAGTTCCTTTTGCTGCTACATTGTAATTTTTATTGTCTTGGTGCTCCCACAATTCAGACATAAACCTGTTGCCTATGACACTATCTTAATGAGGAAAGCAGTACTGCCTTACCCCATCTCTTCCCTTAGCTCAGATTCCTCATTTCATCCCATAATAATCTGATGGGTATCTACTTAACTTTTCTGCCACCTTTAACTTGTCCTTAGATGCACTACTGAATTATCATCCCTGGCTATGACTCTGATCAATCTTTCTCAATGGGCATACTTCAAGAATGTCTCCACCTAGTTGAACTTAGCTTACTCTATTCATTTCAGACAACTACTAGAAATACAGGTTTGCAAAATGCAACACTGTTGCAAAACTTATTGATTGAAAACTGATAACATCTTTTCTATATAATATCTTTTTATCACCATTTATATTTTCAGGGAAAGGGGAGAAGAAAAATACATTTTAAAAATGAGGAAATTTGATCTGACTTGTTGGTAATATGAATGCTTTACCATAACATCCCCAAGCACGAATAGTTTTTTTTTTTTTATAAACTGCTAATAACTTAGTGAAATGATTGTCTCCATGGGTGATTTAATGACCAAGTTGAAACAGGTTCCAGGAAAATGAGATTAATAAAGGAGTAGTCAGAGCACACTGATTAAAATGTCAGTTTTAGAAGTAAAAAACAGGTTATATCAAAAGGCAGTAAGAAAAAAAATATGATAATTACTAACTTTTCCCCAGTCTCCTTTTTATCTTTTTTGTCCATTGGCTTCTCTCCCATTCTTCTTGGCAATCAGATATATAAATAATGGTTATTCAGGTTGAGGGGAAGATACTTTAGAAAGATAGTTGGTCATGTATTTCATAAAAGAAAAATGTATGAAACAAATATATATATATATATTATAAAGAGATGTGCTATGAGATGCCAAAAAGAAGTATGATAATAGGTAGCATTTTCAAAGTGTATTATATATTTTGTTTTATTTGATGCTCATAATAACCCTGTGAGGTAGTATTATTATTATCCCCATTTTATAGATGAGGAAACTGAGAATGTCATGTTCCAACTAGGACAAGCATATCACATCTGTTGGCAGAAGCAAGCCACAAACTTTCTTAGAAATTATGATCACCTGCCTGGAGAATAAATCAGGGTGATGTGGGCTGACTGCTAATGTTTACAAGCTGATGAGATGCTGCATGATTTCCCTCAGGATACAGTCTTGAGTAAAGGACTAGCTGAATAACTAAAATCCCACCTCAGTGAATTAGTAGAACAGGCTAATCCTTGCAAATGGCTAGGATTTAAGATATGATTGTGAGATTTTTTTATCCAATTGCATAAATCTATGTATAGATGTAGATGCAGAATTATAGAAAGTGACACACATAACAGAAAAAGATATGGACCTTTTCATCTAGCAATTTTTTATGTGCATTTTAAATCACTGTTTAGTATATATCTTGCTCACTTAAGGCAGCCTGCTGAAATGTAGGGTTTAGTTATAATAAAATATAAAGCCAAGCCATTAAAATACTGACTCAATATTAAAAATGCTTTACTTATTTAAATTTGTGCGCAGCAAGACATGTGAATAAGTGAGACAATGATGGCCAGCACACTACTTATACAGTCTGGAAGGCAATAGTCTATAGGAGGCTGATTAGAGAAGTTTAGCATATTACTACTTACAGAATCATCTCCTTACATAATATGCATATGTCAATCACTGAACTCAAATATATGTTTTCCCTAGAATTGTATATCTTATTTCAATAAATGGTACAAAAAGAATTGGGGTTATAAATATAAACATATCCATACCTAACAACCAATATTCAAAAATTGAAGGAGAGTTGTCATTTCAGAATCTTGTAGAAATATATTCTGTCTCCCTCTGTAGCTGAGGATTTTTTCTTTCCTGTGTTTTTGTCAACATTCTCTCTTTTCTTTTCCTGTTTAAGTAAAATGGCATTTCAAAGAGATTCCTCAAGAATATAGTGGCTTTCTTGCTCCTCCTTTACTACTTTGATTGTAAAATCTAAAAATTGCATGGCATTAGTGTGATCTTAGAAATCGTCTATTCTGACCTCTTTTTCAAGAGTTGAAATGATTTGATTGATGTTCTACACCTAACTAAAATGATCAAATTTCAAAAATTCTCTAATTTCATCACTATGGATCCTATTTTCACCAGCAGAGGCTGTAAACCTTACACATTTCAGAAGATATTTTTACAAATAGTTGCTATGTCATTTTTTAAAAAAAATGTCTCAGTTGGTGGTCAACTTTCTGATGACAAACTTCTTTGCGTTCAAAGCAGATTCATGCAGTTAGCATATACACAATCCACTGATCCTGGGCTGTGCTCAAAGCCTTTCCACCTTGGTGATCTTTTGTTTTTGCCATTCTGTGGGACATTTGCCAAGTTCCCCTGGCACTTAAGTCAGTACCTGAACACAGTAAGCACTTACTAAATGCTTGTTGAATTGTTAAGAACATGTGGCCATTCCCATTCCAAGTTGAACCATGAAAATATGGCTTTAGTTAACATATAATAGAATAATTACATTTATGCCCAACTTGCATTTAAACATAGGTTTATAGTCACAAAAAATTTCACATACATTATCTCATTTAATTCTTATAATAATCCCATGAGACAATTAGATAGTACATCTGTTATCCCCATTTTACAGATGAAGATGTTAAACCTCACAGAAGTTAAATGATTTGTTCAGTTACAAAGTCATTAAGTGTGAGAGCAGAAACTAGATCTCCTGTCTCCTGTTTAATGATCCAATTCTCTTTCTATTATATCATATATTGTTTCAATAATTTACACATATCCTATCCAAGTCCATCCTGACGCTATGGTATGTATTAATGCATTCTTCCTATTTGACCCTCCTGCATTATTCTGATGAACAAGGCTGTGGATTATCTCATGTGTACATCAATTCAAATGGAGTTTCACTGTCTGCTTCTTTATCTTTTCATAGACCATATCTACACATGAGTAAGGAAATTTGATTGACACAAAAGGGGAGGGGGAGAATCAGACTGGAATTCAGATCTGGGTGTACCAGAATAATATATTTTAACATGGATTGGCTATGTGTTACTCCTGAGCAAGACACTTCATCTTTTTGAATGAGGTAGCTATATGCCTGGCTCAAAGACTGGAGATAGATCCATTAAATTCAAATTCTGACTTACACACTTACAAATAGTGTGACTCTGGATAAGTCATTTAACTATTCTCAGCCAATTTCATCATCTGTACCATAGAGATAATAACAATATCCACCTCACAGGGTTATTGTGAAAATCAAATGAGATAAGCCATGGAAATCACTTTACAAATCTTAAAGTACTAAGAAAATGCTAATTAGAATTCTTATCAATTTCAGTTTTTTTCATCTAGCATAAGAAGAGATTTATCTTCATGATTATTAAGGTCTTTTCCAGTTCTAAGCTACAGATCCTAGGTTCTCCTATTCCAACATTAGTTCTAACTTCCATTGTAGTTTTAGACAAATTACTTAATGATTTGTGTTTCTGTCAAATGATAATAGTTAATGATACCAGACATACCAAAATCAGGGTTATTGTGAGGATCAATTGAATTGTAACAGTTACGAAAGATCTCTTCCCCAAATAAAGTTAATATAAGTTAATATGTTACAGTATTATTATTGTACCAGATGAGTATAAGAGCATGTAGGGTCAAGTATTGTAGAGCTTTTGCAGGTAGGTTTTCACAGTAGACTTCACTTAGGGATATCAAAACTTGATGCAAACAACTTGTCTTACTATGCTTTCCTTTATGCATAACCAATGATCCCCAACAAATATTCTAGCATTTGTAGTGTCCTTGTAGTTGCCTGACTTCAAAATCTCATGTTCTACTCAAAGGAGTTATTGGCTATTTTGAGAAACTAGATCCCTAAAGATCATCACAGTTAATAAGTAATCTAAGTCAATGCCTTCCTTATTTAAAAAAAAGCTATCTAATTAGCCACTTGGATTAGAAACCTTCCCTTCTTACTGAAAATCAGACCAACTCAAAACATTTTAAACTGGGCCTTCCATTATCTCCTGATTGTGAGAAAAATAGCCACCTGCCCATAAACGTGTTCAAGAGTTGGTGCCTTCTGTTCATTTTGTCCTGCTATAGGCATTGGGGGTGCCTGTACTACCTTACCCCCTTGACAAAGATGGTTAGAGGATTAATTAGATGCTTGTAAAACAGTTTGAGCTCCAGAGAGAAAGATGCTATATAAATGGCATTTGTTGTTGGGTGGTTATTTACATGCACTCCATGAATTCCCTGGCAACATTCTCACCTTTAGATGAACATGTTGCCTAATTTCCTAACCCAGATACAATATTGGTCATTTCAATTTAGGTGTCATTCACCAATTTATTTGAAATACTCTGCCTATATTGTTTATATTTAATATGATGAGATTCTGTGAGCTTGAAGAGCTTTTCTATCTTCAATATATTCAATGCTATCTTCAATAGCATTAAATGACACCAATCAGCAATATTACCCAAGGGTCTAAAATTAGTGCTCTGGTCTCCCCCCACCCCTAAGAACGAATGTGATTAATCATTGGTAAAACAGTGTCAATCTACTCTCAAAAGCTAAGCAAAACCTAAATATAATGTTGAAAAATATCAAGTTGTTCTTATTTCTACCCCCACTATATTCCCAAATCACCTCCCAACAGCTCAATACTTTAAAAATACCAGCATGGTGGTATTGACAAACAGCATTGTCAAGATGGCAGGCATTTGGAGTAACTGACACAACTCGAAACAGTACAAAAACACCCATGAATTCCATAAAGAACTGCTTTAGATCTGTTTTCATTTATGTTTTTAAAGCAAAATATGCATTGAAAGAGATACCTATGGATAACAGATAAGCAAGGTACTTATAACTACTGATACTTAACCAGACTTGCAAAATCATGGAATATATACACAAGCCTAGTGTATTGGACACACTAGTTAGAAAGCTTATAATCATACTACTACTTTCACTTCATTCCTGTCCGTCGTCTCCCCCCCCCCCCCCCCCCCAGCATAGAGGCATTGTAAGGACTATAAGAAAACTGCTGAGATGGGAGATGATGATAATAAAAATTAATTGTAGCTAAGTAAATATTTGAAATTACTTTTGAAACTGTACACTATTTCCCTAACAATTGCTTTTATGTTGTGATTGGTTTGCTTTCTACATGGTCCTTAAGAAAGCATTTGAAACCTGTATTTTGATTAATTAAATTTATGAATTTGAGAAGAATAAAAATAAATTAGTCTTAATTAAGCAATGCATTTATTACTTAATAAAATATGATTTTTCTCTCAAGGATATTTGAACTCCTTTCTCCCCTATATAAGTGGCCTGTAGGTAAATAACTACTCTATAAAGCAAGATGTGCTTAAGTTATTCACTTAGCATAAAAAAGTGTGATAATTGTTGGTTCTCATATGTTTTTCCTTGTGTTTTACAGGCAAGATTTAAAGGCATTCAAAATTCTAATTTTGCTTTTTCAGAAGAATATGTACATATTTTAATCCATTTCTGTATAAATGCAATAGCACCCTCTGGAGGTCTTGGACACTTTGCATAACTTCCATAAATCAATGTCTTTCTTTGTTAACCCCAGATACTTTTTGTTGAGCTAGACATTTAATATTTGATATTCTGATAATTATATTTGTCTCTTAAAATGATTAAATACATTTTAGCTGTTATTCCTTTCTATCATGTATTCATTGTGATTTGTGTGTGTGTCTCATTTGTAATGCGATAATGTAATAACTAAGCATCACACAATACAGCCGAGCCCAGTGATTACTCTATAACTTTCCTATTTTTTATCATGAGAAAATGTTTTCCAAACAAGAAATGACAACTTTCATTTCCTAAATCCTTTAATATCTGATCCTTTGTTGACAAGAAGGAACTAATTTTAAACCCTTTGAAGATTCCTGGTGAATACAGTTACTTTCATTCTTCCAATCTCAGTCAACAAATACAGCTGTGGCGTTGCTGTGGTTAGGAAGCAGATCCATCAGGGTGGGAGAATAGTAGAAGGAATGAAGGTCAAATAACATAGGAAAAAAATACTGTGAGTCATATTGGAACATATTCAGGCCCAAGAGTCACTTCTATTGTGTCCCAATCATATAAATAAATGACCACATAGTCATCCCCTTCTGTGTGGCAGCCTTGCATAAAGAGCTCCTTTTGAAGTCTCTGAGAGCCTCAAACAGAGGAGTTTAACCACTCACTAGAAGGAGATGAGAAGATGACTAATAAAAAACAACTGTACAAAATATCAACTTGTTCTTCACAGGATCCAGGCTTTCCTGAACCTGCAGGTTCTCAATTGGGTAATAGAATAAGGCTTAGCTTTTAGTTCTCTGACTTCCCTAAATGTTAAGAGGGAAAACTGCTAAACTGCCGATCACTTGGGCAAAATCTAGAAGATGAAGCTTGTGTGTGTGTAAATGTGTGAAAGGGAGGAGAGACAGAGAGAAAGAGAGAGACAGAGATGGAGGAGGAGAGAGGGAGGGAGGGGGAGAGTTTGAAGTTTGGGGTAGGGATCACTTTTTTTGACAATCTGGGAGGATGGGTATCTCACTTTTTCTGAAAACAAAGAACAAATATAAAAGACATCGTTCCTTATGTTTATAAACTATTGCTAGCTCAGATTGTCCCCCTCCCAAAAAAGAACTTTTTCTAGACAAAAGATAAAATTTCCAATTGTAATCTAATTCCTTTTATGACTTCAGCAAAATAAACAAAACTCAGGACTCTTTAAGGAAACTGAAGTTTACACACACACACACACAAAGTAAGTTATATATAGTTCAGGCAAGTCAATCCAGGTTGGGGGGGTTTATACTTAGGGAGCTATGTAGTGGGTCAGAAGAAAGGGGAAAAAAAGGAGTGAGCTGGAATCATTCCCTAAAGGCTACTGGCTACCTCATCCATTGTTTGATCACTTTAGATCATTTCCTGTGATTAAAACATGGTGACTCTAAAAGCTGACCAGTCGCTAGTAAAATCAAATGTTTTCTTTTTTTTCTTCTTTTGCCTTTAATTTACTCAAGTCAATTAATCTAAGTTTCTAAATAGATGAACCAACATCAACATCCCTTTCATGGGGTGTAATGAGTTATGACTAATTGAAATGACAACACTCTAGCTATGGATGAATCTATGACTATCACTATTCACAACTCCAGCTAAAACTTAATTAATAATTCTTAAAGAGATCAAGTGACTTGTGCACAGTCACTAAGCTAGTAAGTATCAGAGATAGAATTTGAAATGAAATCTTCCTGCTTAAGGATTAGTACTCTGTCACTACACCATGATGACTCTGGTGGTTTAAGATTAAGAAACAAGCTTTAGATGGTGTTTGCTCAATGTGATAGTAGTGCTGCTATGAAATTAAGCAGTCTTTATAGTAGTAGAAATATATACCCTTCTATCACATTTATACTGAATTCTCTCAAGTGTATTTACTTTTTTGTCCTGTTCACATTCCTCAGTGGTAACATGAGATACTATGAAGCTTATAGGCTCAGGTGAGATAGAGAACTTACTGTAATTGGAAACCAAGTGGGGGCCATTACTCACTATTTTATCAGAAATAGTCTTCGTTCTTTTTAAATTATTTTTTATTAAAGCTTTTTATTTACAAAATATATGCATGGGTAATTTTTCAGCACTGACCCTTGCAAAGACTTTTGTTCCAACTTTTCCCTTCATTCCCCCATTCCTTCCCCTAGATGGCAGGTAGTCCAATACATATTAAATATATTTAAATATATGTTAAATCCTATATATATATACATATATATATATATATATATATATATATATATACACACACACACATATTTATAGAGTTATTTTGCTGTACAAGAAAAATCAGGTCAAGAAGGAAGTAAAAAAAACTGTGAAAGAAAACAAAATACAAGAAGACAACAAGAGAGAGTGAGAAAGCTATGTTGTGTTCAACACTCAGTTCCTACAATTCTCTCTCTAGGTATACATGGCTCTCTTCATCACTGAACAAAGAACTATTTTGAATCACTTCATTGTTGAGGATAGTCATGTCCATCAGAATTAATTATTGTATAGTCTTGTTGTTGCTGTGTATAATGATCTCCTGGTTCTGCTCATTTCACTCAGCATCTGTTCATGTAATTCTCTCCAAGCTTCTCTGAAATCATCCTGCTGGTCCTTTCTTACAGAACAATAATATTCCATAACATTCATATACCATAACATTTTCCACCTGATGGGCATCCACTCAATCTCCACTTTCTTGCCACTACCAAAAGGGCTGCCACAAACATTTTTGCACAAAATAATCTTCTTTCTAAGAAAACCTAATTTTTTAACCTGTTCTCTTGTCCTCATTCTAGCATTACACATGTAAGGGACTCTGAATTTTTCCACTGCCTCACCCATTCTGGATTCTCTTATGAAATGTGATAAAAGGTAGAATAATGAAATGGTGCCAGAACCTGCTGAATTGTGAAGTAGTAGCCCACCCTCTGCCCTTTTGGATGGATGGGATAAGGAAACAACACTTCATGGCCTGACATTATTGCAATATTATTGATAAAAGTTCAGCTTACTGAAAGGATCTGAAGAAGTTTACCACTGACTCACTACAATACAAACTCAAGATTAGAGTCTACATTAGTTCTTTCATTAAATTCTGGAGATTCTGTCCCAACACTATCAGTTATCCCTTGCCTTTTTCAGTCTCAATTCAAAATCTACACATAATTTGTTTCTTGGAGTACCTCAAACCTTGAAAAGGAAGGAATCAAGAGAGTATATGCTATAGTGGTGATTAAAGTTTTGACTTTACTACAAAAGATATTTAATTTCTTTTAATCTTTTATATTTAACTATTAAAACAATCATAAAAGTTGCATCAATCATTCATTATTATCTTTAACCAATATCATATAAGTAATTAATTCAATAACCCTATTTCTGCCAATCATAAGTAATTGAAGGGATTCTTAACCTGGAGTCCATGAACTTCTAAAAGTATTTTTTAAAATTATACTTTAATGTCATTGGTTTCATTAGTTATCTTATGTATTTTATTTTATACATTTAGAAAACTACTCTAAGAAGGGATCCAGAGGTTCTACCATACTTCAGTAGGAGTTCATGATGCAAAAAAAAAAAAAAAAAACGATTAAGAAACCCTGATTAGTAAAAGAATTTTATTTTAGTTTTCCTTGAGTGTTAGCCACTATGCAATACTTCCTCTCAATTCTGTCTGTCATTGTTTTACCACAATCTTATAATTTTCAACAACCTGGGGGCTGCCAAGTAAATGAGTGCTTTTTCCTTAGTCCCAAACTGGACACATAGGATATACTTAGTGTTAAACATATTCCATGTTATAGACTGACGAGATGGCTGTTGGACCAAGAAAAATGTTTCCAGTATGACTATTAATAATACTGACATCTTAGGGTCTTGATCATGACTGAAGAATGATTATTAATAACACTGACATCTTAGGGTCTTGATCATGAGTGCAGAATTTATAATACAAAATAGATGGTCTGTCAAACACTGGAGGTCAGAAGCTAAAAACAGGAAACAAATAAAATAAGAAAGTGCAGGTAAGCTATAAGTCCAGAGTTAACCATATTTATTCAAGAGAAGTTTTGTTGCTGTCCTTTAATAGATATTGTGGTACTTTGCAAAATAATCATGAGTTTTTGATGGAATTGTTAAATATAAATAAATAGAGTGAAAAATGCTGGAACCCAAAAGTGAAATGGAAAAAATGCTAACTTGACCAAAATTCTCACAAGCAGCAGAGAATCAATTGAGTTGTTGCAACTCAATTTTGGAGGCTTCATTGAGTACACAATCATCTGCAAATAAAAAATCATGCACCAAGGAATTGCCCATCAATTGGGGAATGGCTGAATACATTATGGTAAATAAATGTAATGGAATAATATCATTCTCTAAGAAATGATGAGCTGGCTGATTTCTGAAAAGCCTGGAAAGCCTTCCATGAACCGATGCTGAGTGAAGTGAGTAGAATCAGGAGAACATTGTACACAGTAATGACAAGATTATGCAATGATCAACTAAAGACTCACCTCTTCTCAGCAATACAGTGATCCAAGACAATTCCAATAGACTGAGAATGGAAAATGACATAGACATTCAGAAGAACTCTGGAGACTGAATGTAGGTTGAAGCATAGTACTTTTATCTTTTATTGTTATTATTGTTTGTTTACTTTGTCTTTGTCATGTTTTTTTTTTCCTTTTGGTTTGATTTTTCTTGCAAAATATCACATATATGGAAATGTGTTTAGAAAACAAAACAAAACAAACAAACAAACAAAAAACTAAAACAATGCTGGCCTGAATATGCAGATTCTTGTCCTGGCTGCTATTATTGTGGGACACATGGCAAGTATATTATCATCTATGTGCCTCAGAAGCACAGAAATTTAAGCATTCAAAAGGATTTCTGTGGCTGTAGAAAACTAGTTTTGAGCAGGCATCTCCTTTGTAAAAACCATGAGGAATGATTATCCAGACATTACTTGGAGACCTCTAATGATGGGAAATCAGAAATGTGCCAGAACCAGGTCTAGCCCACTTGCCAGAGCTATTTTCAGTGTAAGCATTTACACCTTTTATCTTTATTTCACTCCAATAGCATATTAAATGTGATTCCAGACAGTAAAGAAGCAAAACTTTCCTGTAGACTTATATCTTGAGCTACAGAGTAAGCCCCCTGCCCTAAATCCTTAAGACTTTTGGAAAACCTCTACAGATAAACATATAACTATTTTTCAAATGTATATAGGTATTGCTATGATTAATAAAGTACAACTTTAGTTAGGTGTTATTGAATCTATGTTTTTTGTCATTTATCTTTTCAACCATTGCATAACTATTATTATATGGAATTAGTGTTAGACTTGAGTCAGGATAACATAAATCCATACTCATATAATTATTATTAATAGTAATTAAGATTCCTTAATTTCTGTCTGTTTCAATTTACTTAGCTATAAAATGGACACAATAATATTATCTTGTAGGATTGAATTATTGTTTTGTTTACTGTTCAGACTTAAAAAGTGTTAACAATACAGATGAAACTTAGAAGTGTGTATACATTCATTTTCTGTCCCCATGATCAAATGACATGCCATTCAAAATGCTTAACAAACTGTAAAGCTTTGTAAAAGTGTTAAACATCATTATCATTTAATATTTTTTAAAACAAGAAACCATTCTCAAAATGATTGGAAATCATTATTTTATAATTTTAGGCTTTTATTGGATGATAATAAAGCCTATAGTTTGAAAAATCCATCCTCTTCTTTTTTGTGAGGAAAAAAAAAAAGAATATTTGTCTATCTCTAGCCCTTGAAGACCTCTACACATTTTTTTTCAAATATCACTGACAAGTACTATGCATTCATATTCACCAATTAGACCCACAGCAATTTGGCATTTGAAGTCACTAGTTCTTTCAATATCCTGGAGAGAAATTCATTTGGCATGTGATTTGATTTCATTGATGACAGTGAGTTGCTATCTTACCACATTCTCGCTTATCTTGGACAGCAGCTCCCTTATTATACATCTTTGTTCTAGCTTTCCAGATCAACAAATTGTTTCCTTTGATAGATAAATGCAAGCAAAGTCAACATGAGTAGTTGTCTCCACTCTTGTTGTCTAATATAGCTAGAGTAGCAGTCCTAGAATTGTAGGATTTAGACCTGGAAGAACCATTGGCAGCCATGAAGTTCAATTTCATTATGAAGGCTGAGACTTGGAGAGAAAAGATCATCTGTTCAAAGTGATACAGGAAAAAGACAGCCATACTAAGTGTTTAACCCAGGTCTTTTAGTGTTAGAGCTTGAGTTTCTTTACCGTATTATGCCATATGGTCTTTTCTTTAATCCTCTTGGCCCAATATTCTATTAAAAAACACATTTTATTATTTTAAGTATATTCTTTGGATCAAAGATTTATTTGTGATATAAAGGGTGAACATTTAGAAAATCTCTTTACTCTCTAGGCTCATTGCCCCTACTTATAACATATGAGAAAGCATGCATAGGAATTCACAATGTCCCAAAAGTCTTGGTACAATTTAAAGCTTTAGTAGATTAAGTAACTTTAGGTTTTAGTAGCTTAAAACTGTGCCAAGACTTTTAGGATATTCTCTATATAAATTCTAATTAGCTAATTCATTCAAGAAGTTTACTATATCATAGATTCATATTTTATTTAAGATAGAAAAACAAAATAGAAATTCTAGAATGTGTAACTATTATCTCAAAATATGTGAGCCCCTGGAGTCAGTTAGAATCCCAAGAAAGAAGCAGAAAACTTTTCTACTACCCTTCCTCTGCCCTCAACTTCCTTGTGATCAAAGGATAGAAGGGATGGATGTTTCTTTTTACATGTTTTTTTGTTCCTTTTGTTTCTTGTGGTTACGTAGTTTGGACATTAGGCCCCTAGTTTCTTATGGTTACATAGTTTGGACATTAGGTCTCCTAGTTTCCTCATAGGGCTCTCTGATCCTTATTAGCTATTTCTTTGGTAGGTGATTGTGAAGACATCATGTGAATAAATGCATTAATGAAATAATATTTATTAAGTGCTTGCTACATGCCAAACAATGTACTAGGGTCTGGAGATAGAAATGAAAAATGAGGATACCCCCAAGGAAATTACATTCTAGGGGGGATAGACAACATTTATAGGTTAGTGGTGACCATGGAAGGATTTTTATTTTTCATTTGAAAAGTCACAAGTATAATGAGTAATGCTACAGTAGAGTTTATTGATATGCATTTTTATTTCTAGCTCTAGAGACAGAAAGGGGATGGAGAACAAAATTAGTTTCCAACACATTTCTCCTTGAGAACAAGGGCTATTTCATATTTCGTATTTTCAGTGTCTAGCATAGTGATTGATATATGGAAACTTAATTGTTGGAAGTATGAAGGATCCCAGAACTGTCTACAAAAGTATTTTTCTATAGCTTTGAATTCTGAGCTTTAGAGATTTTGACACTATTCTAAAATTACTATTCAGTCTTTAAAAAAACCAAAAACGTATTCACAGGTATCTGACTTTACTTCCATCTTTTGTACATAGCTTTAAAAATTCTTCAATAGCAGTATATTTATATGCAGCTAACTCTAATTTCTAAATATCTGTATATGTGTATATACACACATTTATATGCAAAATTATATTCATTCACATACACAATTATGTGAATATATGTATATATGTGTGTAAATGTAGTACTATTTATATAGAGCTTTAGGATTTGCAAAAAGTTTCAAGAATGTTTTCCTATTTGATTGCATAACAACTGTATGAGGCAGGTGCTACTATTATCTCCATTTTACTCAGAATGGAATGACAGTTTAAGTGACTTGTCCATGGTAACAAAAGTAGTAAGTATCTATCTGATACATGATTTGAATTAATGTCATCATCATTCCAAATTCAGCACTTTATTCTTGTTATCACGTACTAGCTATAGATGCCTAAATTATACATACATTTAGATGCATGTGCACATATAAAAGTCTTTTCTAATAATAATAGTCCAATCATCACACTAAAGCCCAAGGAAAGATGGGATCCTATCCTAATTTTTAAAGATCAGTTTTTTTTTTTTTTTACCTGACAGACTCAGATTGCTCAGGAACAGAAATTATTAACCAATTAATAATCTATTAACTTAAAATAAAATCTATGAAAATGAAAAAGTAAAGTTCTGCATATCATTAAAAGTTTCAAGTAAAGAAGGAAAGTCATATTGGTCTTTTTTATTAAAATAATATGTTTGCTGTATTTCTTCATCCTTAGCTTGTACCAATGGAAAATATAACATTATTTATATATTAGCTTCTCATTTTGCCAATGTGAAAAAACATCTTTTTTTTTTTTGCTATTTAGGCACATTAAAAATGATTTATTTGAGCAACTGAGTTATTTGCATTCAAACTCATCAGATTCCCAAACTGAAAATAAACCAAAAGCAAAACAGCCTGTTCATCTGAGAAAGTCCCAGGGAGTGGTGTTAAAGTTGGTTCCAATTAGCTAGAGTGAGCTGATTGTTAAAATTTCATGTGAGCATTTAGCAAAAGCTAAATCAGGACTTGATTTATTGTTTTGTTGATGATCTAGACTTTAAAAACTAATAGAGAAAAATGTTAATAATGCAAATGAAACTTAAACAGTATTTTGTCTATACATTTCCTCCCCAGAGACCCAGATAGAATCACTTGTCAGTATACTCTTGACTTAGAGCAAATAGGCTTGACTTGTCAAAACTATATCATCTACTTGTTGCTTTGTTATAGATGTCCATTGCTTCAACTACACACATGCATAATATACAAGTATAACTCTTTGGGGACAATCCCCCCCAACTTGCACTTACATATTGGTTCCCATATTAGATAACTATCCCTTGTTACTTTGTTGTCTACTTTCTAAATCAAAATCTCATGATGTGAGCTACCTTCCAGAAAACAACCAGAATTTATAATTAGATCACAGCAAAGGCATTTATTGAATGGTAATAAGAAACACAACATCCCTACTCAAAATTTGTAACCTATTCTTCTACAAAAACATCCAACATTGGCAGGAGGAGCAAATACACATAGAGATTATGAAAAGAAAAAGACATATATAGAATAAATCTAATAGCCAAGGCATAGCCATACAAAGAGAAGCAAATTACACCTTTGTTGGTCCAGAATCCCTGATATCCTCTTATAATGTCTCAAAGTCAGTCCTTGCTAGGGTAAGTGTTTTGCCTAAATTAATGGCTTCTTGGGCGTGCTCTTTTTAGGGTAAATTAGCCCTTTGGTTGGAATGAGTCTTTATTGATTCTAGTTTCTAGTTTGAAATCTTTGGCTCAACATTTTTAGGTTCCTTCAGAGAGATGGAACTTTAGGATTAAAAGGAAGTCTCTCCAATGCCCTTTGCTTAAAGTCTCTGAAGCTTGTCATCTACCAGGCTTCAGTATCCCAACAGAAGATGTCAAGCTCTCTTTCCTCTTACTGACTAGGTGCAAGTACAAGTCTCTCACAGCAATGTATTCTACTGCAAGATGCCATTGTTTATGGAACTGAGGGTAGGAGAGGAATCCAAATGTCTATCTGGCTCTATAAGAGCTACAAGTGAGTCCTCAAGATCTGGGGATCTTTCTCAAAAGTTGAGACTAGCCCTCTTCTTTACTAATCAAACACAACTGATCTGTTAGTTTTTCTATCATAAAAGCCTCAGATTCTCTCATTTGCCTAGAAAAATGAATGTGTAAAGGAACTCTGGAAATATAGGGGCAAATCCATTTTCTCCACTAATGTCTCTGTTGACACTTTTATAATGAAATTGACTACTCAAAATGTAATGTCTTACAAACTCCAAATAGGCTACTCAAAGTCTGACAGTCTTAATTTCATCAAGTGTATTGAAAACTGATTAAGTCTCATCAATAAACCCTACTACTCCTATACAAGTATATAAAGTACATAATAAGGAATAAATATTAATCCATTATAAAAGTATCTTGATATTCCTTGAATTTGATCCAATACCATGGGTGTTATAATGAGAGAAAATTGTATCACATATTTGTTTTATAGTATATTTCTTACATTAACATAGATACTGCTACCCATTGATATAAATATTATAATTAGAAGTGGCATGCCTAATTGTGTTACATGGCATGTATTTTAATCTCAGGTTTATTACTTATTTCTGCCAATTTTGCTCATCACTACATCCCTTTTGAACCTCAGTATCCTCATCCATAAAATCACATGAATGAATTTTATATTTTTGAGGTCTCTTCTAGTAATAGCATTCTGTAATTCTACACAGTACTTACAAGGTGAGGCCATTGCAAAAGTGGAAATGGTTTCATGCTGATATTCTGATGGTCATTTGGAAGCATCTTTATTGAAAGGTGTCAGGGATCATAAAGAATTACAGTCCAGGTACCATTAAAAAAGCTCCCAGGTAGAAAGAAAATGGTGGTTATTTGGATTTTTCCTTGGAAACTGTTGTTAGGTTGTAAACAAATATGTCTTAAAAGGGTAACTTGTGTATATTAACTTAGAAAAAGCTTTCTGTTATTCACCATAAGTATAGAAATATGGTTCCACACAAATAACAAAAGACTTAATAATAATACTTGTTTGTTCATTGCCCTATATGCAGATGGGAAATGAGGCCCAAGAAAGACTGTCCTTTTTGTTTCTCATACAGTCACATTTTCCAAATCTAGGACTTCTCAGAGTTTTGAATATAGAGTTTATGTGAAGGAGTATTATAAAAAACATTTTACCACCAAAAGAAATAAAACTGTACATAGTATAAGATAGAGTTGGAAGCATTTGTCAAGTTGTCTAAAACAGCAAGGTCATTCTTACTAGAGTGTGTAATTAAATTACTTGAAAGTTATTAGTTATAGTATAATAAATAGACCACTGGATCTGGAATCAGGAAGACTTAAGTTCAAAACCAGCATTAGGCACTTAACTGTGTGACTTCTGACAAATCTTAAACTCTATTTGCCTCATTTTTCTCATTTGTAAAAATGGAGATAATAGTACTTACCTCCCAGGATTGTCATGAGGATCAAATCAGACAATTGCAAAGCACTTAGCACAGTGCCTGAAATATATTAAGCACTATATAAATGTTAGGTATTATAATCATTATCTGTATTATTGTTGTTATTACTATAGATTTGTAACTCTTTAAAATCTGCTGAGGGACAGAAAGTAACCGATAATACCCAAGAACAGTTGAGGCAAGGAATGTTCAATGGATACATTGTGATCATTCCTATCTGATAGAACATTACTCATTAACTATCCTGGTACTAGTAATGGCCCATGTCAACTCTTTTTAAAGGAAATCAATACTAAACATAAATGAAAATTTGGAGTCCTTTCCTGGATAGCACCATCCCAACTTGTGCTGAAGTCTTCCCTGACTGGGAATATTTCAGGCTGAATAATGGGAGAGTCTGGTTTGGTAATTTCTATTGAAAGGTGGGTATAACACACTGGCTTAAATCTGTGGACTCCTTTTTAGTAGTTGGTTCCATCATTATCATATCAAGTTCACAAGGCTTTTCAATATACTTGCAAATCGAGATTGTTTTGTTCTTGGCACTTGTACCAAAAGTTAGCTATGCAGTAAATATTTGTTGATTGATTGAAATAGATAGATTGCTTGATTAACAGTAATGCCTTGAAAATAAGGTGATTATTAAGCATAGTGCCTTAAAAAATTTATCTGCCTAGCATGGACTTGGAATTTAATTTATACAGATCATTCTCAGTGAGGAAATTCCCTCAATCAACACAATTAGGAATTTACTTTTTATTTTCATCTAATAGAGACTTGTTTGGGAACAATAAGAGGAAAAAGAACTTACTGGAATTATGGAGTTACTAGGTAGAATCTAGTACTAGTATAGAGATCTGTTCTGACTATAAGGACTAAGATATTCCCACATTCCATGTATGTTTTTTTTTTTTTTTTCACAATGAGAATGGCTTGGGGTTATGTGAATTTAGTGGAAAGAATGATGCATCTGGAATGCAAGTATCTAGGGTTTATTTTTGACTGTAATTTACTACTTTTGTGATATTGGGCAAGACATGACACTCTCTGGGCCTTAGTTCTTCATCTATAAAATATAGGGGGGAAGAGTGTGTTTGTGTGTGTACTCGATACCATTCAAAATTTCTTCCAGATTTAAATTTGTGATCTTTATCTTTTGAAGACTAAATTCTGAACATCAATGCTTTTTTATTTGCAATCACCTAGAGTATGGGGAACATTTACTAACATTAGTTCCTGTTTGTCTGCCTTTCTCTGACTGCAAAATGCAGTTTCTGTGTTTAAGCAGTATAATTCAATGTCAAAAGAGCTTATGTAATATTTAGGCTTGTATTACACTAAATTAATCTTAACATGAAAAATCTTTTGATTATGGTGTATGTTTTGTCGTTGATTGATTAATTCATTTATTCATATAGAAATGTGACCACTAACTTCTATTTATAGTCTTGAACAGTAAGTGAAAGTTCCTATTTGTACTATGTTAGTAGGTGGATCACATAGTTATCACAGTCTTCTCACCTGTTTTACAAAGTTCAGTGAAATAACAACTATTTCTTTCCCCTTTTTAATGTGTCTCCAATGCAATTATGTTCTTTACAAGAAGCATGAAGTCAGGTTGTTCTGAAAGAGAACCGTGATTTGGCTATTAGAGAAATGCTTGGGAAATCAAAGTCTGATTTTACTCTTTGCATTTGGGAAGGCATTAGAAATATATCCTGACTTGTCTGTATAAAGGAGAAAAACATCCTGATTCCATTCTTTTCTTCTAGCTTTCTACTAGATGAAAAGAAATTATATGATCACAGACAGAGTCAGCAAGAATCTTAGTGGTCATTTTGTCCAATATTTTCACTTTAAAAAGGAGGAAACTGAGTCTCAATGTAGTTAAAAAAAACTTGTTCAGTGTCTCACAGGCAGTGAAATATCAAGTCTGAGGACTTCCTAGTTTGGCACTATTTCCATCATACAGCATATTTCCATTTCTGTCAGGGAAGAATGGCCAAATATATTTCATGGTTGAGTTTTACTAGTTCCTTTGATCCAGTACTTAGCAAAGTGCTTAGCACATTATGATCACTTAATAAACATTTATTGATTGATTGAGAGTAGACTTAATACTGATTACAGAATAACATGAAAATTATTTCATCACTCAATATATCTCCTTTGAGAAGGAAAAACATAGACATGAGAGCCTTGGTGATTAGTCCTGCTGCCATGCTCCATTGGCTTAAAGACATAGAGGGAAATAAATAAAATCCTACTCATTTTAAAATAATTTTATTGATAATGTTATTCTTGTATCACCTATGTTCCCCACTAAATTCTTTTTGTCAGAGATATTTTCAGAAAATTCTCTTTTATGGCTATACAAAAAAAAAAAAAAAAAACAGTCAAAAGTATAATTAGAAATTAGGGTAAATTGAATAAGGGTTGAGACACTGTGACAAGATGAAAGAGGCTTCCAGGATACTAGGAAGCTATTTCTGAAAAAGTTTTTGTTTTGTTTGTTTCTTTGTTTATTTTTTAGAGTTAGAAGGGAGATATAGTTAATAAAGGAAGAGAGAGGGAGTGAAATTCATAAAGGAGTGTACCTTGGGGTGAGACCAGGACAAAAGAGGAAGCACATTATATTGTTGTTTTCTTATTGATCTTAACTAATTACTAAGCTTAGTTGTTTCTTTGTTCAAGACTAAGCATATAGTCTTTCAATATCCTTTAAATTTTGGAATCCTGGAGTAAAATGTCAATCACCCTGCCCCAATTTTAACTCCGAAATAGCTGTCATCAATATTTCCAATTGTGTCTCAATAAACACCTTTTTTTCCTACCTTTCTAATTCATTTGTCATGAATTATTTTGTATTCTAGTCACCTGTATAATAGTTTCCTTGTGCCTACTAGACTGTAAACTCCTCAATTAATGTATAGCTCTATGAAGGCAGAAAGCTTTTTTTTCATAGAAATTTTGTTTTTTCTCCAAGATCTAATATAATGCTTTCACTGTGGCAGGTGCCTTTTTCAATTAAAAAAAATAAATTTAAACAACCAACAAGTATTTGTTGAGGCTTTACCATGTGCTCAAAACTATGAATAGAGCTTGTGATGCATACAGAATTATGCAATAAGTAGAAAACTAAAACAAATACATGAAATATATTAGGAACATTATATTTTATCATAATAAAAACTTGTATTTACATAATAACCAAATTAAGCATATGTGTTTTATTCCCATTTCACAGATAAAATAACTGAAAAGCAGAAAGATTAAATGTCTTTCTTAGAGTCATATAATTATATCAAAACCAGAATATGGTTAAATTTAATGTGGTTAAATTTATGTGGTTAAATTTAAATTTAAAATAACTTTTATTGTGATTTTTATTATGATGTCAAAATCCTTTCTGAATATGCCACATTCAATACACACAGTAAGCCTCCTCTTACAACAAAGAAAAACAAGCAAGAAAACAAGCAAGTAAAACCAGCTAATACAGCAAATGTATATTATATTGTGTTCTAAAGTTAGGGTCTTTCTTGTCAGCATAAAAAGAGGAGAAGAGGGATTAGAAATATTTCTTCTTCTCTTCTCTAAGCACAAAATTGATCTTTACAATTACATAACACTCATTTCATGTCAGTGTTCATTGTATGTTCATTATTACTATTGTATATTGTTTTCCTCAATCTGCTTTCTTCATTCAGCATTAGTTCATATAACTCTTACTTTGTTTTTCTGAATTACTCATATGTATTATTTCTTACAGGCTAATGATTTTTCTTTTTTAATAATAGCTTTTTTATTTTCAAAATACAGGCAAAGATAGTTTTCAACGTTCATCCTTGCAAAACCCTGTATTCCAAGTTTTTCTCCCTCCCCTTTACTCTGCTAGACAGCAAGAAATCCAACATATGTTAAATAGATGCAATTCTTCCATATACATTTTCACAACTATCACGCTGCACAAGAAAAATAATGTCATAAAGGGAAAAATGAGAAAGAAAAATCAAGCAAGCAAACAAAAACATCTCCATCCCAAGTCCATTGGAATTGGTCTGAATCACCTCATTGTTCAAAAGATCCAGGTCCATCAGAATTGATCACCACAAAATCTTGTTGCCACTGTATACAATGTTCTCTTAGTTTTACTCACTTCATTTAGCATTATCAGTTCATGTAAGTCTTTCCAGGCCTTTCTGAAATCATCCTGCTGATCGTTTCTTATAATATAATAATGACAATGCTCTTTCAAATACATGCATCTTTGTATAACATAGGACGGAATTATGTAGCACAGATAATAAGTATTGAAGAAGTTCAGAAAAGATTAACAAGAGCTACATTATTTAAGAAAGACTCCATGGAGGCAAGAGAAATTGAAGTAGATTATTATAGATAAGATTTGACTGGATGGAAGAGAGAGCTGATTGTTCAAAGGTGATTAAAAACAAGAGATACAAAATATGCAAGATTATCAACTTTGATAGACTTTTCTCAGCAATACAGTCATTTAAGACTTTTCTCAACAACAGAGTGATCTAAAACAATTTCAAAATACCCATGATGGAAAATGCTATTCATAGCCAGGGAAAGAAATATGGAGTCTGAATACAGATCAAAGCATTTTATTTTCACTTTTTTTTCCTTGTGTTTTCTCTCCCTTATTCTGATTCTTATTTCACAGCATGACAAATGTGGAAATATGTATAATATGATGGCATATGTATAACCTATATCAGAGTACTTTCTATCTTGGGAAGAGAGAGGAGAGAGGGTGAGAGAGAAAAAAAATGGGAATAAAATCTTATAAAATTAAAACTTGAAAAATAAAAGAGGAAAAAAAGAGATAAAACATGAAAGCCAGAATGAGCATAGCAAATTCAAAGGGTGATGAGGAACCCAGTTTAAGTGGAACAGAAAATTAAGAGTTAAAGAGTATTAGGAAATATGGTTAAATTGGCAAGATGAGGTTATTCTAAAGAGGGCCTTGAAAGTCAAGCAGAGAAATTTGGACTTAGAAGAACATTGTAGATTGTGAGCAGAAATTTAATACTGTAAAATGTTTTCTTGGTTTTTTGGTTTTGTTTTGCTCTTAAGAATGAATAGTTTGATTCTGAAAGCCTCAGATATGACAAGTTAGAGTGATAGAAAAGAAGCAGTAAGCAAGAGGGCCATGAAGTAGGTTGTTATAGAAATACAGACCTGACAGATGAGATGTTCTAGTGAGTTGGCAGTAGAAATAAGAAACTATGGATAAAAAAGAAATGTCAAAGGAAGAATAGATAAGTTTTGACTGGTGATATATACATGTTAGAGAATACAAATGAAAGATAAATTTTTGGTTCACTAAGATTATATTTTTATAAGTATAGGGATTTATAGTTTTGGTTTCTATTGGTACAAGTTGTTTCTTAACAGGAATATTTTTTTTTTGTTTTTTCCCCTGACTTTTAAACATTATAAAAACAATCCGAAGAACTTTTCCAAGTTTTCCACCAAATATACCAAGGAAGGTATGCATAGTTACTGATAGATACATATGTGAGTTTATATACACATACAAATGAGTACAGTTCCAGGTGCCCTCTCCCTTGTATTCAATTGCTTCATTGTAAACCAATTTGACTTTCATTTAGGATTTGCCAGTATCAGTTGATGCTAATTATAAGGCTAACTCTGTGCCTGAGCTAGTTTTGCAAAGCAGATGGTGGGAGAGAGTGAACTGTGAGCAAAGTATCTTTTGGATATTTGCAAATTCCTCAGAATCCATCCCAGTCTTGCCAAGTTTTATCTTCTGGACTCTTGTCTAGTTATTTGGTTAATGCTACTAGTTAGTTAGATTCTCTGCACCTTTCACTTATGACTTCCATAGAGTGGTTAGAGCCTGATTTTCTGGCAAAAGAATCATAGAATCAAAAGGATTTCAGAATTAAAAGGGGGATTCCTTTTCACTTATCTGGCAAAGGTTTTAATCTAGAACATACCTGACTCAGGAGACCATCCAAGCTTTGCTTAAAGATTTCAGGTGAGAGGAATCCCACAATTTTCAGAGATTTTCAGAATTTTCAGAGCTGCTCATTTAACATTCAAATAGTTTTGATTTGTAGAAAGATTTTCCTTATGTCAAATCTAAGTTTGCTTCTAATTCTGTCCTTTGGGGTCAGGCACAATAAACTTAATCACACTCTCATATTTCAGACTTCCAAGTTTTTGAAAACAAGCCTTAAAGTTTTCTAAGTTTCCTCTGGGCCAAATATTCTCAGTTCTTTTAGCTTGTTCTCATATGGCATGAATTTGAAGCCCTATGCCATCCTGCTTGCAATCTTCCAGGAACTCTCATAGCTATCAATGTTTTTCCTAAAATGTAGCATTCAAAATTGGATACAGAATCACAGAGATGTTCAGACCAAGACAAGTATACTTTAAATAAATTCTAGACTCCATGATAAGCTTTGAAATTAATGATGCCTCACCTTATTCATTAGAGAGCTTCAATGGCCAAGCCCAGCTGGGCCAACAGAGGAATGTTCCATTGGCATTGGACTCAGGAGGGATCCTAAAGAATAAAAAATTATAACTAAACCACATTATCCTCAGTAGCAAATTAGATCCAGAGGGAGGTGCCTTATATCTTGCAGGCCACTAGGAAAGCATTTAATGCATAATTAATGTACTAAATGAATAGGGAAGAATGACTGAAAGAATCAATGTGCCTTTCTGAGAGACCACTTGATTATCATGAAGTAAGTGATTCATATACTGAAGACCATCTGGCCAACTTGCCTTCTTGTACTCCTTATCTGATGAGCATTTTTGCTTCTTGAATCACTATTTTCCTATTTAGTCCTCCTGTTGTTTGAGTTCCTGATCTTTTTTTGGTACTGGTTCAAGATCATGGAAGGAACCTGGGGTCTATAGCACTTGTTTTACCTGCTTTTGTAGATATTCCACATAAATCTAGGTTACAGGGTATATATGCCTCAGAAGCAAATTTTATGCAAGTTTTTGCTGCAAATTGTCTATTATTGTCACCATTTGTCAGTATGTCACCAAAACAGTGGACATAATACACCCTCATTGTCTCTAATGAATAGTTTAGAAGATGTGGTAATCAGGAAAAAGTATGTTATTTAACAGCAATAATCAAAATAAAATCTAAATGAAAAAATCATAATGTTATAGTGTCTGTCTACAAT
The DNA here is from genome assembly GCF_902635505.1 of Sarcophilus harrisii. Classification (NCBI taxonomy): domain Eukaryota; kingdom Metazoa; phylum Chordata; class Mammalia; order Dasyuromorphia; family Dasyuridae; genus Sarcophilus; species Sarcophilus harrisii. The sequence goes on along the minus strand of NC_045428.1, from coordinate 418,786,126 downwards.
ACACACTTCTGATGTGCATTAAAAATATGGCATAGTTTAAAAACAATGAAGAGTCTTATTGTATTAATCTAAATATGGCTTAAATCAAGTCATTGAGAATAAATTTCTATATTTTTTAGAGTGAGGAGATTTTCAGTTTTCATATGTGGACTGTTAAGATTATTAAGAGGAAAGGACTCAAAAATTACATTATATTTGCCCTCAAGAATAATTTTGAAAATAGTTTATCTTTCATCACTTACATCATTTATTTGCTTGATTTAATTCACATTTTAGCACTAATAACAATTTGTATTTATAGCGTGTTACAGATCTTTCCATATAATATCATGTTTGAGATGACATATCTTACATTTCATAATTAAAATAGTCTACTTCAATTTTCTTAGTTTTGCTGAGGTGTGATTCAGTATTTAGTTTGGCATTGTAATGGATTCTAGGTTGATTTATTACTGATAATTTATTTTTGTATAATATTTTAAAGCTGCAGAGCACCTCTTATTATCTCTCTTCATGTGAAATGAATACCTCTTTATTTTATCAGATCTGGGATTCTCTTGTTATAAAAGATTTCTGATAAGGAAAAACCCTCTACCAATGTTGGTTGGCACCTATGCTGTCACTTAGAATCTTAAGAGAGCTGAATGGGGGAGTGAGTGATTTAAATAATTTGTTCAGAGACATACAGCCCGTAAGTTGCAGATTTGGGACTTGGAATCATGTGCTGCTGACTGAGGATACCATGCTGCCTTTCAAAATAGGCACTTAAATTATATGTGTGTATGTTGTGTATATATACATACACACACAAATATGTGTGTACATATATGTATAAATATTAAGCATACATACAAAATTTATACACACATAAATATGCATGTATATACAAGCATTACATACACTAGCCTACATATATACATACATACATGATAGGTAGATAGGTGGTATAATAGAAAGACTGCTGAACTTGGACTCAGAAAGACCTAGGTTTGAATCCAGTCTCAAAAAATTACTAGTTATGAGGCCCTGGGCAAACCATTTGACTTCTAACAGCTTCAGTTTCCTTATCTGTAAAATGGCTATAATAATAGTATTTATCTCTCGGGGTTGTTATGAGCTTCAAATGAGATATTTGTGAAGTTGTTTGTAAACTTTAAAGGCATTACATGCATTCTATCTGTCCACCTATAATGATTTTCCAGCTCCTCAATCACTGTCATCATCATTATACTATTATCTCCATTTTATAGATGAGATAACGAAGACTCAGAAAGTTTTAATAATTTGTACATAATCACACAGCTAGGAAGTGCCTGAAACTGGATTTGAACACTGGTCTTCCTGACTCAAGATAAAAGACAACAAATAAACCAAACTGCTTCTCAATAATTAATATTTCAATTAGCTTTTTGTACTTTGTGCAACTCAAATATTCATATGGATGTACCCATTTCATTAATTTGGGAGTTTTCTCCAGTGATGCAGATTACAGCCCATTCACATTTTCCTATTCTGTGCTATTCTTGTTCCAGATATAAATTCCTTTAAAAAATTTTTTTTAGTTAATTATAGGTTTTTTCAAAACACATGCAAAGATAATTCTCAGCATTCACCCTTGCAAAACCTTGTGTTCCAAATTTTTTCTTCCTACCTTTCCCCACCTCCCTCCCCTATATCCCCAAGTAATCCACTATATATTAAACATGTACAATTCTTCTAAATATATTTATACAATTATCATGCTGAACAAGAAAAATTAGATCAAAAAGGAAAAAAAAAGAAAAAGAAAGCAAGCCAATATCAACAAAAAAGGTGAAGATTCTATGTTGTGATCCACATTTAGACCCTCACAATCCTCTTTCTGGATGGAGATGGCTCTCTCCATCCCAAGTCTATTGGAATTGCCTTGAATCGTCTCATTGAAAAGAGTCAGTCAATCACATTTGACCATCACATAATCTTGTTGCTGTGTGCAACGTTCTCTTGGTTTTACTCTCTTCACTTAGCATTAATTCATGTAAGTCTCTCCAGACCTCTCTAAAATTATCCTGCTGGTCATTTTTTACAGAACAATAGTATTCTATAACATTCATATACCATAATTTATTCAGCCATTCCCCAACTGATTGGCATCCACTCAATTTCCAGTTTCTAGCCACTACAAAAAAGTCTTACTACAAATATTTTTGCACATGTCCCTTTTCTCTTTTTTTATGATCCCAGATATAAATTCCACTCAAAGTATTTATATCATGAAGCCTACGCCAAGCAACCATTTTGCTGACATTATTAGAATTCCAACAAAACAGTTGGACCAATTGTGTCATCAGGCCTCTCTCTTACCATGCATCCAACATATTTACTTTTCTATGGTACTTTTCCTTGATGGCTTAGTTCTATCTGTCTTTTCAAAACACTTTCATTTTCCAAATATATGTAAAGATATTTTTGTGGGACTGTGTTCCAGATTTTTTCCCCTCCCTCTCTTACCTCCTTCTTTGCCAAGACAGCAAGAAATTGAATATAGGTTAAATAGGTACAATTCTTTAAACATATTCTCATATTTGTCATGTTGTGCAAGAAAAATCAGACCAATAGGGAAAAGACACTTAAAAAAATAAAAGGTGAAAATACTATGCTTTGAAATCCAAATTCAGTCTCCATAGTTCCCTCTCTGGATGCAGATGGCATTTTCTATTCTGAGATTATTAGAATACCTTGAATCATTCCATGGTTGAGAAGAGAGCCTAGTCCATCATAATTGTTCCATCAAATAATCTTTCTGTTCCTGTGTAAAATGTTCTCTTGGTTCTGCTCACTTCACTCAACATCAGTTCATGTACGTGTTTCTAGGCTTTTCTGAAATCAATCTGCTTATCATTTCTTATAGAACAAAAATATTCCATACCACAACTCATTCAGCTATTTCCCTCTCAATTTCTAGTTCCTTGCCACTTCAAAAAGGACTGCTACAAATATTTTTGTACCTGTGGGTCCTTTTTCCTCTTTTATAATCTCTTTGGGATACAGACCCAGTAGTGAGACTGCTAGATCAAAAGATATGCACAGCTTTATACTCCTTTGACCAAAGTTCCAAATTGTTCTCTATATGGTTGCATAATTTCACAACACCAACATAGATTAATGTCCTAGTTTCCTCACATTCCCACTCCAACATTTATCATTATCTTTCCCTGTCACCTCATATAGTCTGAGAAATTTGAGATAGTACCTGAAAGTTGTCTTAATTTAAAATTTTCTAATAAATAGTGATTTAGAGCATTTTTTCATGACTCAGAAATGGCTTTATTTTTTTCATCTAAAAATTGTTCATATCCTTTGACTATTTATTAATTGAGAAATGACTTGTATTCTTATAAATTTGAGTCATTTCTTTCTAGATTTTAAAAGTGAGCCTTTATCAGAAATATTAGCTATAAAAACTGTTTCCCAGCTTTCTGCTTCCCTTCTAATCTTGGAAACTTTGGTTTTATTTGTACAAATTGATTATAAGATTTGTAATCAAAATTATACATTTTACATTTTATAATGTTCCCTAGTTCTTTTTTGGTCATAAAGTCCTCCCTTCTTCAAAGATCTGACAGGTAGACTATCCCTTACTCTTCTAATTTGCTTAGAACATCATCTTTATGTTGGTATAGGGTGTTAGATGTTGGTCAATGCCTAGTTTCTGCTATAATATTTTCTTAGTACCAGATTGTTTTGATAACTGCCACTTTTTAATATAATTCTAAATCTGGTATGTCTAGGCCATGTTTCTTTAATTTCCTTGATTTTTCATTAATTTTTTCATTAATTTCCTTGATATTCTTGACCTTTTCTTTTTTCCAAATGAATTATTTTTTCCTAGCTCTATAAAGTATTTTTGACAGTTTCATTTCTATGACACCAAATAAGCAATTAATTAGGTAGAATTGTAATTTTTATTATATTAGTTCAGCCTACCCATGAGCAGTATTTTTCCAATTGTTTAGATATAACTTTGTGTGAAAAGTGTTTTGTTATTGTGTTTATATAATTCTTGGCTATATCTCGGCACTTATATTGTCTACAGTTATTTTTAATGGGATTTCTCTATCTCCTCCTGCTAAGTTTTGTTGGTAACATACAGAAATGCTGATGATTTATGTGTACTTTATATCCTGTAACTTTGCTAAATTTTTAATTGTTTCAAGTAGTTTTTTTAGTTTATTCTCTAGCATTCTTTAAATATACCATCATATCATCTGCAAAGTGATATTTTTGTTTCATTACTTACTCTAATTCCTTCAGTTACTTCTCTTATTGCTAAAGCTAACATTTCTAAGACAACATTGAATGATAGTGGTGGTGATAAAATATTATCACCCCTGATTTTATTGGGAATGCATCTAGCTTATCCTCATTATATATGATGCTTCCTGATGGTTTTAGATAGATGTTACTTATCATTTTAAGGAAAACTCTATTCATTGCTATATTGCTTAGTGTTCTTATTAGGAATAAGTGTTGCATTTTGTCAAAGGGGCTTTTTTTTGTATCAATTGAGATAATATAATTTGTTAGTTTTATTATAGATATGGCAATATCCATAATAATTATGGCAATAGTTTCCCTGATATTGAACCAGCCCTGCATTCCTGGTATAAATCCCATTTGGTCACACTGCATTGTCCCAGTGATAAATTGCTGAATCTCTTTGTTAATATTTTATTTAAGATTTTTGCATCAATATTCATTAGGGAAATTGGTCTATAATTTTCCTTCTCTGTTTTGGTCCTTCTTGGTTTAATTTTTAGCATCACTATCACAGAAAAGGAATTTGGTAGGACTCTTTTTTTACATATTTTTTCAAAGAGTTGACATCATATTAGAATAAATTATTCTTTAAATATTTGGTAGAATTCATTTGCAAATCCATCTGGCCATAGAACTTTTTTCCTTAGGAAATTCACTGATGGCTTGTTCAATTTCTTTTTTTAAAATGGGACTATTTTAGTATTTTATTTCCTCTTCTTTTAATCTGGGCAATCTACGTTTTTATAAATACTCATCCATTTCACTTAGATTTTCAGATTTATTGGCATACAATTGGGTAAAATAGTTCCTAATTATTGCTTTAATTTCCTCTTCATTGATGCTGAGTTCATCCTTTTCATTTTTCATACTGAGATTTTGGCTTTCTTCTTTCCTTTTGCTAATCAAATTAATCCAAATATTTATCTATTTTGTTGGCTTTTCATAAAACCAGCTCTTAGTTTTAATTATTAGTTCATTAGTCTTCTTAATTCAACTTTATCTCTCTTTGATTTTCAGAATTTCTAATTCTGTATTTTAATAGGGGTTTTTTGATTTGGCCTTTTCCTACCTTTTCAGTTGCATGCCTACTTCATTGACCTTTTCTTTTTCTTTATTCATATAAGCATTTAGAGAATATAAAAATATCTCTAACAATTGGTTTGGCTGTACCCCATAAGTTTTGATATGTTGTCTCATTATTGTCATTCTCTTGGATGAAATTATGGATTCTTTCTCTGATTTGTTGTTTGACCCACTCATTCTTAAGAATTAGATTGTTTTTTCAATTAATTTTTGGTCTATTTTTCCCTGGTTCTTTATTACACATAATTTTTATTGCATTATGATCTGAAAAGGATACATTTAATATTTCTATCTTTCTGCATTTCATTGAGAAGTTTTTATGCCCTAATACATGGTCAATTTTTGTGTAAGTGCAATGTATTGCTCAGAAAAAAAAAAGGTATATTCTTTTCAATCCCCATTCAATTTTTTTTAGGTGTGGATCATAGCTAACTTTTCTAAAATTCTATTTATCCCCTTAATTTCTTTCTTATTTTATAGTTATATTTATCCAGTTCTGAGAAAGGGAGGTTGAAATTCTTCACTAATGTAGTTTTTCTATCTATTTCTTCTTGCAACTCATTTAACTTAAGAATTTGGATGCTATACCACTTGGTGCATATAAGTTTAGTCTTGATATTACATCATTATCTATGGTGCCTTTTAGCAAGATGTAGTTTTCTTCCTTACCTCTTTTAATTAGATCTACTTTTGCTTTAGCTTGGTCTGGGATCAGGATAGCTACTCCTGCTTTTTTTTTTTTTTTTTTTTTTTTTTTTAAATTTCAGCTGAAGCATAATAGAGGCTGCTCCAACCCTCTACCTTTACTCTGTATGTAAATCTCTGCTTCAACTGCGTTTCTTATAAACAACATATTGTGAGATTCTGACTTTTAAACTGCTCTGCTATCTACTTCTATTTAATGGGAAGTGTTCTTTTCTTTCACACTCACAGTTAAGATTACTAAATCTTTATTTCCCACCATTCTAGTTTTTCCCATTTATACTTTTCTCTCTCTTTTTCACCCTTTCTTTCTTCACCAGCATTTTGCTTCTCACATCCACCTTTCTCAATTTACCCTCCCTTTTACCACTTCTCCCTTTTTTATTCCTTTTTCCTTCTACTTCTGCCCTCCCTTCTATTAGCCTCTCCCTTTATTTTCTCCTCCCCTCCTATGGGATGAGAAAAATTTCATACTAAATTAGGTATATTTGTTATTTCCCCTTTGAGCCAAATACAATGAGATAAAAGTTTAAACAATACTCATTCCATTCCCTTCTTTCTCTTCACTATAACAGGACTTTTGTGCCTCTTTGTGTGATGAGATTTATCCCATTTTACTTCCCCTGTCCTCTTCTCCTAGTATAATACTATTTCCACACCTTAATTTCTTTATATTATCACATTAAAAATCAACTTATACCCACAATCTCTATTTATACCCCTTCTAACCACCCTGACAAAGATACAATTCTCAAAAGTCACAAATATCATCTTCTCATATAGGGAGGTAACACTGTAACTTTAAAAAAAAAAAACAAAAAAAAAACCTTTTTTTTCTTCCTTGTTTACATTTTTATGCTTCTCTTGAGTCTATGAAGATCAAATTTCCTGTTCAGCTCTAGCCTTTTCATCAGAAATGGCTAAAAATTCCCTATTTTCTTAATGTTCATATTTTCCCTGAAATTTAATGTTTGATTTTCCTGGGTAGTTGATTATTGGTTGTAGTCCAAGTTCCTTTGCCTTCCCGAATATCATATTCTACCCCCTTTTATCCTTTAATGTGAAAATTGCTAGGTCTTGGGCAATCTCGATTGTGGCTCCTTGATATGTGAATTATTTCTTTCTGGCCAGTTGCAGTCCTTTCTCCTTCATCTGATAAATCTGGAATTTATCAACAACATTTCTCCAAATTTTCTCTTTGGAGTCTCTTTCAGGAGGTGATTAGTGGATTTTTTTAATGACTATTTTACCCTCTGGTTTTATGATATCAGGGCGGTTTTCCTTGATGATTTTTTGAAAGATGTTGTCTTGGTGTTATTTTATTCATGACTTCCAAGTAGTCTAATTCTTAGATTATCTCTTCTGAATATATTTTCCAAATTGATTGCTTTTCCAGTGAAGTATCTATTCTGGCATGGCCTTTGAAAACTGAAGTTTTCTGAAGTGGTACTATTAGACCACAATGAAGCATCTAGGAATTTGTGAAGATTTTGCACTTTTCCATATTGATTTCTTATGATTTGGTCACTAAAATTCTATATCTTTCATTTTGTGATCAATCTAAAATATATAATGGTAAAACAACAACACTTCTGTATTGCATTATTATAAGAAAAGTTGATGTATTTTGATTTTTTATTTCCTTTTTCTATCATCAATAATTTCTTTAAATAGGTCAGAATAAAATTGTTTCAATTGTATCCATATCTTTCTCTAGTTATTCTTCTTTTACAATAATATTGTTTTTTTGCTTTAATAAGTGATGAGTCTTACTGTATACATCAACTATTAATTCAGAGATGTTGTATCATTATGTCATTTCCTGTGCATTAAAAACAGCAATATAGATTTTAGTTAATATTATTTTTTGGTGCTCACTATGTCTAGTGTCTAACAGTTCTTTTTCAAAGATAGCATCCAATAAGGTAGAGGTGTGAAGCTTTTAAACTACAAACCTTTGGCCCTTCTTAGTCCTTATTCCTGATTCAAGCTTTTTAAAATATATCTTCTATCATCCTCATTTATTCTTATATTTGCATTGAAATTACCAAGTACCAAAGTGTATGTTAATTTATTTTGCAAGATCCTATTGAATTCTTAAGGAAGTACCTTACCTATACTTCCTAAGTAACCAGTGTCAGTACATTTTTGTTGTTCAGTAGTTTCAGTCATGTCTGATTCTTCATGACTCCATTTGGGGATTTTCTTGGCAAAAATATTGGAGTAGTTTGCTATTTTTTTTTCTCTAGCTCATTTTATAGATGAGGAAACTGGGGCAAACAGGGTTAAATCATTTGCCCAGCATCACACAGTTAATAAGTACCTAGAGATCTTTACTTCAGACCTGGCACTCTTATCTACTATGCCACCCAGTGTCTTTGCTACATAAGCTACAGCAATTTTCCTGATGTTCTTTTAAAAAACAAACTCTCAAACTTTAACAAACAAACAAAACAAAAATCTCAAACTTTAAAACATGAGATGCCTAAATATCCCATCAAAATGTTTCCTATAGCCTCTGGACATAATGATAAATCCAACTCTGCCAAATCTTTTTCTTTCCAAAGCACACCTACAATTCATCCTTCCATTTAACTGAAATTTCCTTCTTTCATATAATTTCACTTTTAAATGCAGAATGTCAAGTTTTCCATGATTTAATTCCTCCAGCTTTATGTTTACTTATTGCCCTTAAACTCTATAGTCTAAAAACTGTGATTCTTGGCATCCTTCTCTTAGTTTTTTAAAAACTCTATAACTGAGGGTCACTTTGTATTTTTCTTTGTTTCAATGATTTGCTAAAGCCAAAGAATTCATTATCAAGTGTAAGTCTACTATAATGAGTCTTTATATAAATAAAGTAGTTTAATTTAGGATCACCTGCATACCACAATAAGTCAAATAAGTCATTAAGAATAGTACTTTGTGGAGATTTTGCATTTTGCCACATTTATTTCATAATTTTGTTAACTTTGCTAAAATTCTTCACCTGCTTTGTAATCAACTCAATAAAGCTATTTTGTTTACATATTCTTTTCCTATACTTCATTATAACTAAGATAGCCTCAAACACCAAGAAATAATAATTCTAGTAAATGTAGCCAGGAATATTTTGTATGCAATGGATAGCAGAGTGTATAATTCTTCTCTTATTATATAATCAAATATAATCAAATGATTATATAATCAAATTTAAATGCTTTAAACCAATCATGATTTGTTCTTTCTTCCAATGGGGTCTTACCTGCTACATAACTGTTAGTGGTTGTTGTAAGGGGAAAGAAATAAAAATAGGATACATGTTAAATTAAGAAACATATATATATATATGCATATATTACATATATGAATACACAGTGTTAGAAAACTAGTAAGACTAAAAAAGAACCCCTATTTTGTCATAGTTACATTCTTTGGCTTCACTACACTGAGAGACTCTATCACAGGGTAAGCCATGCTGTCTTTGGCAGGGAAATATCTGGATGAACTCTAGCTTTTGAAACTTCAACTAGAAGGCCTTCTTCAATAGAAACCTGCTTAGACATTTATAACGTTATATACTGAAAAATCTCTTTTCTTGGGATTTTCATGTATGAGTGAGGATTGTGTGAAATAAAAATAGTAGGCACAGTACTATTGTAGTCTGATATCAGGAACTATTTCCAGGAGGAAAAAAAAGAAACTTAGATGAAATTGAACAAGGGGCATGAGTCCCAAACATATATATTAATACTATTGAGTCTGGAAGACCTTGCAGATATTGTTAGTATTATTAACCCTCTGGGAACCATTGACGATGTGGTTGCCTATGCAGTATGTTTCATATCGCCTAGCAGATGACATTCTGCTGCTTTCCTCAGCACCTTGCACATTGTGGGGGCCCAATAAATACTAAACAACAATAATATGGCATGTAATATATTCCTGAGCATTCATTTGCATGACCATCTGGGAAACTCTTGTGTTGTAAACACAAGTTATATTTTGAGTAAGAATGGAGTTGCTGCAGAAGTTGTTTAGCATTCTTGGTACAAATTCTTTCTGCTTTTCAACCTTTACATTTGGTAGCAAATGTGAAATAATCCAAAGAGCTGCTAAGGCTTTTCTTGTGTAAGGAGCAGAAGCTTTCTGTGGATTCTATTTACACAGTGACATGTTTCTAATTAGATTAGCTTTTCTAGTAACTCTTTTGGAAATACATGCACTTCTTTTTTTCAGAAATCCTTGTCCATTTTGAATAGCAAATAAGGTGAATTTAAAAAGGACTTGTGGAGGAGATAGCACACACATATTACAAATGGGCATAGGATAGTTTCATAAGAAAAGTTTGAATAATATTGTGAGGCACTGAAATTGTGATTTTTCAGGTTTCTAGGGATGCAATCTCTTCCTGTGGGCAGTTGAATATACAGATTCATTGCTTTCAAAGAGAGCCCAAATTGCCCATGGTGGGCCTTGTTAATATTATCTTAAGGGAGATAAGATGGAGAGAGAAATAGCTCTTCTCTTCTCTCTTCCTTACTCCCTTATTTGCCACAAACCAAAGAAAAATGCGTGGTTATTTTTCCTTTCAAGTAAGGGTTTCTCCAGTGTCTAACTGCTCTCAAATGTGGTGCTGCTTAGCAACCACCAACCTGAAAAACCATCTTGGATGATTCCTACAGATAAAGGACCCGGTGTTCTGCAGGCAAGACAAGAAAAGCATTTGAAAGTACTCTTAAAGGAATAGTTCAGCAGTCTAGCCAACCAAAGTTGGAAGTCCACTCACTGTGCACCCCAGCAAAGACTCAATCATAGAGGAAAATAAACCTAGCTATTATCAAGAACAGGAGCTCCCAACAAGACAATCAACATTAAGCAATTGCTCTAAAAGTTTAATGCAGCTGCACCTGGGGTAGCAGAATCCTGCTTCACATGCCCTACACTTCACTATCTATTACTTCCCCATTATCAACCCTTGATAATTTTCCTTTCAGGCCAATTCAAATTAGTTTCTATTGAAAAAAAATTTGATAATTTCTGCTTGAGAACACACTTTATATTATTCAGTCAATATTTATTTATTAATCACCTGTTATATATCAATCAATTAATAAACATTTATTAAGCACTTAAAATGTGCCAGGCACCATGCTAAGTGCTAGCAATATAAAAAAAAAAGATAATCCTTATGCTCAAGGAATTTAATAGTCTAAGGGAGGGGGGGAGAGGAAACAACATGCAACCTAATCTATACAAAGCAAGCTACATATGAGATAAATAAGAAATAATTCAAAGAGGGAATGCATTGGAATTAAGAAGAGTTAGGGAAGCCTTCCCATAGAATGTGGGATTTTAGTTATGACTTTAATGAAACCAGAGAAGTACATAGAGTGGAGGAAGAGAGTGTTCCAAGTTGGCTGATAGCCAGAGAAAATGCCCAGAACTAAGAGCTGGAGTGACTTGTTTGTGGAACAGTCAGGAGTTCAATGTTACTAGATTGAAAAGTACATGTTGGAGAGTAAAGCATAAGAAGGCTATATAAACACATGAATAAGTCAATCTCATAATCTCAAGGAGCTTGCATTGTAATGGGGAAAAAAAGAATTTCATACATATATATGTATATAAAGAATAAATATAAAAAGAAATAAATTTGAAGTAGTTAAATTCATGATTGTTGGGGAAGAAGAGGACTATTAATTGCAGAAATGAAGCAATGGTTCTTGAGTTTTATCTCGAAATAAATTAAACACAAGAATTAATCAATTTCATAATTTCAAGGAAAAAAGAATTACAGAGAGAGAGAGAGAGAGAGAGAGAGAGAGAGAGAGAGAAGTATATAGAGAATGAATATTAAAAAAACAAATTTGAAATAGTTAAATACTGCACCACTAATTGCAGGAATGAAGCAGTGGTTCTTGAATTTTATTTAAGTAAGAAAGGAATGCATTTCAGGCATGGGGCACAGCCAGTTCAAAGGGACAGGCCTTGGAATATCTGAATCTGTTTAAGCTCTAACTTTCACACAGGTGTGTGAAATTTAGATTTGAATCATAGATTTAGAGCTGAAAAGGGCAATCTCTTCATTTTACAGATGAGAAAACTGGGGCCAAAGAGGTTATGTAACTAGGACCTGGCCATGCAAATTATAGAGAGGCTCAGAAAAGACTTAAGAAAGCTGTAGAATAATAATATTAAAAGAGGAGGCACAATGCTGTCTCTTGCTCCTATTAATCTTGCAACAGCAAGACCATATTCCTTTCATATTATATGTTAAGAATAACAATCACAAATTTATATGGTGCTTTCAGGTTTACAAAGCAAAAAGAAGTCTATGAAGTGATGCAGATTACAATCCCTCCCTCACAACCTAGTAGATGATGCGATCAGTTGCTATATCTCTCTCATTAATATTTGTAAGAGAACATTTTGTACATATCAATTCATTAAGAAAAATCTTTAGCTCTGTGTTTAATGCAACGTATAAGATATAAATAATAAATGCATTGTTAATCAATTGAATGATTCCTCATTTGGCTATTGCTCAAAATTCCTTAGCTGGATTTTTAAGGACTCACTATATCTCTCAATATTTCTCCAAATCATTCCTCTTCAACAAACTGGACCACTGTTTCCTTTCAAATACCTATGCATTCCCACCTTGGACTCTGTTCATGTGGCTTCCCTATCTAGAATGCTCTTCTTTGTCTTTGTCTAAATTTACTTTACATGCAAGACTTAGATAAAGTGCCACCTATTCTACCAAATTTCTGTGCATGTGGTAGAAAATTACACCTTCTTTTGACTATCACTGTTCTCTTGTCCTGCCTCCTCAAATTTGCTAGCAGATCTACGTATAGGAGGCATTCAATAAAAGTGAATAATAAGAATTACACCATCTTTTGGCTATCACAGTTCCCTTATCCTACCTCCCCAAATTTACTAGCAGATCTACACTTAGCCCGCATTCAATAAATGTGAATAATAAGAATGATAATCATTCTTTTCACTAGTTTAATTTTCTTTTAGATGAGACAACAGGTATACTGAGGAGGGGACAATCTCAAAGCCAGGAAGAATGGGGTTAAAATCCCACCTCTGATATATCTTGCATGTTCCTGGTCAAGTCATTCAACTTCTCAGAGCTCTAGGTAACTCTCTGAGAATAAAAATTGCAGAATAGGTGCTAACTTACATTAGTAGAGACAATTTTCTCATAGAGATGTTCCCTATATTAATGAAATTGCAGATCCAGTTCTTAACCCTATCCTACAGAATGGACTAGGTTAAAGAAATAGAGTTTCTAAGACTGACCCACAGGAAACACTTCAAAAATGAATGAAATGCTTATTAAACTAGAAGCCAGGTTTTTTTTTTTTAACCTGTAAAACCCAAAAATGATAACTATCATTTTTATAGTGCTTTCCAGTTTGTAAAATATTTACATAATCTTATTTGATCCTCACAACAATCCTGTGAGGGAAGTGCTATAATTACCCCCATTTTACAACTGAAGAAAATCAAGATCAACAAGGTTAAGCAATTTACACAGGAATATACAATTATTAGGTAAATGAGGAGAGCAGTCTTCCTGACTACTACCCCAACTAGAAGCCCATATTAGCTCCTGAGCTGAAATAAAAACAAAATTCTATAGAAAGATTTAATAAGTTCTGACTCTGGGGAGATGATAAGTTATAAGAAAAACAAGACTGTTGTTGTTGTTTGTCCTCCATTTTTGAAGAGGACCAATGACATTGTGGGGTGATATTTTGCCTCAGGCATAAATTGGATTTATGTGAGACAAAGTAGCACAAAGTCATCAGCCTCATTCTCTCTTCCAGAGTCATCAAAGGCCACTCAAAGGCCAAAAATCAAAGCATCTTCTTTGCATTTTCAATGTCTCACCAATTTCTAAGCACTCTATGGTGCCCACTTCAGCCACCTTCCTGGCCTTTAGAACAAATTGTTCTCATCCACCCGTTCTCCCAGGGGAAGCCTTCCCGTGCTTGGGGTAGACAGTCCTCTAACTCATCAACAAATTTGAAGCCTGTCAGTTATCCTCAACCTGGTTTAGCTCATCTACTGAGACTATTACAGAGTAGATGCTGAACATGGGACAACTTCTTGGAGCTATAGGTGAGTCTATGATAGGTAGACACCAAAGATAACAGCCCCAAAAAAGGCTCAGCAGCTCTCACAACCAGAGGTGTTAGTCTTCCCCGAACACCCCTAAGCCCCAAGTTCTATATTAGGAATCACACTCACTATATTTGAATTTGACCTGTTGCATTGGCTGTTGTGTGTAAATCACTTTCTTTTTGACCTTTATTTTTTCTTTTTTTTTTTTCAATATGAAATTAATGGGTTGGACTCATGACCTCTAAAATTCCCATTTTAAATCTTGTGATGGAGGCTATTATCCCTTGTTCATAGCAAAAGTAAGAGAAAATGGAGAGGCACAAATAGGTTCAACTTTAGTACTGTAGAGTAAAAAGGGGAGAATCTGGAAGAAGATATTTTATAGGGAAAAAAAAGGAGAGGAGAGAAGTTCATTCTTCTTCCTACTCTAAGAAATTGTTGTCTGGGAAGATTTTCCTCCCTGAAGTTAATTGGTTTGAATTGAGAGACATGATTTTCAGGTTTACAGTTTAAATCAACCATTCCTTCTCTCTTGAACATCTCAGACATAATAAATGAATGTGGTGTTAGTACTCTGATAGTATTAGACCTCCTACAACATTATCCCCTGACTTTTGCTTCTCGTGCCATAGGCAGAAAAGATCATAAAAGAAGTCATTTAATAATTAGTGTACTTGCTCACCTAATCATTAGTTGACTGCCACACATATTAGTTTTTTCTATTTCTTTTGAAGATAAATGTGCTAGGAAACTAAATCATTTTAAAAGAATTCCCTATTGATGTTTTTCCTAATTATAACATATCTGTGAATGTGTGTATGTGTACATATACACACATACATATTTTATGTGAATTTGGGGAGAAATATATTTTACTTTTATTTTAGAATTCCTATTAACCAGCTATTTACATATGCAAGGTACAGTACCTTCATTTTTATGGATATCTTTTCTGAGACCAGACAAGTGCATTGTCTGTTCTCTATTCATCATCAAGAAATCCAATAACTTTCTGTGTACCTACATCTGGTTAAGGGTTGACCCAATGTGTACTTGAGTGTGGATTTCAAACAAGGGCAGGAAAGAAACAGCTTCTTTCAACCTTTATCTAATACTATGAGATGTAAAGCCAATGAAAATACCCAACTATGAGAAGGTTTGTCAACCCCTGAAATCTTAAATCCATGGTATTGTGTTTATTAGTCTCACTTTAAGTTTGGGAGAAGGAAGTGAAATTTATTTTGAGGAACAAGGGGAAAATTCTTTTAAATTAATATTAAGAACAAGATTTGGGTAGTTATAGATATTCAGATTATAGGTTATATATTCAGATTATGCCAATAACATTACTAGCAGTAATATAGTACTTTCATGTTTGAAAAATGCTCTAGATATGTTTTCACTTGATTTTCACAAATCCCATGAGTTGGGTGTCATTATTAGCCTGATTTAATAGATAAAGAAATTCAAAGGGTTAGAGCCAAGATGGCTAAGAGAAGCCAGGAAATTGTCCCAAGCTTAAAATTCCCAGTTGACCTCTGAAAAACTTTAATTCAACCTCTATATAGATTCTGAAGGGACAGAAGCTACAAAGGAATGGAGTGAAACAATTTTCTACCTTAAGATAGCTTGGAACAACTTCAGGAAAGGTCAATATTACTTGGGTGAAAGGGGAGCACAGTCCAACACAGATAGTGTCCAGGCAATCCAGGAGGAGGTTTTACCCACAGCACAGATCAGCAAACAAGATTCCTTGTCTCTGTCTCAGTAGACCCAAAACAAAGGCAAACTGCCAGCCCCTGAAACTAGGCAACAACAGGTATGACCAGGTTGTACTACCTCAGCACAGTGAGCAAGTCACCATTCTGAAGCCCTACCACTCAAAGCCAGTGATCCCGCATAAGAAACTTGGAACAGGGGCTCCTGTTCCCCAGGAGCAGAGCTCAAGCAGCCACAAAAAAGACAAAGCCCCAAATGAGCAAGAAACAAAGAACCTTGACTATAGAAAGCCACTGTGGTGACAGGAAAAATCAAAACACCATCCCAAAAACCTGAAAATGGGATATGAATTGGTCTCAAGTTCAAAAAGCTCTCTTAGAAGATTTCAAAAATAATTTAAAAAGTCAAATAAGAGAGGGAGAAGAAAAATTGGGGAAAGAAATGAAAGGTTTGTAAGAGAGAGTCAACAGCTTGGAAAAGGAAGGACAAAAATCTACTCAAAAAAATAATTCCTTAAAAAATACAATGGGCAAAATGCAAAAAATCCACTGAAGAAAATAAGTCCTTTAAAAATAGAATTAGTCAAATGGAAAAGAAAGCACAAAAGCTAACTGTCTTGATATCCTAAATCCAGAGGGTAAGACAGTTATTAAAAGAATCTACCAATCACTTTTTGAAAGAGATCCCAAAATGAAAACTCTAAGAAATATTGTTGCTAAATTATAGAATTATCAGGTCAAGGAGAATATTGTTGCAAGTAGCCAGAAAGAAACAATTAAAATATCAAGAAACCACAATCAAAATTTCCCTGGATTTAGCAGCTTCTACATTAAAGGACTGGAGGACCTGGAATATGATATTTCAGAAAGGAAAGGAGCTTAGATTATAATCAAGAATCAACTGCCCAGCAAAATTAAGCATAATCTTTCAGGGGAAGAGATGAACAGTCAGTGAAATAGGGGACTTTCAATAATTTCTGATGATCATACCAGAACTAAACAAAAATATTAATCTTCAAATGCAAGATTCAAGAGAAGCGTAAAAAGGTAAACAGGAAAGAAAAAATATTAAAGGTTAAACTGTTTATATCTCTACATGGAAAAATGATCCTTATAACTTAAGAACTATATTTTTATCAGAAGTTAGAAGTATACATAAAGATTGTGGGTATAAATTGACTTTTATGTGATAAAAAAATTAAGGGGTAGAAAAAAATTATACTTGGAAAAGAAGAAAGGGGAGATAAAATGGGTAAATTCATCACATAAAGAGGCACAAAAGACCCATTAGAATAGAAGGAAAGAATGATGAGGGATGAGCATTGTTTGAACCTTAATTTCCCTGGATTTTGTTCAAAGAAGCAATAACATATACACTTTGTTGGGTTTAGAAATTTATTTTATGCAATTGGAAAGTAGGAGGAGAAAAGGGATAGAAAAGGGAGAAGGTAGATAGGAGGCAAGAAGTTGTAGGAAAAAGAGAAGGGAGGAGGAGTGATAGAAGGGAGGACATTGAAGAAAGTGATCATCAGAAGAAAAATACTATTGAGGAGGGATAGAGATAAAAGCATAAACAAGGGAGACAAATAGGATGAAGGGAAATACACAACTGGTAATTATAACTCTGAATGTGAATGGGATGAAATCTCATAAAATGGGAGGGGAGAGCAGAGTGGTATAAAAACTAGAATCTTGCAATACGTTGTTTACAAGAAACACATTTGAAGCACAGTAGAAACACAGAGTAAAGGTAAAAGGCTGGAGCAGAATATATTATGCTTTACTGAAAAAAAAAAGCAGGGATGGCAATTCTGACAAAGTAAAAATAAAAATATAATTAAAAGGGATAAGGAAACTATATCTTACTAAAGGGTAACATAGACAATTAAGTAATATCAGTACTAAACATATGAATCAAGTGGCATAAGATCCAAATTAGAAATTAAGTGAATTACAGGAATAAATAGAAAGTAAAACTATGCCAGTACGGGGTCCTTAATCTCCCCTCTCGGAATTAGATAAATCTAATCACAAAATAAATAAGAAAGAAGTTAAAGAGTTAGACAAAATTTTAGAAGTTACATAGTATAGACATATAGGAAAAAAACTGAATGAGGATAGAAAGGAAAATATCTTTTTTCTTTGCAGTACATAACACCTACACAAAAATTGACCATGTATTAAGGCATAGATACCTCACAATCAAATGCAAAAAGATAGAAATATTAAACACATACTCTTTTCAGATCATGATGCAATAAAAATTGCATGCAATAAAGGGCTATGGATAGACAAAAAATTAATTAGATATTAAACAATCTAATCATAAAGAATGAGTGGGTAAAACAATAAATCATAGAAAGAATCAATAATTTCATCAAAGCAAATGATAATAATGAGACAACATATCAAAACTTATGGGATGCAGCCAATACAGTTACTAGGGAACATTTTATATGTCTAAATGCTTACATGAATAAAACAGAGAAAGAACAGATCAATTAATTGAACATAAAACTAAAAAAGCTAGAAAAAGAACAAATTAAAAATCCCCAATTAAATACAAAATCAGAAATTCTGAAAATCAAAGAGACTAATAAAATTGAAAGAATAGTATTTAATTAATAAATAAAAACTAAGAGCTAGTTTTGTTAAATAAAACACAATAAAATGGAAGTAGGATTCAACACATAATTATTTCTTAGTGTATTACTGCTTTTGTACAATCCTAGGATAATTTTACAGAAGCACAGAATTGTGTTTTGTGCTTAATATAAAAATGGAGATGTGGCTATGGATTGTCTGAGAACATGCTGAAGATGACACTGGGTACTTCATAAATAGATTATTTAAGATTTTGCAGGTACTTATGAGATTTTAATGATAAACATAGAGGGAGCTGGTAGGGAAAGAAGGGTAGAATAGAGAAAAGGAGGAAAGAGTAGGAGTAGGAAGTAGAGGAGGAAGGACAGAAACAGAGACAAGAGAGAGTTCTGAATGTCACACTGGAACCATGCAGACATGTCTAGGAATCCTCTTCATTATAGCCTTTGAATTCTAAGGCTTACATTGATAGAGATTACTGAGAATGGACATCCTCTAAATCAGGGTTTCTTAAACTTTTTCCACTCAAGAAGTTTTTACATGACCCAAATCATTTGCTGATAAATCATATTTTTGTGACCCCCACATTCACTTATATGACCCTATGTAGAGTCATGACCCACAGTGTAAAAAGTTTTGCTTTAGATGAGGTCATTTTGTCTTTCACATTGCTCATATTTTAAGCTAAAGCTTTAGGTCATTCACAGTTAAAGAGCTCAATCTTGTGAATTCTTTGATATATTCTAATCTATAGCACTCTAATTTATCTTTACTGTTTTGTTTTGATTAAATAAGCTTATTCACAGTTGCTATTTGTGATAATTTTTTTGTTGTAATTATGCTGGGGGTAATGAGGTTCTTTCCACTTTAAGCATGATGAGGAAAGTGATTTTCTCCTTCTAAAGCCCTAAACATCACCTTCTATCCCACTCCTCCCTCCACACACACTAAAAATACATGATGAGGCCCAGTTAGGTATAAAGTCAGTATATTCTTGAAGATTGGAAAAGAGATCACTTCGCTGAAACATCTTGAACCTTGCTTGTCCCTTTTCAGAGGTAACCTTCTGAGCCATAATGCCCATTGTCCATGAAAGTGGACAAGACCTCCCCATCCTCAAAGCAAATCTATATATGTAGACAGTCTTGTTTAATACACATATTACACTAGTTTAATAAAAGTTTTACATTATGAAAATAAACAATCCCAAAACAACCTATGATTTTAAAAAAGCACTAAATAAATTGAGAATATCACTGTTATGTTGACAGGTCATATTTCTTAAAATACATATAAGAGATGAATTAAGTGTACTGAATATTAAATTATGACTAAAAAGAAAAAAAATCCAGAACAAGTTGGAGTATAAATTTTTTGCAACATATGACCAACAGTGGTTTCCATATAGCTCGGTAGCCAAGAACAAACCTGGCCTCTTAAGGACTCGAGGGATAGACCCAACAAATGTTTGAGAATAAATGTAAATTATATTGCTTCCCTTTACATTTTCTGGGAAGAATACTGATGTCACTGTGTAAAGGCAGTTAGTTATTCATCCAAAGGCTCCTTTTGGATCCACAGCAAGAAGATTAAGCCTTATTTTTAGCTTGCAAGGGATAAAACTATTAACATCTAAGGTCACATTCAGGTGCTCCATGGAATTAAAGATTTACATTTTTACAAGAAAAATGAAGTAAAAACAAAATCTCCCCAAAACCAGTAAAGCTTTGGAAACTGTCTTGTGCCTTATGACCACTGAAATTCTGATAATCTCAACAAAATTTTTTAAATATAAAATTGTGAAAATGTTTGATATCTTGTGACACTTGATAAACACTTTCTCTCTACTAGGGTGTATTTCCTTCTGGAGAGAAATTTTGTCTTATTCATTCCCTCTTCCCCCACAGAGTGCCCCCACAGTGACACACAATAGGAATTTAATAAATGCTTGTTTCAATTCAATCCAAATCCAGTCCTTATTTTATAGACAACTTTGGCATTGCTAGTCATTGCAACTCTTACCACTTTCTCATTTGTTGTATTTCTTTATTGAAATCCTACCCACCCAGCAATCTGGAAAAGCAATTTGTACTGTCCTCTAAAAGTTAGTATTGTATTCTCTTTAATCCAGATAACAAGTATCTACTCAGAAGAGATAAAATAAAGATGAAAAAGACCTATAAGTGTAATATCATCTATAGCAGCTCTTTTTGTATTAACTCAAAACTGGAAGCTAAGCGGATGTCTTCTTATTTGGCAATAGTTAAGCAAATTATGGTATATGAATATAATGGAATACAATTGTGACATTAAAAATAAAATATATAGTTTCAGAGAAAACTGGGAAGACTCTATGATCTGTTTCAGAGCAAAGTAGGAAAAACTAGGAAGATGATTTGTAGAGAATAACATTGTAAAGAAAAATTATTTTGAAAGACTTTAGAATTATTGTTTATGAAATGATAAATCACATATCCCAATGATTGTAGATGAAATACACAGTTTACTTCCTGTCAGAGAGGAAATGAACTAAATATATACAGAAAGTATAAAGATGTGCATATGTCCAAATAAGGAATTTGTTTTATTATACTATGCATTTTTATGATAAGGATTCTTTTTTTTTTTTTGGTAAGAATTGGGAGTATTATTCA
Organism: Sarcophilus harrisii; assembly: GCF_902635505.1. Lineage (NCBI taxonomy): Eukaryota > Metazoa > Chordata > Mammalia > Dasyuromorphia > Dasyuridae > Sarcophilus > Sarcophilus harrisii. The sequence goes on along the minus strand of NC_045428.1, from coordinate 418,764,942 downwards.
ACAGAGTTTAGTGGAAGAGATAGATAATAAATGGATATAAAAATAAATTTACTTAAAAAATAAATCCTACCCACTCTTTATAAGACTTGTTAAAGTGTCAAATTAAAAAAAAATCTTAACTGATTTCCTAATTGAGAAGTGATATTTATCTCCTCTGAACTCCTATAGCATTTAGAAGGTAGCTCATCATGCTCTATCTGACATTCTATTTATTTGTATATGCATCACATCCTTTTTGTTAGGTTCTAAGTTCCTTGAGGGCAACAATTACATTTTAATACATCTTTGATACATCTTTTTCAGTGCCAATGAAGGAGATCTGCATGCAGATATTCAATAAATAAAGAATGAATGAACTACAAAATAAAAGCTCTGATTTCTTCAGTATAAGGAATTCTATTATGGAAATTCTCTTTCTCAATTTCAAGGAAATCAGTCCTTGGCATTTACACCTAGACACGTTGAGGTTTGCCCTTAGTCAAACAGCTACTAAATTCCAGAGGCAAGATGTGAATCCAAGTCTTCTTGACTTTATTTTCAGGGACACCACTGCCTCTGAATTAGTTAACAACTTCCTAATTATTACCTAATTACTCTAAGCATTGCCTGCAAGAGCTAAGACAGTGAGAAAATTTGATGACTAGAGAATCTTTTTTTGTTTTCTGGCACTTAATATTGTCTGATTATTTCAAATAATTAGATAAAAATAAACAATGTGCTATCCAGTAGAGGTTATTTGCAGTAGATGATTAAAACATCTTCATACTATTGACCCACCTACACTGAACAAACCTGACCTGGGGAAAGCTTGTAATTAAGTATTTCTTCCCATCTGGTCTTCTGAAATTTATTCTCTAATCCATCAGTTACAGGTAACTAACATGTAGTTGAAAAGGTTGATTTCAAAGCTGAATAGCCCAGATTATTTATAAGAAAAAGAAACTACATTGTATTTTTTCCTTCCCTAAATTTACCTAGAAGTGAGCCAAGTTTCTCAGTTCATTTTTTTTTTTTTAATCTCTTTTCCTTCTTCCAATTCTCCATCACTGGAGAATCCCCATAAGCATTAACTCCACAAACAAAGTTTAAGTCTTCTTACAATTTCAGTTACTTCCACATGCTAAAAAAGAATAACCAAAAGGCAGAAATCTTTTTTTTCTTCTTCTGTGCAACTTACCAACCCTTTGTCCCCCTCCCCTTGCCAGAGGGGGGAAAATTCTTATAACTGGTCTCCTGCTTGGATTAATTTACTTTCCCAAAACAGTGACCATTGTCAAATGCCTTGCATCTCCATGGAAACTGTTTCCTTGGCCATACATAGATAAAGGTCTGCCTATAACACAATGGCACTAGAGTTTCTAAGGTTGTAGACGACCCCTTGTTTAAACTCACAGTATAAGGGCATAATGTAGATTTTATGTTATTTCTGCCTGTCTGCTGATGCTGCTATGCCTTCATTCTAAAATAATATATTTATTTCAAATGAAGTAGCAGAAAACAGCTTTACTTTTGTTGTTGTTGTTGTTGTTGTTATCCCTCCCAGCACAAAATGAAAAATGTGGGGGCTGCCACTACCTGATTCAATCAAGTGGAGTACATTCGATACCCACAGGCTACAAGTGCTGGGAAAGCTGACTTGTATTTTAATTAATAATACCAGCTACACTTTTTCAACAGCTAGGCCTTTGGCAATCTGATTTGCTTTGTTCATTATTTGCTGTAAACAATTTTCAAACAACGGGTAGGCAACTCTATTTCCGAATATCTCCTGCTAATTCATAACATTAAGGAAAATGTAGGGGGCTTTTCCTCTCCTCCCCCCCACCCACCTGCCTTGCAAGAAAACAACTGATTAAACCTTAATCATAGCCTATGGAGGCTTTGGGGATGGGAGTGCTGGAGCATAGAATGGAAAGGTGGGGAGAAAAATTAAACCCGGCCTCCTACCTGGACCCAGGTTAAGGTGTCCCTGGAAATTCAGGCAACAAGAGTATGAAGAGGCTATTGTGCAGCATGGAGTAGAGGAAGTTGTAAGGAAAGCTAAATTACAGTAGCCTTGATGTTTGGGAATGGACATTTTATGGGGAGAAGGGGAAAAACTAGGAGGCGATATCTATAAAGGTGGGGGGAGTACTTCATTTAGACACAAGAACTTTCTGATAATAAATAATATGATATGAAATAAGCCATGTGAAATCACATAACAAGACAGAACTAAGGGTGACAATTCTGTTCTGGAGTCTCAGTGTTTGTTTTTTAAAATGAATGGAGCATGCAACTGACCTTCTAAGATGGCTTAAGTTCAGTCTTGTCTTGAGACAGGGAAATGGAACAAGATGACCTCCCCAGGGACCCTTCTATTCCTATTATATGATGATTTATCAAGTGCCTGAGGATATTATATGCTAAGAAATCAAAATAAGCATAACCTTTATAGGTAAATATATTTACCTACAAGTGGCTGTCTCCTTGTGTAGTCTAACATCCTAAAGTAGGTTTCTAGAAAGAAATGGGAGAATCAGTGTGATAGGATGGAAAGAAGACTAAATATAAGACTTGGTACATGTTCCAGTTCATTTATTTACTATGGACTTATTGACTATTAAGTGCCAGACACTATGCTGAGCTCTAGGTTACAGAATCAAAAACAAAATAGTTCCTTTCTTTAAGGAGTTTACATTATCTTGTGAAAAAATAATATGCATTTCTCTAAGTAAATTCAAAACATATACCAAGTAATAGGAATTGGGTACTGACAACTGAAGGGATAAGGAAAAGCAATATGTAGGATATAGTCTTTGAATAGAGCACTTAAAAAGCTATGGATTTTAGGAGCAAAGGTAAAGATGGAATACTTACAAGGAGGGAAGAAAAAAATGAAGGAAAAATAAGGACACTCCCTCAATTTCCAATTCTTTGCCACTATTAAAAGAATTGCTATAAATACTTTTGTACAGATAGATTCTTTTGTCTTTTCTCTGATCTTTTTAGAATACAAACCTAGTCATCATCAAAGGTCAAAAAAGGATGTACAATTTTTATAGCACTTTGGGCATAGTTCTGCTTTATAGGAGAGTTCATCCCATTCACATTTAAAGTTGTAATTAATCACCCTGTTTTTCCTCTCTTATCCTCCTCACTTCTCTAATTTATTTCTAACCAATTACATCCTGAATTTGTAGCATTTTAAAGAATCCCTTCCTTATCTTTTCCCCTTACCCTCCAATTACTCCTTTAAAAATCCCTCTCTTACCTTCATTACCTCCTTCTAGATCTATATACCCTTCTAAAAGTCCTTCCTTTATCCTCTTCCTTCATTCTCTTTTTTATTTAGGCTTTTAAATCCTTCTAGATGTGTGTTATTCCCTCTTTAACCCAATTCCAATGAGAATAAAATACCAGCACAACCCATTCTCCACTCCCAAATGCTTCCACTATAACTTACCCAGCAAAGCTGAGTATAATTCTGAATGAAAAAAAAAAAAAAGATATTTAATGAATTGAAAGACTTTTAATGACAAAAAAAAATCAGTAATCAATAGAAAAATTGGCATATGAGATATAGGAGAAATATAAAGTAAATATGAAAGCTCAATTAGAAAGGACTCAATAAAATCAAACAGGTTACTTCTTTTGTGAGGAAATATTATGTGTACTCTTAAAAATGTTCTCATTAGTTGTGTATTTTGAAAGAGCATACATAGATAGAAGGCTTGGGGTTGAGTTGAGTGTTGTGATTCAGTACTAAAATGATGTGAATGATGTAGACACCAGATGATAGTAGGCACCAAAAATTGGGGTTTGGTCATGTGAAGAATTCACAAGTTCCTCAGTGGAATTCACAATTGCCCAGTTGAAAGGGAGCACCCAATGAGGCTGGAGCATGCCCTTAACTAGAAGGCTAAATCCTAAAAGGAACTTACAGCCAGAAGAGTTAGTTAGCTGTAAGGAAGAGAAATTGAGTTGGGAAGCATAATGGAGTTAGGAGAGATACCATATGGCATGGGGAAGGGGGCAGAGGAAAGATATCACAAGGCAGAGAAACAAACTGACCCAAAGGAAGGCAGCCAGACATGGGATGGCTCATAAGTAGATTTTATAGGGAAAATTTAACCTCAGGTACATGACTGAGGTTTCTGACAGGATATGGCAAGGTGAGACAGCTTGAGACTTTTACAGTGGGCAGTTCTCAGGGATTTGACTAAATTTTAGATTGGACTATCTCCTCAGAAGATAGGATCATGGAACTAAACTGTTTTATTTCAGTGCCCTCTCCCTGCCTGTCTCAGAGATCAATTCTTTAGTTTCTCTCTGTCCAATTCATTTAATTTGAGCATGATGCAATGATTCTAAAAAAATTAAATAGCAGGGAGAGGTAAAATAGAGCAATTATCTCAAACAAACAATTGGATGGAAGAACTGTAACAACTTTCTCTGATTTTGCTCTCCTTTTTAGATATCAAAATGATATTTGTGTCATAAAAGGAATTTGGTAGAATGCCTTCTTTACATATTATTTTAAATAGTTTTTATTGTATTAGAGTGACCCTTTTTCTTCTCCATTATACTCTTACCATCCCATTTTCCTCTGTCTCTTGTCAGAGAATTATAGGATTAGAAGACAGCATGAATAAAAAGAATCTGTGCCTTTTAAACTTTTAGACAGGGCCAAAGCCAAGGTACAGTATTATATATTCGGTGATAGAAATCATACAACTAAACATATGAATCATACATACAACTGAGGGCTGGATTTAGAGTTAGAAAGAGTTGTTGAAATCTGATGTCAAATTCTTACTAGCTGTGTGACTCTGGGCAAGTCAATTGACCATTATCTGTCTCAGTTTCCTTATAAGTAAATGGCACTAATAATAGCACCAACTCTTGAGATTGTTATGAGAATAAAATAAAAGAACACTTGTAAATCACTTAGCAAACTTTAAAGCACTATACATATGCTAGTTATTATCATCATTATCAGCACCATCACCATCATCATCATTAAATAATCATATCAAAATATACCCTACATGGAGAAACAAGTAGGATTCTACAAAGACAAAAACTGCCTTAAATTACCCCAGCTTTCATTCTGGAAATTTTTTTTTTATCACTTCTTTTAATAAACCCAATCATAAAGAGTTATCTAGAACCCAGGAAAGACTGGATTACTTACACACACCCCTGTCTCACACCACCCCCTGATCTAAACTTTGCTTATCTTTTGAAAGGAATGTGGTCTAAAATATTCAGTTTTTCCCAGTCCCTGACAGTTCTACCTCTGAATAGTTTCTGTGCAACTTGATCCTCAGTTAGATTTGACTTCAGCTGTGCAAGGTAACCTGCTCTAAAACTATAATCAAAATTAATTGACCTGATGTACAGATTGTCCCTCTAACTCTTGGATGTTCCCAGACAAGTGCAGGAACAATTTTACCCGCCCTGCTCTCAGAGCCTTCAACTCACTTTTATTTCATCCCCACATTATAATGCAGGCTTCCATTCTGCCAGAACAAAGACCAATGAGAACTTTCATCTTGTTTCTCCCACAAAGGACTCTGAGTCATAAGGAACAAACATCACCCACATTCCAGTGTCTGTCCTGCATCCCAATCTACTTACTGAGTGTAATGTCAGCTAGTCTCTTGAGCTCACAAAATCCTCTTTGGGTCCAGGTCACCCTCTCTGAATCTGAGAGTCAGGGCACTTGCCATGAACCACTGAGGCAGGATTCTGAACTTCAGGAAACAGATGATTTCTATATAAGAACAAGTATTCAGAAATCCCATTTCCTCCCCACTATTAGGACCAATTCAACATCTAGGTCCTAGTCTTCTTTTTTCTTTTAGCCTTTCACAGAGAAATAAATAAAATAAAGAACTTAGATTAGTTTGAGAATTAATGGAGTAGAAGAAGTACAAGATTTAAGTCTCAGTTTGGATCATGATTGCTATTTAAATATAATATGATTCTGGGCAAGTCACTTAATCTCTTTGTTTTATGTCAACAAAAATTTTAAGTACTGATTAATATGCACCAGGCACTATAATAAATGCTGTAAATAAAAAAAAAAAGTGACCTTGATTAGAAAGTATAGGAGACAAGCAAATTCACTCTTTAGAGTTACTGTTGAAAGAAAATTAACAGTTCTTGTGTAATATATCAATTTACTAGGAGGAATCATAGGTTAAAATATTGCAATCTTATTTTTACAGGTGAAAAAACTGAGGAAGAGAGAAATTGTAATGTAATAAAACATTTTAAAATTGTAAATTCTGAATTTGAAACACAGCCTTGTCATTTTCTGGCTACATGATTTTAGACAAGTCACCTAATTGGGTCTATTTTACAGTAGGTCTTATTTATAAAATGAAGGCGTCTCTGTTCTCAAATAGCTCTCAGTCTAATGGGGGAAATAACATGAAAGAAATTATGCAAAATAAGATATCTATGCATGATAGATTCTAGATAAGGCACTAACATTAAAGAAGATCTTTGTAAAATTTGAAATATTGGAGGCAAAAAGTTCCAGTTATGGAAGTCAGGAAGTGAAAACACCAGAGATGGAATATCTAAGGAAGGAACCAACAAGGAAGTCTGTTACTGGGTTATAGAATATATATGTAGGTGGGGACTGGGGCTAGAGCTTAAGAAGATTAGAAAGGTTGGAAGAGGCTAGGTTATGGATGGTTTTAAATGTCAAACAGCTAAATTTATTTTTGATCTAGAGGCAATAGAGAGCTATTATAGTTGATTGGATGAAGAGATGGAAGAATGAGATGGTCAAATTCTTCCTTTAAAGGAAGATCAATTGGATAGAGAAATCTTAATGTGTATCTTAAGCTGAGCCTTGATTGTGAGAATTAGAGAGGAACAGGAAGCTACATAGAGGAGTAACCTTCTTAAATTGTATAGCCACAAGGAATAGGTTTGTTGTTAATCAGTCATATTGGTCTCATATAACTCTTCATGACCTTCTTTAGGGTTTTCTTGGCAGAGATACTATACTAAAGTGGTTTGTCACTTCCTTCTCCAGTACAGATAAGGAATTGAGGTAAACAAGGTTAAAATAACTTACCCAGGATCACACAGTTAGCTAGTTTCTGAGGCTAGATTTAAAGTTATGAAAATGACTTTTCCTGATTCATGGCTCAGCACTCTTTTCACTATATGAATTAACTATTGAATTCAGAGTTCAAGTAAGTCATTCAATTTGATTAGAAAGTAGATTATATAAAAGGGAATGTAAAATGGAATAAGTTTGAAGAGATATGCTAAAGACAAAGGAATGCCTTAAGCGCTGACCTAAATGTGGGTGAATGACAGGGTCAAACCTATTTACCTTTAAGATACAATTGAAAATTCTAACACCTAAACATAAATCAATTGGAGAGATATAAAGTGGGGTGTAGAGTGTTTATTTGTTTTGACATATGATAAAGATAGCCTATCATAGCCACTTAATGACAGTGGATTGAGTCAAAAAACTTGAATTTAAATATGGCCTCAGACATTCCCTAGACATGAGTCACTTCTATTTGTCTCTATTTCCTCAGCTATAAAGTGGAGATAATAATAATACTTCTCTTCTAAGGCTGTTATGAGAATTAAATGAAATTACATTTGTAAAGCTCTTAACACAGTGCCTGGCTCTGTAGGAGATACTGTATAAATGCTAGTTATTATTATTATCAAGGGAATTGAAGTGGTTGAGGGACTTGGAGGCCAGTATGGGAGTAGAGAAGACTGAACCAGATAGTGAACCTATTGAAGAATATAGGCAGTGACCCAAAGAACTACAATTGATAGCAACAAATATCTGGACAGGATAAAATAAACTTTAAAGGAGAAGTCATTCCATAGGGATGATAGCAGCAAGATGATCTAAACCTAGTATATTTGACTTTCTCCTGATCGTAGAGTAGTCATCTTTGGAGAGAATATCTAAATTGTAACTCCAGAAGGGTATATTGTAATAAACATCATAATATGGAAAGAATGTTAAAAAAAAAAAAAAGAAGAAGAAGAGAAAGAACAAGAAGAAAAAGGAGAAGAAGAACAGGAAGAAGGAGGAGGAAAAGAGGAAGAAGAAAGAAGGAAGAGAAGAGAAGAGGAAGAAGGAGAAGGAGAAAATGAAGAGAGACAAGAAAAAGAATGAGAAGAAAAAAAGAGAAGAAGAAGAAGAAGAAGAAAGAGGAGGGAGAAGAGGAGGAGGAAGAGTAGAAAGAGGAGGAAGAGGAGGAGGAGAAGAAATAATAATAATTTAGTATCATAGGTCCTAGATTTAAAACTGGAAGAATCTTTGGAGGTTATACAGTGCCAAAGTGTCAAATATTCTACCCTTTCAGTGCAGCCCAACTAAACTATCATTGGGAAATTTTGAACAAAATTGATTTTAAAAAATACAATAGAAGAAAAATCATATTAGGTGTGATTTTCTAAATCAATAAGGGCTCCTCGGGGGTCCTTTGTTAGGAGGATCCCATTTCTTATTTGATTTGAATACCAGTGAAATATTATAATTCTCTCAGTTGACATATGAGGAAACTGAAACCTAAGTGGTGAAGGGACTTGTCTTTTGTTGCTATTTGATTGTTTCAGTTATGCCCAACTCTTTGTGGTCCTATTTGGGGTTTTCTTGGTAAAGATAATTGAGTGGTTTGCCATTTCCTTCTCCAAAAGGAACTTCCCTGAAGTCATACAAACAATTAGTGCTAAAACTGAGATTCCAACTCAGGGTCTCAAACCATAAATCCCAAAATCTTAAAGGAAAGATCATAGGATCATAGATTTTGGAAAGGACCCCAAAAGTCACCTAACTCAATTCCCTCATTTTTAGAAATGAGAAAATCGAGGTTCAAAGAGGTTAACTCCTCCAAGGTCATGGACAAAAAGTAATAGAGCCTTTATTTCAATTCAGTTCCTCTGCAGAAAGTGTAATGGAAACCATAAGACATTAGGGAAAAATAAGGCTGAACTTATTATAGGAAGAAAGGCCTTTGTTACTAAAATGTGCCCCTTGGAATATTGGCATTTGAGGCAGTGCCCCAAATGCAGATGGCCCTACTTCTCCTAGTTCTAGGAGAAACCGACAGCTTTACTTATTTCCCAGAGTTATTGTAAGGAGCAAATAAGATTACAGACACAAAATATTCTATAACCATAAAGTGCTACATTACTGTGAATTATTATTATTGCTAAATACTTGTTTTTTAAATTGAGTTGAATTTCTAGTAGCAAAGGGTGGAGTTAACAAGACATGCATTTTATAGATTGCCTCACTGTGCTTGCATCCCCTCCAATCTAATGCTTCAAGGACAGAGTTGAGCAGTAATTTGTAAAAAAGATGCCACTGAAGGAAATATGGTTACTTCCCCTCATCTACCAAATCTAAGACAGGCTATATCTACTCACTAAAGTCACCTTGCCCAATATATGCATGGCCCTTACTTGCCATGGAGCAGATCTAGGTGCTATAGAAATAGCACCGGAGCCCAGGGGACCTGCAAAGTCAATTCAGATATAATATGGAGACATTTGGTTCGTTGGAGGAGTAGGGCCATCTGCATCAGGTACTCTGTCATCTGATTAATGAGGAGGCATTCATTATACCCAAGAAACCGACAGCAGCTTCCCATATAGGGAATTTAATTTATTAGTACAAAGGACAAGGGTTAAAAAGCTTCAGAAAGGGAAAGAAGAGGGGAAAAAAGAAAAAAGTAGGATGTGAAATTCTTAGCTGGGGCATTAGAGTTAGCTAGAGTGGCAAATTTGGTCAGGCTCTGTGATTTCATTGATCTAAGGAATTCTAGTAAAGAAACTCCACTACCAAAAGAGATCAACTGCTTTACAACTTCCCTTTACAGAGCTCTCTGTTGCAAACACCATAGTTATAAGAATAACAGTCATGACTTCCAAGATTTACTTTTAAAAGATAATAACCAGTAAGCATATACAATAAGGATTGAATGCTGACTTTCTACAACTTTCCTTCAGAGTGCCAGTATCACTTTAAGAACAGATACAGCAACAACAATTGGGGTGGGGAGAAGTGGGGGAAGATCATCCTAATGTAATGATCTTACACTCAGAATGGAAGACAGAAGTTGAATGATGGGAGTAGTTTGGTTAGGGATACATGTGAGCAGCAATGTGATGTCATGAGGGATATTTAAGCTGTTCTGGTATCATACTTTGGATTATAGAATCATAGGTTTAGAATTGGAAGGTACCTCCCACAGGATACAAACGAGTTTACTATCTCTTGCCCTGCCTATTTTATTGATGCAAAGAGATGTGGTGGAGGGGAGGGGAAAAGGAGATATGTATTTTTTTGACCTTGTAGATTATTCATGTTTAAATAGATCTATCTAGATGTGACTCAAAGAGATGTAAGAAGAGTCAATTCTAGTATCCTTTCCTCACATCCTTGTCTAAGGAAGGCTTTGATTCCTACCAGGAGGGGAAGCAAGAGGTTAGGCACAGTGGCTGCCACTATATTCTACTGGGAAAAGGATTTTTTAGGCTCAGATTATACTCCTGATCTCTATCCCTTAACAGGAAAGGAGTTCCCCGTGATATATATCCAAGGGTCAATTTAGTTCTCACAAAATTCCATCAAAGTTCCATCAAAAAAGTAAAGAAATTAATTTATCCAAGTCATAGAAGTCAGAAAATATTACATATCAGAATATATACTAAACAAGACCAAGTGGAGAAGCTCTTCCATTAAGAGCAAGATAGCTTTGCTCTCACCCAAGGAAAAAATATCCTAAAGACTCTAGTGTAGCAAGCTACAAATATTGACATGAATAATGCCCTACATGCCAATTTCTTCCAAGAGTTTTTCTCCCTTCAGGGCCCTGAGGAGAGGTTAGAAAATTTTGTCCAAAAAAAATCACACAAATAATAACTATGATAAACAAGGATTTGATCCTAGGCCCTCCTAATCTAGAGCTACTTCTTCTAAGGACATTTGTACTATTTTGCAAATTTTGCTGTATAAAATATGTTACCATTATTCTTGTTTCATAATTGAAGAATCTAATGAAAATTGAAGAGAATCAAGTTAGAGACCACATTTTTGAATTCCCAATCTAATGCTATAGTTGTAGAATCTTAGGTAAATCATTTTACCTTGATGAGCCTCCCCATCACCATTAACATTCAATAACTCTCTAACTCCAAGTCCAGCACAAACTTCCAAAGTTAGAGTAAGTCTTTGCTCAGATTCTACTCTTGTCACTTCAAATCAACACAACAGACACACAGCAATGCAAGGTGCCAAGAAAATTGGGAAAAGAAGAGGACAAATGAAATATCAGCACAAAAGAAAAAAATATTTTAGCAGTCTACTTCCTGCTGCTCCTTCAGAGAATCTGATTATATAGGACCAGAGCTTAAATTGAAGCAAGAGATATCATCTCAGTGTGTAAAGTTAACCCTTTAATATTTTCCCAGACTCTGGAATGACTCTGATTCCAGGGGCCAGAGTTAGAAGGGATTAAGGTACAAGTTGGTGGTAACTAAGAGAATAACTCCAGCTGCAATGGTATGTTAGACTCTTCCTACAGTAAAATCCCTGCTGGTCTTTCCCTCTCCCCTTTTCCTTACCCTGATGGCCATTGATCTTGCCAAAAACCTGATGATTTAGAGAAAAGAGATAAAATGGGTAACAAGAAGGGGGAGAAGGAAGAGGAACCAGAAGATGGGCCTAACAGCTATCTAATACTGAAGGGAAGGGGCTAACAATAAGAAACCTTATTATAAAGACACTATAGAAGGGAGGAAATAAAAACCTAATCTGAGTCATTCCTGAATTTAAAAAGGCCAAAGTGAGGAGGATATTTCAAAAGGTAAATTCATCAAACCAAAATAAAATAGTTTCAGATAAAAGTGAAAAACTAAGAAATGAAATTAATGTTTTCATGCAAGGCTACGTGTGTGACAAGTTTCAGTTTCTCTTTTAAAGAAACTCACATTGTCTTAGAGTCACTAAGGAAATAAAGATAAATTATCTTTAAATAAAATAATTTTAGGGAGTAAAAACTCTAGGATGATAAAATTAAAATCAGGAGAATAAAAGGAATATATGAATTAATATTTCAGACCCCAAATCCTACAATTCCCTTATTAGGAAATGTTAGATAGAACATCTTTGATAGAAGGATAATACAGAAGGATGAGAAAAAGAGAGGGATGGAACAGATTCTTCTGAGAAAAAGGTGGGACAGGACTCAATTAGTTAGAGGAAACTGAGGTCAGATTAGTCAGGCAAAATAAAACAGACACAATGCTATAAAAAAAGTAGGAACTTATTTTTTAAAAAATAGTTTAATGAAAGAAAACACATGTATCAATGAATGTATATATATATACAATATAAGTAAAAACAGAGTAAAAGAAAAAGAATGGGAGATATTTTAAAAGTCACAACCAAACCCCAACAGTTCATCACATAAAAGCATCATATAGAAATAAATATATGGAGTAAAAATAAGATTAAACGAAATCTATTATGCTTCAGATTACGCTAAAAAACAAGGTGGTGATCTTAAATAAAACAATAATTTAAAAAATAATATCCAGAGTTGTGGAGGGCCACAGATCGTGGGGGAACTCTGGATGAGGTCTATGACCCTTTCACTCAGAGGAAACATGCTAACAATGTCTTGTTCAGCTCCCCATCTCCCTTAAGAGCTCTTGCCCTTCCTGAGAAGTCAGGGTGCTGTAACAACCTGTGTATTAATTAAAGCAGAGTGATACCAAGTGACAAAGAGTAATTTTCATACAATAGTGAGTTGTTTATGTGGTCCTGCATGCACAGTATATAGTTAGCACATGCACAGTATTGCTATAGTTATGTAAAGGTATTAGGATATATAAGAATGTAGAATTTGGAATAGACTCCATGTTTGACCTTCCATGAGAGTCCCACTTCTTTCCTTCTCTTCTCTTCTAAGACCAAGGACTAAGGCTGGTATAGAGACCCCCCAGAGAGCTAGTCCAGACACAACATAGAGTGGCAGGTTTAAAGGTACATTTGTGCCGAATAGCACCTAATCTCTAAAATATCAGCAAAAGTGTGGTTCTAATAACATAATAGTAGGACATTTCAATGTTTTTTCACTCAGAAGTAGATAAATCCTACCCCCCAAAAAAAGATAAAGAAGGGTTAAAACAGGGTTGAACAGATTGTTAGGGAAAAAATCAATTTGACTGATTTATAATATTTTCTGAATGACAATATTAAAAATATATATAAAAATTAATTTTGACTTCCCTTCTAATTTTAAAGTTCTATGACATGGTATGTTCTCCAGCAAGGAACTTGAGCTTGTTCAAAATCTATAAGTTAAGTAGAGACTTTTTCTATTTGAGATGATGCTGTTTGCTAATTATATTAACAATTTAATTTAGAAAGGATGTCATTTCACGGTATCATGGCTATTTTAATTTGAAGCCTTATCACTTCACCATGAAGGGATAAACTAAATAAGTAAGCAGGAAAGCCCTGAGTTCACACAAGTGGCAGGTCATTGGATATGCCAGGTTTCTAAGGGTTAACAAAGACAAAAGACAGCATACATGTCCAAAAGAGAACTCATTATCTTTTCTAACAAAATTCCCCTTCCCAAATTTCTTATTACAACTTTTAGGATAACCTTTACTTGTCATTCTCTTCCTACATTATCAAATCTGTTAAACCCTGTAGTTTCTATCTTTACAGCATCTCTCATATATATTATCTTTGCCTTACTCACAAACCCAACACCCTAATATAGACCTTTGTCAACTCTCACCTGTACTAATATAATAGTTTTCTTTTTATTTGGTAATTTTTAAAATTTTAAACAACTACAAAATGAAAAAAGAAAAAACTGCATATACAGTAGATTATTAGAGAATTCAATATGACATAATAAATTTCCATTTCAAGAAAACCTATATAATAAATAATACACATTGTTGTCAAAGGTGTCCAAATTTTCTTTGTTTCTGTTGGGTTTTTTTTGTTCTTTGCTGTGTACTTTTTACTTAATTTCCCCCCCTCTCTCCTTCCCTCATCCTTAAAAAGGATGCAATTAAAACTGGAGGTTTTATATATATGTACATACATATACATCTATATGTATACACATGTGCATTTGTATCTATGTATGTTTGTGCTTATACACATAAATATACACACTTATATACATATATGTAAGACCACACAGTGCTTATTTCCTCCTGTTATCTGTTATTGTGAAAGTAGATAGCATCTTTCTCTAGGTCTTTCCATGTTTTTCTAAATCATCTAACTCATCATTTCCTATACCACAGAAATATTCTAACCCAATCACATCATATCTAAGAGACTGCCTAGAAAAGTCCCTTCCTTTTCCCTCTCCAAATTTTCTGCATTCTTTCTATTCTTGGATACATAGATTTTACTTACACAAACCATTTTAATTTAAAATAGTGGAAATTATTCTTTTTAATACGTCAATAATGCTCTCATCTCATAATATAGTTTAAGGTCTGATACTGCTGAAAGTACTTCCTTTATATCTTTTTTCCATGGTTTCTTTGAAGTTCCTGATCTTTTGTTCTTCCGAATGAACTTTTATTATTTTTTTTCTCAGTAAAATTTTTTTTAGTAATTTAATTGGTATACATTGAATAAATAGATTAGTTAAAGTTATCATTTTAAAAAAATTATATTGACTTTACCTTCCCTTGAACAATAAATATTACTTCAATTATTTAGATATAAATATATATATAAAGTAGTTTACATTTATGTTTATATAGTTCCTGTGCCTGTTTTGTCAGCTATATACTCAGGTATTATATATTATCTAGGTATTTTAAAGAATCTAAAGCAGGGGTCCTCAAACTACAGCCCCTGGGCCAGATGCGGCAGCTGAGGACATTTATCCCCCTCACCAGGACTATGAAGTTTCTTTATTTAAAGGCCCACAAAACAAAGTTTTTCTTTTTATTATAGTCCGGCCCTCCAACAGTCTGAGGGACAGTGAACTGGCCTCCTATTTAAAAAGTTTGAGGATTCCTGGCCTCTAAAGCAATATTAATATTACTGACAGTATAGTTTTTCTCATTTTAAATCTATTTTAACTTTAACTTTGTCTGAGATCATGATTACTATCACTGCTTTTTAACATACTAAATTCTGCCTTTTATCTTATCTTTTGTGTATCTCTCATTTTTATAATGTTTTCTAAAACCAACATATTCTTTTCAAACCCATCCTCTATTCAGGTGCCAAAATGAGTTTCCTAAAGAACAATTCTGATCATAACATCCCCTTGTTTAATCAACTTCAGTTATTCCTTATCACTTTCAGGACCAATTATAATATCTTCTTTAACTCTTTCACTGATCAGGCTTATTCAAAGAACCAATTATGACATTACTATTGCATCAAAAATCCAATCTCAAAATCATCTGTAAAAGACAAAAGAAACCATATTGGGTTGGGAATTGCATTCAAATCCTGCACTTGAATAATAGCAGTGGGATCATCTACTACATATGGGACTCTTAAGTTTACTTTCCCTCTTTGGAAGTTAGTTTCCTCATCTATAAAAAGAAGAGATCTTTTAAATCTGTTCTCTTGTGATCCTAATCTGTGATACCTAAGTGGGAGAGAGCTAGTAAATATAGAGTGAACAAAGCTCTGTTCTTGATGAAAAAATTGTGGCAGGGAAAAGCTGCAAAAGCAGTATGGCTTCCTTGCAATAAACTGAAGAAGAAATTATTAGAATAGTTTTAAGCAGAAATGGTCCCTTCTGAGAAAAAGCAAAAAGGAGGTTTTCTAAGCCGTGAACATTTGACATGGAATGTGAAGAAAAAGAAGATATCTTTATGTACTCAATAGTTAACAACGAGGAGGTGGCTAACCAAGAGTCTGAAACAGATGTTGTGGCCTTTGCAATTCCCTGGAGGTATCTGTAGGGAGGACAGATTCTATCCCTCTTTCCAGGAAATGAAAAATAAAGAAAGTCCCTTCAAATAGAGATTAAGATGTTAAGTATGTGATATCATGAATTTGAACTCTCTCTCTTGTTCATCCTGTTTTTCTCTGGTCCGTGTGCCTCCATAAATCAGTCCATAAACATACTTTTGTTTTTTCTCTAGATTTCTTGACATTGGTGTCCGGTTATTAATGTTGCCTCTCACTACATTAGCAGCACATCTTTTCTAGTCAAATATCACATAACATCATTTATACATCTTCTAAACAATTCTATAGTAACATGTGGCAAGCTATCAGTTCTCACCATGTACCAGGCTATTGTTCTTTGGATGACTCATGACTTTAATTCTTCAGAAACTGTGATATTCCTCAACAAATAGAGGATATTGTTACTCTAGACAAAAAGCCAGGACGGTTCATTGACAGAAATAAGAAGGAAGCATCTGCCCTTTTCTTCCTCTGTGGCTATTGTCAGGCAGTAGATCAAAACTAGGAGAATAAGAAACTTTGGACTAGTGTTTCTAAATTGGTACCTAATCTTTAAGCACTGAACTTACTGTCTTGACAAAGGGAAAGAGCAGGAGAGCTAGGTATGACTTTTTTTGGGAGAAGAACCATGTGGCTTCAAATAGCTTCTCTATATCAATACCT
This sequence comes from Sarcophilus harrisii, assembly GCF_902635505.1. NCBI lineage: Eukaryota > Metazoa > Chordata > Mammalia > Dasyuromorphia > Dasyuridae > Sarcophilus > Sarcophilus harrisii. Next base: position 418,748,309 of record NC_045428.1, on the reverse strand, counting down.
TTCTCTGTTCACATATATCTGCATTATCCTACATTGTTTGTGTCTCTTGGGAAATTTTATTTACTATGCTGCCCTACACCTTGACTGAGGTAATAATGAAGAAGGAGAAGGAAAAAGAGAAGAAAAAAGAATTAAAGTGCTTTACATATTTCATTTCCTCTGAGTCTCAAAATCACCCTATAAGATAAATATTGTTATTTTTTCCATCTTAAAGATGGAAAATTAGGGGGAATTGAGAGGTTAATTACCCAAGATTACATATCTAACAAGTTAACGAAGATTCAAGCAGAGGTTTTCTAATTCTAGAACCAGTGCTCTATCTACTACATTAAGCTCAAACAAAATACTTGCAGGACTTATATTTTCTAAATTAATATTATCTATACACAAATTAATATACTCTATACACAAACTAACATTATCTATATTGTATTTCAAAAATTTTGTTAAGTATTTCCCAATTATATTTTATTCTAGTTTGAAGAGGAGACAGACCCCAACCTGAGTTTGACACCTCTGTGCTAAACTATTTAGCATAGATAAAAGAAAATATGTATGGTTTGGGGGAATGATAAACACTGTGGGAAAAGTTAGTGGCAACTGCATCTTTGATTATATATGTATATGTACATATATAATTTATTAAATGCATGTAGTATTTCCAAAATAAAAATACAAAAGATAAATATATATGCATACATATACATGTACACACAAACATACCTGCAACATGCATTCTGAGCCCTTCCCCATTTATTCATGAACACCTGTGTGAGATATTTCAGGAGACTTGTAATCTGAAATATTGGGGCTTCAGGCCAGGAAAATTATAAGAAACATCATTAAAAAGAAAATGAATGAGAAAATGGGGTAATCATATAACATGGCACTTAAATGAGTTCAAATCACCTAGCCCAGGTGTATTACATTCCAAGGAACTAAAAGAATTTTCAGATACAAAGTACAAAAAACTGCCAGAAGTCTTTGAGGGACCATGGAAACAGGAGGGGTGTTAAAAAAAGATTGGGGTGTGGAAAATTTTCAAAACTGGGAAGTGGATTCTGTATATCAAAAATCTGTGGATCTGATTCAAGACTTCACAGAATTTCATAACACATTATATGGATAGTTGTGATCATCTAGAAAAGGAACAATGATGACTATGAGCCAACATATTTACTAGGAATAAATCATGTTAGGACAACTTCCCTTCCATTTCTGACAGTGTCACTAGACTGTTACAATATTACCTTGAAAGACATGATATAGAGTCTAAATTTCACTAAAACTTCTGACAAATCATCTCTTGGTATTTTTGTGGGTCAGATACAGAAGTATGAGATGGTTGATAAGCATATAGTTGTGTGGATCTGTAATGAGTTGAACATCTAGATCCAAAGAATGATCAATAAAAATCTGGGGAAGAATCTTCAACATCATGCCACACATCAGATCAGTTTTCAACAAAAGTATAGAAGGGACGTTTATCAAATTTCTAAATAGTATAAAAGTGAGAGGAATACATTGGTTGGCGAAAGTAGAAATGAAAAGGTCTTGGGTTGGAACAATAGGCTGGCAATGTCTAAGAACTTTTATCAGAATAAATATCAAGTTTTATAATTAGGCTCAAAAATTAAGCTAAATGTCAGATGGAAAATAACTTGGCAACAAAGAAAACAATAAAGTTATTAGGTGCCTGCTACATACCAGGGATGGTGTTAAATACTTTACAAATTTCTTATTTTAATCCTCATAGTACTGGGAAGTAAGTGCTATTATTTTTCTCCATTTTGCAATTATGTAAACTTGCTCCAAGTCACATGACTAGTATCTAAGACTAGATTTGAACTCAGGTCTTATTGATTATAGGTTCAGTATTTTACCTACTGTACCACAAAGCTGCAAAAGAGCAATTCATATCAAAAAGTCCCAGGAATTTTTATTTGAGTGAATTTATTTATTAAGTGATGTTCTCTGGTTGCCAAAAAGCTAATGCATCTTTAATAGCTTTAATACAAATATAGGGTTGATATAATCACTGGACCTGGCATTTCACTGCTATAAAATCTCTTGGATGAGAAAACTATTGCTATCCATGAAAATTGGCATCTCCTCTTTAACTTACAATCTTCAAAAGTGGTTAAGTGATTTATGCAGGGTTTCAGTTTAGAAACTTAATCAAAACGACACTGCACCTAGATCCCTGAGTTACATTTTCTATCCATTATGAATACTGACTCTCAAAAAAATTAAATATCCAGAATAAAGGAGAGTATTGTTCCCCTGTACTCTCATATATATATTTAGGTGTGGAAACTATATATTAAGAAGACCATTATTAACAAGCTGGAAGCTGTACAGAGAAAGATGTATAGAAGGGTAAGGGAAATCAAAACTACATTATGTGCACAGTTACTGAAAGAAATGGGTGTGTTTATTTAAAAAAAAAAAAAGATATAGAAGGGTTTTATAGCTGCCTTCCAAAATATTTGAAATACTTCCATGAGAAAGAGATTAGAATTATTTCAAGTTGATCTAGAGGGTAGAATTAGGATTGATGGGTAAAAGTTACAAGGAGACAAATTAGATAATTTGAGAAACTACTTGACAATTAATTTGGAAAACAGAATGGGCTAACTTAACATAGTGATCACTGAAAGTGATTCATCCCTCCTAAACTCACTTAACATTGGGTTTGTACTTTCTTTACATACTCATCATGTTTCAGTGTAGATTATAGTCAATTTTGAATGTATGGAATCCTAATAAGTTGGAATGAGAGCAGGAACCACAAAATTTTTTACAGATAATAGTTAAGTACTGTCTCTATACAATGCATAAAATATGTTTCTTGATGGCAGAGACAACTTTTTCTTTATTTTGTGTCTTCAATGCTTAGCACATGTATGGTATATAATAAACCCTTCTTTAATGATCATTGATTGATTGGTAATAAACACTGAAAAATATCTGCTGAAGTAAAAAAAAATATATATATATATATATATATATATATATATATATATATATATATATACACACACACATATCTGGTTTGAGCCAGGGCTGAATGACTACTTGACAAGAAAGGATTTATATTTCTAGGGACTAGAATATTTGGCCTTTTTGGTTATTTAACTGGTTGTTTTTTGTCCTGAACAAAAGTGTAAAGAACCATCAATATAAAGTACTTCTGGTGGGAAAATTTGATCCAGTGATGAAAATTGGCAACTTCTCTTTAACTTTTGGTCTAAATTTAATACTCAGTGCATTGAGAGGTGTGGTGATTAGCCTTTTATCAATATAGCTATGATATATCTGATGAAGAACTTGAATCCAGACTATCTGGACTCCAAAACCTATCATCTATCCATCCTCTGAACATTATTTTTCATGATTTCATGACTGTATCACTACTTTTTCACCAAAATTTGATTTTAACACCTACTGGAGTAACAAGAAAGGAGGAAGGAAGGAATTTAAAGACTCACTAGCATGGCAAAAGAAATTGAATCATTCTGTACAAAAAAAAAAAAAGAAGAAGAAAACACAGAACCATGATTATCCCTTCTCCTAAAAAATAAAAATAAAATTAAAATATGCTTTTAAGATTTATTTAAAGCAAATATTAAGTAGGTCATGGAATGATGTCTAAAAGCTTCATGAATTCATTATGTAAATATCTGCTATCCAAATTAGGATCTTAAAGCTTATTCTCTTTACCAAGTAATTCATACATTACCATCCCAAAATAAAATAAGCTTGAGACTATTACAAATTTATCTAGCATTTCCAAGTATGGGAGATGAGAGGATTGAGTATTCTTTATAATTATTACTTATTATGTCATTTTCCTCTCTTCATTAAGCATTTTGTTTGGAAAGTTAGTTTAAGAGGGAATTGCTAGCAAAACTGCTTCTTTTTCCCAAATGAATATCCTTAAATCACATATGTGACAATACATTTGCATTCTTAAACAAATAGAGCTTGCACAAACAAATTAAAAATGATTATTTATGTCCTGAGAAGCTGTGTTCCCCCTGAAGTGCTGTCAAAAGGTCAACCATTGCCTCAAACACTGCTGTGCATTAACCTGACCTGGAAGTACCATTGATAATGACCCCACGACTGGAAGACTTAAAGATTTAATCATTTGACATACAAGCAGCCCCAGGGCATTTATAGTTGGCATTTTCCTTTGTGAGATGTACACAAACAATATGCCTTTTAAACAATTCAAAGACCGGGTGCCGAAAATAGAGCTGGCACACACAGTTCCCACTTGGCAACAGACTTCTCACTCTTCCAACTCTCTCACTTTGAGGCACATGCTGGAGAACGGGAGAACCAGCAGATGCGTCTGGAACTGGAAGCAAAGCTGCACATCCCCCCCTCCCTTGGCATTTCCCCCACATCTCTGGGCAAATTTGTCACCTATGTCACTAAGAACTTAATTATACTCCTTTATAACTCTAACCCTTTAGGGTAGGGGGATGGTGAGGAAACACTTTTTAGCTGTTATTCAGAGGAGGAAAAAATCTCCTTACCTAGAAAACATTTTATTGAAGAGAAATTTTAATTGACAAGATTTATTTAAAATGTCTCAGTTGCTATTCCTTAAAGTTTTGCCAAAACATCTTCATGAAATAAGGCATATATTTGTAATGGTTTTATTTCTATAATCATGAATAATCTTGAAAGACACTGTATAGAAACTGGTATTAGTGAAGTGTTTTAAAAGGCTGGGGGAAATGACTATTGCTAAGGCAGTAGTTTAGCTCCTATAATCACAGAATCATTAAAAGATTGAGTTGTAAAGAATTCTAACATTTATTAGCTATTCTACACTCCTCATTTTGCAGCTGAGAAACTTGAAACTCAGAGACAAGAGTAGAAAGAACACTGGATTTTAAATCAGAAGAACTGGATTCAAATTCTGACTTTGCTATTTGCTATTTATGTGAAAGTGTCCTCATCTGTAAAGTGAAGAGGACTGAGGTTTCTTGGAGATCATTCTTTCTATGACTCCTATGAACTGATTTGCTCAAGTTCATTGAGCAGAAAAACCAAGACTAGAAACCAGGCTTCCCAAATTGGGTTTAATGGCCATTAAAAATGAATCAGGTGATTGAGGCCAATTCCAATGATCTTATGATGAAGAGAGCCTTCTATACCCAGAGAGAGGACTATGGAAACTGAGTTTGTATCACAACCTAGAATTTTCACTCTTTTCATTGCTGTTTGCTTGCATTTTGCTTTCTTTCTTATTTTTTCCCTTTTTAACCTGATTTTTGTTTTGCAGCAAGATAATTGTATAAATATGTATACATATATTGAATTTAACATATTTAATATATATTGAATTATTTGCCGTCTAGGGGAGGGAGTTGGGAAAAGGACAGGAAAATTTGGAACACAAGCTTTTGCAAGGGTCAATGTTGAAAAATTATGCATGCATATGTTTTGAAAATAAAAAGCTTTAATAAAAAAAAAAAAAATTTAAGTGTATCAAGGTTGGAGCTCCCAATAGAGAAACCAGTGAAAGCAAAGCTGAAAACAGAGTCTAAGGGAAAAGGAATCGGACAACATGGAATGGGCACTCTTTCTTAGAAGTGTATCCTTGATAAACTTATCAGGAAATATTATATATTCTAGATAACTGTATATGTTTTGTTCTCTTTATTCTTCCTTGTTCCTGTAAGGGTAGGAGTAAATTGTTTAGATTTTAAATTCTCATCCAGTACTTTGCACAGTGCCCTAAACTCTTGCTTAATAAATATTTAGGAAATAATTAAATGTAAAAGATAATACTGTCTATCAGTTCTCAATTTAAATTCAAAACCCCATATCCTTCAGCTGGAAGGTAAAATGACCTAATCAGAAATATACAATGACTTCCCTGAGGTTTTTTAGTACAATTGCAGATATAATTGTCTATCTCAGTCAATCAGTAAGCATTTATTAATTACTTACTATATTTTTTGGCATTATGCCTTGCTCTCAAGGTACATATTCACTTATAGTAAAGACAAGATATATACAAAATAAACTTTTAAAGAAGAAGGGGTGGAGTAATTAATAATTAGAGGAATTAAGAAAGAGTTCATGATGTGAAGTAATATGTAAATGGGGCAAAAAGACATCCTGAAAAGATATTGTAAAGGACTTTAAATGCTAAAAGGAGGAATTGGTACTTTCTCCTAAAAATAATGATCAATTGGGTCTTCTTGAGTAGACTGGGGTAATGGATTTGAATCTGGATAGACTTGAGGCAGGGAGAACAATTAGGCATCCATTGCAATAGTCTAAGCAAAAAGTGACAAATTCCTGGGTTGCTTTGTGGGTGAAGAAAATGAGATGCCTCTGAGAGGTGTTGAAGCATTAGAATGTACAAGAGTTGGCAAGTGATTAATTATGTTAAATGGGAGAGAGGAGCAAATCAAGGATGACTGAGTTTGTGAACTTGAGTCTTAAGAAAAATAGAAGTACTCACAACAGAAATTGAGAAAGTAAGAATAGCGGGCTTAAGGGAAAGAAAATGAGTTCTGTTTTAGATAAATTGAACTTGAAATGCCTAAAGTGTATTTAGTTAGAAATTTTTAATATGCAGTTGAAGATATTAAACTGGAGTTCAGGAGAGTAATGAGAAATGTGTATGAAGCTTTAGGAGTAATCATAGGAATCACTTCACATTTTGGTCCTCAGTTTCCTCATCTATAAAATTATAAGCTTGGATTTCATGTCTTCTTTGAGTTCTTCCAACCCTATAAAGGCTATAAATTTATTAATCTATAAAAACTAAAGGGATTATCAAAAGTGTGACTGAAGACAGAAACAAGCATAGAGCTCTGAGTTTTTGAAAAAATAATCACACTTTGCTTTTTTTTCAACTCTTATTATGTCAGCAGAAGATATTTCCCTACATATTAAGAGGAATAGGGGTTTCTATTCTACACAATATTTAGCACAAATCAAAATCAGAGTTAACTCACAAAATGAAACAGAAGGTCATTTGTGCTGTAAAATTATTTGCTAGCAGGACTTTCTTGGATAGGTGTCCCAGGAATTCCACAATGGCATGACTGAAATCACAATTTCAGAGATCTTGATCATGGAACCCTTTTTATAATAAAGAGATCTTTAGAACATATAGGAGTAAGTTTATTATGGTACAAATAATACAGGTGTGCTAAGCATTGAAAAGGGAACTGGTAATATGGTTTAAGTTATATTTGAACTATGTGATCTGTCATATGTGTTTGATTTCTTTCACTTGTACCTTTTTCATTCTTTGACAGGTTGAAGGATTTCTTCTTAGTATAAAGAGAATTAAAAAAAAACAAAACACAAAATACCAGAATAGTGGAACTGTAAAATGTGATGTCTCTATTCTGTTTTTCACAGTACTAGGAACCAAGAAAACCAAATCCTACACTTACAATGTGTTATGTTTTAATAAACTGTACATTAGTTTCATTCAACTGCTTCAGCCTCTGGCTATCCACTCTACTGTATATTAGTTTTAAATACATGTTGCTTGGAATAACACTGTAGCAGGATCTCTGCCTCAAGTTAAGAAATGGTTAGGATTGCTTTACATTTGCAGTTCCATTGAAAACATTTATTCAATCAAAGGGAAAAATAAATGTGGTCCCTCAGCTCTGTCAAGTATAAACTGTTATTGATCTCCTAAATGAAATTTGTTCATGCTGATCGATCAAACACATTATCTTTTTTTTCCTAGTCTATTACCAGCAATTGGAAACTCTCAAGCGTCAATAACAGTTTGACCACATGCAGCTCTAAGTTGAGCCCATAAGCTTTTGAAACCTGAATCATTTTTCCATATCTCTTCCCTCCAAAAGTGACCCTCAGAATTGAGATGATTTCTCCATTGCATTGTTGGGTTTTTTTTTTTTTTTTAATTTCCAAAAGGAATAGGTTGCTGACAAGTAGTGTCATCATCCAAAACTTCAGTTACATAGCATTAGATAAGATTTGTAACAGGTCCCCTCTCGGTTGTTTTTAACCTTAAATAGCCAGTTTCTCTTTCTTTCTCCTTGTTAATTATACTTCATATAGAGTAACTCACTGGTGAACTTCTTTCCCTGTAGATCCTTTGGTCCATTAAGTGGTATTTGTCTAGGTGGCAACCCTGGATTTTCCCTAGAGCACACAATATCCGAGTTTGGATCATAATCTTTCTATTTAACACTGATTTTTTTATCTCTCTGAAGTTATAAGATACATTTTAAAAAACATTATCCTGGAGTAGTGTAAAACACATGGGACTTAAGTTAAAGGATTACCTAGCAGGGGTATAATGAAAATCAAAAGAGTTGTGAATATGGAGAAATGCTTTGTAAACCTTAAAACCACATAAAAATGTAATTTTATTGATAACCCAAATTGTGTGTAAAAATGGTAAAGATAGGAGGACATCCCCATTTTTCTAAAAAAAATTGTGATTTCATCCCCAGCTTTTGTTTTTCAGAGGGAGTAGTGTAGAGAAATAACTGTAATTTAAGTCTGTAGCTCAATCACTACCAATAAGGAAATATATATTTGACAAAAGGAGAAATCTGTTGAGGGAATTCAAACATTGTAAAAATTCAAAGAGCAACTAAAAACCATTATTGATTTAGTACAACCAAAATGGACTTAATTTAAAAAATAAAGTCATCAACAAGTTTTTGCCTCTATATTTGGTTTAATCAGTTAGTAGGAAAAAACCAAACCATTATTCTATTTTTGGTTCCATCACTTATAAGTTGCATGACCTTGTACAAATAATTTCTCTGTTCAGGATTCACTTTTCATATTTATTAAAGGAGCAAATTGAACTGAAAGACTCTTAAGGTCATTCCTACTACTTTAAGCTAAAATTCTCTAGTTCTATGAATTCTTGAGATTGTATCAAATTATGAATTTATTTTAATAGAGTGAATTTTCAACAGTTCGGTAGATCTTGAAGCTTCAAAATGCATGTAATTTGGAATAGTTTCCCTCTCTCTCTTTCTCTCTCTCATGTGTATGTGTGTGTGTGTGTGTATGTGTGGTGTGTGTTTTAAGTAAGTCTCCTTTTCTTAATAGCCACCATAAGGGACCTACTTTCTACTGCTGTCAATACTTTATGTGTTTGTCTTCTGTCTTGCTGATAGGTAATAATTTTCCAAGCAAGCTTAGGGAGCAGTGACTCTTTATTAAAACCAATAAGGGGAGAATCACAGGTTTTTAAAAATCACTTAGGAAATTATTACTGACAACTCTTTCTTGAATTCCTAAGCAGAATAGAAACGAAAAGTTAACTAACATGCCCTGTCACTAGTATTGGCTTATGACTTTTCTGCCTTCTACTTATTACTCTGATACAAAGAGGTTTTTTTTTAGCAAGTGCCTTTCTATTATACTGGTGATCTGAAGATTGTGGGATTTTTTTTTGAGGGTTTTTTCCATGATCTACTGAAAATGGAGAAAATAGGTGGTGTTGTGAATAATGCACTGGACTTGGAAACAGGAAAACTCATTTTCCTGAGTTCAAAACTAGTCCGGGTCATTTACTAGCTGTGTGACTCTATTTTCCTCAGTTCCATCAGTAAAATGAGCTGAAGGAAGAAATGACAAATCATTTCAGTATCTTTGCCAAGAAATCCCCAAATGTTATCATGAAGATTTAGACAAGATGAAATGACTCAATAACAACAAAAGCAACTACAAACAAGTGTAGAAGAATCACATTTAATTAACTAATTCTGGATTGTAGAAATATACGTATGTGTATATACATATATATGCACACACATTTATATCTATATATGTGTATGTATGTACATACGTGTGTATATGAAATGCAGAATAGTGCTCAGTTATAGACCCAAATTGGAAAAGCTTACTCAGAAGAAAGGAAAATCTTAATAAAAATGGAAATGGCAGGAGTCAAAAAATAAAGCTCAGAAAGATTCTCATAGTCTACTTCTTTACTGAAACAATTATTTCACTACTTGTTAATCTTCCTGGATTTTCTAAGTAAATCAGGATATCATTAGCAAATAGTGATAATTTTGTTTACTTTTATTTATGCCTCATTTTTTATTGACAATACTAGCATTTTTATAATTATGCCAAGTAGCAGTAGATAAAGGGGGCATCCTTTGCTTTATTCCTGTATTTACTGGGAAAGTTTCTATTGCTTTCCCATTGCATATATTGCTTTAATTTAGAAGTGTTTTTTATATCACATTTTAAAAGGTAATTTTATATCTACGCTTTTTATTTTTTATTTTTAAAGCTTTTTATTTTCAAAACATATACATGGATAGTTTTCAACATACACCCTTGCAAAATATTGCTCCAAATTTTTTTCTCCCTCCCTTCCCCTATACAGCATGTAATCCAACATATATTAAATATGTGCAATTCTATACATAGTTCTTCAATTATGCCGCACAAGAAAAATCAGATCAAAAAGGGAAAAAATGAGAAAGAAAACAAAATGCAAGCAAATAACAACAAAAAAGTGAAAATACTATATTGTGATCCACACTCAGTCCCCAAAGTTCTCTTTCTGGGTACAGATAGCTTTCTCCATCACAAGACCATTGGAACTGATCTGCCTCATCTCATTGTTGGAAAAAAGTCACTTCCATCAGAATTGATCATTGTATAATCTTGCTGTGTATAATGGTTTCTTGGTTCTACTTCTACTTACTTCATTTAACATTAGTTCATGTAAATCACTCTAGGCCTTTTTGAAATCATCCTGCTGATCATTTTTTATAGAACAATAATATACCATAACATTCATATACCATAACTTATTCATCCATTCTCCAATTGATGAGAATCCACACAGTTTCCAATTTCTTGCCACTACAAAAAGGGCTGCTATAAAAAATTTTGCACATGTGGGTCCTTTTCCCTTTTAATGATCTCTTTGGAATACAAGTCCAGCAGAAACACTATGGGATCAAAGGGTATGCACAATTTGATAGCCCTTTGATGCACAATATAGAAATATATATTGTTCTCCAGAATGGTTGGATCAGTTCACAACTCTACCAATAATGTATTAGTGTCCCAGTTTTCCCACATCCCCTTCAACATTTATTATTATCTCTTCCTGTCATCTTAGGCAATCTAAGAGTTTAGTATGCCTATACTTTAAAAAAAAATAAGTTTATCCTCCTTCAAAGGCTTTTTTTTATAATCCATTGTAATTATGTGGCTTAGGATCAGGAAGATTTTAAAAAGAATTTCCCCACATAATTAATTTTCTGTCTTTTCAGCATTCTGAAAAAAAAATCAAAGTAGGCTTTGTTTTACCTGAATTTGAAAATAGCTCCCAAGAAGTTCCCTGTAGTAAATCTAAAGGGGAGAGAACTACACTAAACTCTGTAGCAAAAAACAAAGGACAGATTTTAAATGTATATAAGGTTGAAATGTTTTCTGAAGATATTTCAGATCTTAAGTATGCTCAGCTCCTTTTTTCCAAACTGAAGTTATCAAAATAATTTTTTGAAGGTTTTACAAATATAGAAGGTGGTTATTACATTCAAATAATGGAATATAAACAAAAAAGAAAGGTTTGATGTAGCATGGTATAATAGAAAGACCATTGAATTTGGAGTTAGATATGTTTTTTAGTTATCTTCTTCAGGTATCAGTTTCCTCTCCTATAAGATAATCATGTTAGACTATACAAACTCTAATATTCTTTCTAACCACAACATTCAGTGGTTGCAATTAAGAATTAAGTTTAGAGTGGGCCTGGAGATATTTGTGTAAACTCTTAAGCTACCATCCAAACTAATCAGTTCTTAATTCTTTGAATCTATGTTTTTAAAATGTGATTGAAAAACACACAAATTATTTTGGGGGTCTGTATCCATAATTTTTCAAATTAATTGAATTCAAATTAAGTGCCATCCCACTTTTATCCTCTGAATTCTCCCTTCTTCTCTCAGATAACATTGATATCAGGGAATACCTAAAAGATTGAGTATTTCAGTAGGTTTCCTGTTTATTGATAAGAAGGTATATTAATTTTAGCACTTTTTCCACTTTTTTGAAAATTTTACTTATGTTTCAAGACTCAAATCAAATGACAACTTCTTTTCAGGAAGCCTTCCTTTATTTCTCAGTTTGAAATGTTCTTCCTCTCATTAACTTTACATTTAATGAAGACCTCAGGTATTGGGAACACAATATTCCCTGATTTTGTTTCATTCCCTCATTTGATTTTTTGTATAACTCTACAAGATTTTTCTTCATATAAATCCAAATCTACCTGTAACTTCCACACATTGTCTCAATTCTACTGTGCAACTCCAAACAAAAGAAATCAAATCTGTCCTTTAGGTCACAAGATCTCAAAATCATAATTCTTTGCTATTGTAAAAAAATAAAAAGGTATATTTTTTGTATATATGGGAACATCTTGTCTTTGACCTGTTTGGGGTATGTGTCTATTTGGTGGTATTGCTGAGTCAAAAATATATATATAATTGCATGACACTGTTTCAATACAATGGGCATTCACTTATTTTCCAATTTCCAGGTCCTTGCCACAACACTTGCTTTTTCATCTACAATGTCTCAATGTCTATTTTGTCACATCCCTACAACATTTACCAATTTTACTTTTTGTCATCTTTGTCAATCTAAAGATAACTGAAATTTGTTTTAATATACATTTTTCTTCTTAAAATTGGTTTGGAGCCATCTTTTATATAGTTGTTTAGAATTTTTGTTTCTTTATTTCAAAGTTACCTGTTATCCTTAAGCCTAATGAGAAATGACTCTTATTCTTATAGGTTTATAATCAATTTTAAGAAGAATTTTAAGAAAAGGAACTAAGGGTGAATATTAGATCTTTATCAGATAACATAGTAGCAGAAGATCATAGATTTAAAGCTGATAAGGATCTCTAAAGTCACTTAGACTAAGCCCCTCTTTTTTATGAAAGAGAAAAGTGAGTAAGTGATTTGACAGAGTTTACAAAGATAGTATATGATGGAGCTGGGATTTTAATTTATGACCTTTAATTCTAATTTGAGTATTCTTTTCACTATGCTCACCCCAAAGAGATTTTTTTCTTCCCATTTAACTGGATAACTACTCCTCAGATCATTACTATCAAATGAAGAATAAGAAAAAGAGAGATATGCTCACCAAAGCTATCTTCCATAATCATGGAGAACATCAAGGACAGAGTCCAGATCAAAAAGATGGGATCAAAAAAGAAGAGAGGTCAATTACATGGCAAGAGCAAGGAGCAAATGAAGAACATTCCATGTTATCCCATTAATTTCCCTGTGGTGTCAAGAAAATTCAAGCAAGGATTCTATCATATAGGTATAACCACTGTGGCAAACTTTTTAGACTTTAGACAATATCTGCTTTGTATGAATAGGCATGTTATGATCTGTTGAGACTAATGAGACTGATAATTGACAGGATACAGTGATGTTGACAGATATATAGAAGCTTTGGAATATCAGAGTTTTAGCTTATTTGACATCTTTTTGGACCTAGATACTTTTACTCATTTTGGATATTCCCTCCAGTTTCTGTATCATCCAAACACCTTGATATGTTACTGATAAAAATATCTGACAGAACCAATAGAGAGTTTGACATACTATACTAGATACTGCCTTCCAAGTTAACATTAATCAATATTTTTCTAGTCCAATAAATCAGTTGCTTACAGACTTTTCTAATTATACTATCATCTGTTCCACATCTTCCTACCTCTTCCACAAAGATATCATGAAAGCCTATTTTGGATTCATGGTCAGTCAGTCAATGAAATTAAATCCCTACTATATAGTAGTTGCTGTGCTAAGTGTTGGGGATATATATATATATATATATATATATATATATAATGTGTGTGTATGTGTGTGTATGTAGGTTTATATATGTATATATATATAAGTCTCTGCTCTCAAGGACAATATGTTTTCATGATACATCCTAGAAATATATTCATAGATATATTTCATGATATATTTATGATATCATGATTCTCTGGTATAAATAGCTGTTATGTTATTCAATTCATATTGTAATTGTACTTCTTGTTGCTGTTATTGTTATCTGACCCATTTTTTTAGTTGGTGTTAGAAAAGCCTGGTCTATAAATTCCCTCCATCAATATACAGATCAGTAACTTGTTAATCAACCAATTCATCATTCAACAAGTACTATATGCTATGCACTTTTATTTAGTACTAGGGTTTCAAATATGAGAAAAACAGTATCTGCTTTCAAAAAGTGTATATCACACTAACAGGTAAGAAACTTGCCCAGATTTAGGTAGGGGGCAAGCATCAAAGGCAGAACTTGAACTCAAGTGTTTCTGATCCAAGACCAGTTCTTTATCCACTATGCCATGTTGCAATGGATTACATATACTTGAATATTTATACAAGTGTACTAGATTGTAAACTGCAAGGCCTGTTAAATCTCCCCAAATAGCATAATGCTTTGTAAATAGCAGGCACTTATAATATGACTATGAATGAATGAATGAATATTAAAGGAATGAATCAGATATGCCTTCCTTTCTTCGCCTTTTTGCTCCCTAATTTCATTTTGATAACAGGAGTTATCAGACACAAGTTCTTAAGGCACTAAATATTAAAAAACACAAACACAGAGTAATATTACTACTCTTCTTTTCAAGCTTAAAATACACACACACCATACACATCACACATACACACATACACACACACACATCCATTGTCCTACCTGTCTCTACCCTGCAGGGAAGTCACAGCTGTGACAAAACCACAACTTTCCTTCTGACTGTAAGAAATTAATTAACACTGGAGCATTTTTTTTTCAGTGAAACATTTTTGGAATTAATCCACATTACATAATGAATGATACAAAACTCTGTAATTGCTGCTAATTAGGATTGAAGCGATTGATGTGACATGCAACTTAATTTTAGAAATGGCTTTAAACATTCAATATTGGGAACAGATTGCTTTTAACTGGTTCCACTCATATTAAAAATGGTATTTACCAATATTAAGTAGGTTTGCAAGTCAAAAGGTGGGGCTTGGAAGGTAGGGGTAGGAAGAACAAATTTCAAAAAAAATAAAATAAAATCTAATCTAATTCCCATCATTTTTTGTTAGAAGAATCAAAATAATTGGAAGCCTTAAAGAATCCAGGTTCATTTTCTATCTGTATTAGATGTTAAAAAAAAAAAATCTTGGTTCCTGAATTTGTTCAATTTCCTTGTCCCTATATACTTAGTATGACTATTAGATTCTGCATTAGGACAGTATGAATGAAAATATGCAAAAATAATACCAAAATACTTATAAGGTCACAAATATGTGCCTCCTCCTGGCTCACTCTACTAAAAGATAATGTCTCATATTCATTATTCAGACAAAACCATAGTTTGGGCAATAAACTAGTTTAATTTGTACCATAACTGTACAAAGCTTAATTAGTAATAATTTGCCATCTAACAGTAAATAGGGAGCTGTATGACTGTTCAGCACTGATTTGTGATCTCTTAATGGGTTTGGCAGGGATGGAAAAGAACATGGGTATACTTCATATGAATATTTAAACCAAACTGTCTTTGCATGGATCCAGGAGCTCAAAATTGGAACCCCACTGGTACAGAAGGCTTCTGTCATTTGTGCTAAAGCAATAAGCATCCCCCTTTGAAATTAATAAAAGAGCACTGTAAATAAATACGGGAATAAAACTCCATTGTGAATTGTGATGTTTTCTTAGCAAGGCCAAGCACCTCTTCATCTTCGCTTTTTTCAGGACTGAGAACTCAAATAATGAGATAAGTATAGGAAAGCCAAAAGTGTGCATTTTCCATATGAAATAGGGAAGCAAATTGATTTTCAAAAATATCAGAAGCAACTCAAAGTTTGAGGGGGATCATTTGGCCCCCAAGTGATTGCATACATCTTTTTTGAGAATGTGCCAACTACATTCCCTCCTCCCTTCTGTGCCCTCTGGTTTTTGCTCAACCAGAAACTGAAAATTCAGTCCCAGGATCCTGCTATGAGCCAACTGGACCAGGGCCCAGGGAGACTGACATCAACACTCAGCTGGGGACTGCTGTCTCACCACCTTTCTTAGCAGACCGGATTATGTTTTTCAATCAAACAACAAATATTTGTTGATCACCATGAATGTGCAAGTCATGGTGTTAGACACTGTAAGAAATACAAAGAATAGTAAAACCATTTTTCTTGACTTGTGAATATTCTTGAATTGAGAATACAATCTAAAGAGATAAGACACATACATAAGTGAAGAAATCACTAACAATAAAAGGCAACATATTGCAGAGATGATAAGTGGTGAGAGGAGGGGCAGTGAATACAAAGAATGAGATCTCTGATTAAGCACCACATAAACTTTTCATATGCATACCTGCATTGTGCAATATGCTTTTCTTTCATTATCTTGTTCATCTGCATTGAGAAAATTAGTACAAGAGTGAATAAGGATTTGTATAGGGTCATTTAATCACTCATTCATTCAACAAACATTTGTTAAGTAAGGAGGAAGCAAAACACAGTGATCAATCTGAGTTGAAGGTCTGTTGTTTTGGAAATCAGAGATTCTAGATTTAGATTTTAATTCTTAGCTCCATCTTTAATTGTATTTATAAACTTGAACAAGTTACAACCTCCCTGGATAACAGTGTCTGTATATGTAACATGAGAACTGGGTGATTTCAAAAGTAGTTTCCCAGCTCTAAATCTTATGCTCTTATGGTGATAAATTTAAATTGTATACAATACAAAACAAAGCTAATCAATCTAATTCAACCCAAGAAAATTTATTTAGATCCTACTGTGTGTATGCTATTGGTTAGGCACCAGAGCATACAAACACAAAATAAAAAGTAGCCTCTTTCTCTGAGTAGTTTACTTTCTACAAGGGTGATGGGGTGAAGGGTGGCTAATTAAATGGCAAATTTGGAATTAGATACCAACTCTGAGTTTCTATTCACATAAACATCATTAAGATTCATAGTACCTTTTATGCATAATTTTGCATTGAATCATCATTATTGTTTGCAATTGCTTTTTCTTTAAATTTCAATCACTGAAAATGTTTCTCTTCCCATCCAACCCTACCCCCATTTTGCTTCTCTTCACTCTTCAAACTTATTTCAATCTTTCAAAGACTCATGAGTTTTATCAATCCTGGATGCTCCTTTCACCAGTATGGCTCATAAAATTCCTTTTTTCTTATTAACGAGTTTGCGAGTTGCTATCGCCAAATAGATAGATAGGCAGGCAGAGAGATAGATGGATTGATGATAGATAGATAGACAGACAGATAGATACATAGATACATAGATAGATAGACAGACAGAGACAGGCAGGCAGGCAGAGAGATAGATGGATTGATGATAAATAGATAGATAGATAGTTCTGTGTAGATATAGATCATTACCTGATGATCAACTTTTTGATAATGAGTCTATACATAGAGCCTATACTTGTGAGACCCCAACTTATTTTTTTTTCTATTTGGGTAAGACCTCCAAGTATAATGTTGATGAAACTGAGGCAAGATAGAGACTAGAGAGTTTTAATATTTTATTTGAAAGGGAGAGATTTACCAGGACCAAAAGGATCCATGGTTCGGTCCTAGGGCTGAATGAGACTATGGTCTCCAAGAATCCAGCAAACAGTCTAAGTTCTCAATGACATAGATACACATGGCTCAGATACAGGGGGTAGACTGAGGCAGGGGCAGAGTCAGAGTGTTGGAACAGGACTAACAATCTGGTTCTAATGGGAGGGGGAGGCATTCTGATAAATTGAGATTACAGAATGGGGAGAGGCACTAGACATTCTGATGATGTCTAAGATAAAAAGTCTTTCTCCTTATCTGGATCATCATGCTTAGGAGGGAGGGGTAGTCTGCCGGATTGACCAGAATTAGGAACTGAAGCAGAACAATTTAGGGAAACTGAGGCAGGACAATTTAGGGAAACTAAGTCAGGACACTAAAAGAGAACTGTGGCACAACTGTGGCACAACACAAGGACTTATGTTTCCCTGGCATCATTTTAAAGAATGAAGGCATCAGAATAAGACTTTGATGAACGCTTCCAATTTACAGAGAGAAAACTTTACTATTAGGAATTAATCCAGTAGAGACATTGGTACACAAGTCTTCTCAATACCTTCAATCTATACTGATATACAAAAACTTTGTACTGACTTATTTGAATGTAGGAAGCTGTGAGATTAAAAATAATGACTGCCCTTTAATTCCCAACAAAGTGCTAAATTCAGAGAGCAAAGCCAGTTTACAATCTAACGCTATCCTTTACCTCCGTATTTTTATCATATTAATATCAAATTAATTAATTTTATCATATTAATCATGATCCAGCCAAATTTGACCTCTCTCTGTATGCCCAAATAGCCACCTCAGGAGTTTTTGTTTAAGCTTTTCTTATATTTGGAATGGTTTTCCTCCTATCTCAGAATGCTGATATATTTCAAGGTCCAGCTTCAAAGCCACTTTCTCCATAATGCCTTCAATGATTACAACCCATTCTTGTCCAGACCAAAGTACTTTTTAAAAACATGATCTCGCAATATTTTTTACTCTTCTTATACACTTGTCACAATTTCATTTTTTCCATATATGTATATACATATACATATATAATAGATTTATAGTGTATGTGTATACTAGTATATATATGTATATGTAAATAGTATATGTGTATAGTTTACATATATGTATATATATGCATATGTATACATATATACAGACATATGTGTATGCTTGTCTTGTCATATATATATATTTGTCTTGTCTCTAGCATAGACGCTTGAGGTCAGGGACTTCATATTACTTATGTTTTCACCTACCCAAATTCTAGCAAAATAAATATTTGTTGAATCTAGTTGAATTACTCATTGGTCTTGCTCTTTCAAGCCATTTTCTTGTCCAGTTCATCCACCATTTAGCTACCAAATTGATCTCTTAAAAAACAAAACAAAACAAAACAAAACCTTTTTTTTTTTTAAACAAGCATTGGCCAGTTTATCAAAGAATATTTTGTACAGTTTACTTTTCACTGCTCTGTTCTGGCTTGCTTCTAATGACATCAGAATCACCTGGATCAATGATAGCCAGTGTAAATACCCTGTAGCACTTCCCACATGTTGTGTTTCAACCAACATAAAGTAATATCCAATCTCTGATTGCCTCAAGGCTAGACAGTTGGCTAAAATGACCAATCTGTCTTTGCCTTGTGGGATCAGTTTCAGCTTCTTTAGCCTAGCTCGTATTTGCCACTCTTCACGACCGGCTGCAGCCTCAAGAGGATGAACTCCAGCAACTTTTTCTTCAGGAGACATTTCCGACGGTTCGAAGTCCGGGACTCTAGGCAGCCAGTGCATTCCCTCAGAGCCTCGGGGGGCCTGGAAGGTCCCTGGCCCAGGATGCCTGAAGCCTCCCAGACGACTTTCCGCTCTTCACCCTGGAAATCCCTTCTGTGAGTGTGTGAGGGGAGTGGGAGCCGTGAGGGATGACTTTACCCTTTCTGATCTGGCCTGCCCGTCTGCTCGTCCCCGGCTGCCGCCCCCAGGACGCCGGACTCATGTGTGAAGGCTGCAGGTGGCTGAGCCCCGCCCTGCTCACAATCTTCTTCTAAATCATCATCTTACTGTCTATGGAGCAGGATGTCCCTCAGCCAAAGAGACTTGCTGCCAAGATGGCCCAGAACAGAGAAAAGCCAGATATTCCTAAAACAATTCTAGCAGTGCCACTTCTCTATTCCTGCTCTTCAGAGGCTCCTTATTATTGCTCGTATAAAATATAAAACCTGCGGATTGACGTTTAAAAATTCTCCAGTAATAAGCTTCCCACTTAATTTTCCCAGTTTTATTTCATAAATTCCCTTACATTCATTAAATTCTAGTAAAATTGGGTTTTCTTCTGTTCCAATAAACAACCAATATCTTATCTCAATGCTCTTGCACAGACCATCTCATATACCTTGAATGTACTTCCTCTTCCTCCTCATTTCTTAAAATCCCTAACTTCCATTAAAGCACAATTCAAGGGCTACCTCTTATAGGTGGCCATACCTGATAATGCCAGGACACCAGTGTTCCCTTCCTCTTGAAATTATCTTAAATTGGCATACAGTTTGTGTTTACTTGTCCCTGTATATTACACATGCCCCTTTCTCCAAAAAGCCCATGGAGGGCTTTTACTTATATCACCAGTGCCAAATTGTATATAGCAAGTGCTTAAATGTTCATTGAATTTAATTAAATTGACCTCTATATAGTTTGGTAGCTAATTAATATTGTTTGGTTCAATAAATGAGTCTATGAATAGTTAAAATAAATAGGTTAATTTCAACATCAAGATGTGTTCCTTGAGGTTCCATCTTCAAAATTATGCCTTTGTCATTCAAGGGTTCATTATGTTTATGAATGGTGAAAAAGCATTTAAGCACTAACTATGTGTAAAGCTCTGTCCTAAGTGCTATAATTATAGAAAAACAAAATAGTCCCTTCTCTCAAGGAGTTCATATTCTAATAGGGAGAGACAATACAGATTTTAGAAATAAATCAAATGCAAAAGCCCAGTGATCTTTTGGATGTAGGAGTGAAACAAACAATAACTTGGTAACTTCTTCAGTGACATTTACATTTCTTCCTATTTGTTAGCTTTCTACTCATGTCATCATGTTTTTCTCCATGAAAAGGTGCCTTCAGCAGACAATACAGCATCTTTTTTTTTTTTTTCTGCTAATCTCCAAACAAAAAATTACTAAGGGCACCATATATCTCTTTGGAGGGCTGATGTTTATATTGCAAAGTGATAAATAGTTAACAAAGAATTTCATGCTCTTATGCTAATGGTAGAAAGCTAGTTAATAAGTTGTCCCTCTTCTACTTGATTCTAGAATATCTCCCTAGTTATCTAAAGTAGGTATTTGAAAAGTGGAAATTTTAAGTCCAGGTCTTACCTGGAGGGCAAGCCATGAAAGATCAATAGAATTGATACTTTAATCATATGCAATCCTTAAATCACAGCAAATAGGCCCACTCTAGTCCATAGCTTTAGCCACTATCATCAGAATTTCTCCAGTGATTAGCACAGTGCTTGGTACACAATAACACACTTAGCAAATACTAATTAACTGACTCAATGGTTAGCTAGGAATCCCTTAGAATATATAGGAACTATATTTCTGGGTGGTAGTATCCTTTTGCAAGCTTGTACCTGAAATATAAACCTGTACCATTAGCTACAATAGGTTTAAAACCAATATTAAAATAAGAAGAAAATGGCCCCAAAATGCTTCTCTTCCCACCAGCCCCTAGAGGAAAGAAAAGATCATCAACACTTGTTAAATATTAAATAACCTGAAAAATCCCATTTTGCCATCCCCCCTTACCTCATCTCCTCCCACTCCTTTAAGTCTTTATTTAAAAGCAGTGAGCCAAAGTATTTGTCTCATATACATAACCAGAAGGCTGTAAACAGTTGACCAGAATCTGCTTATGATTCTTTGCCCTCATTAAGTGAAGTAGGTGAATTCCCTTTCTCTAGCATTATGCAGACTTCAATTCTCCTTGACAAACTTGAGTCCTCTTTCAGTTTTTTGGCCTGTTTAATTAAGATAATTCATCAGGACTAATGTCAGTAGTACTTAAAAGCAGTACTTAAAGGCAGCTTTTGAATCTCCTGCAATGTGCATTTCTATCCAAGTGAGAAAACAATTTTTAAAAAAATCTGTTTTTCTAAGAAAAAAGTCTGTAACTGCGACAGATACAATGTCATCTGAATATTCCACATGCAATTTCACTTCATTGCTCATGTCTATTTAAGCATTTTTGAAGGCAGTAATTACATAAACAGAGAGCCTCCCACACTGTGACTACTGGAAAAATACATATTAACTCCAGACATACCGTGGGTGATCTTTTTTCCCCCCTTCAAGCAAGCTTCATACTGTCAGAAACTATGAAACACCATCTAGAACAGCAATAACTCACCCTAAGTCTCTTGTTTTAGGAACTGCCATGCACTTTCACGGGCTGTTATTTCACTTTATTGTTTCTTCCTGGAAAAGTGAGAGGTGAGACAGCAGAGCTCTTAAATCTTAACTCTTCTTGCTGTGTCAGGAAAGTCTCAGTTCCTCTCTCCACTCCCACACTACCAAGATAACTTCTGTTTACAAAGATTGGCTTTCAGGGAAAATGTTCTCTATATCTCTGTTAGGAGAAGCATATTCATAGACTTCTAATAATCAAGTTTGTCATCAGCATTGCATTGATTGCATTGATGTAGAACAAGAGTAAGAAATGACTACTTGGCTTTGACAGGGAAAATACTGCTCGGGAATGTCTGTAAAGGAGTGGATCAAAAATCCATTCATCTATCAATTAGGAAATATTTATGCAGTTTATACTACATGTCTAGCTTCATGTAAAAGAAGTCCTCTAGGAGGATTCTGTATCTTTGAAATCTGTATAAGATGAGTATTCATGAAATGATTAAAAAAGAATAAAGATGAGACAATGAAATTACCTTTGTTTTTATTGGGTGTTAACTGGAGAAACTTTCATTACCACAGTATAATTTTATTCTATTAGATAATGATATAAAAAGATAGCTTACATTTAGCTCTTTAAAAAATTTTCCTAGCAGCAATTCAGTGAGGTAGGTAGTGAAAATATTATTCCCATTCTTCAGATGAGGAAAGAAAGCCTTTCAGAGAAGCCCAAAGAGTTTAAGCATTTGCCTTAGAGTAGTACACTTTATAAATATCTGAGCTGAGACTTGACCACATGTTTAAGCTGTGCTTGCAAACATTAAAACTAGAGGATAATTTTTCCTATTACTGCACAGGACAATTTGAAAGCTAAAAAATTTCAAGTCATGACCTACTTGGCATTTGTGCCTAGGAATAATATATTTGGATTAAAATAAAGAAACATTTTAATCAGTTTTAAAAATTATTTCATTTTTAATACTTTTTTTTTCCTTTTAAGTTATGAGTTCCAAATTTTCTCCCTCTTGCCATCTTCCTAATCACTAAAAAGGCAAGAAATATATCAATTATGTGAAATTATATAAAATACATTTCCATATAAAAATTATTGACATTTTTTTAAAAAGCAATAAAAATAAGGAAAATAAAAGAATTATACTGCAATTTACACTCAGAGTTCATCAGTTCTCTTTTTAAAAGGAAAGAACATTTTTTCATCATGAATCTTTTGAAAATGTCTGATTAATGTATTGGTCAGAATAGCCAAGTCTTTTACCATTACATCACTATTGCTGTGCACAAGGATCTCCTGATTCTTTTTATTTCACTTTGTATCAATTCTTACAGGTTTTGCCATGTTTTTCTGACACCTTCCTCTCATTATTTCTTATAGCTCAATAGTACCCCCAACAATTATACATTACAACTTGTTCAACTATAACCTAATTGATGAGTATCTCCTCATTTTCCAACTCTTTGCCACCACAAAAAGAGTTTCTTATAAATACTTCTGTATTTACGTGTACATATATGTACACATATGATTTCTGTACATATATGATTTTTTCTTTTTTCTTTCATTTCTTTGGGATACTGCTCTAGCAGTGGTATTGCTATGTCAAAGGTTATACATAGTTTTATAGCCCTTTAAACTTAATTCCAAATTATTCTTGAGAATGCTTGGACTATTTCACTAATGTACCAACAGTTCATTAGTGTACCTATTTTCCCTTCATCCCCTTCAGCATATGTCATTTCTGATAAGTAAAAGAGTTTTAATTTGCCTTTCTCTAATCAATAGCATTTTTTCACATGATTATAGATAGCTTTGATGTTTTCTTCTGAAAACTGCTTGTTGATATCCTTAGACCATTTATCAATTGGGAAATGGCTTTCATTTTTGCAAATTTGACTCAATCTACACATGTGCTTGAAAAATGAGGTCTTTATCACAGAAACTTGCTATAAAAATTTTAGATATTACTTCATTGTCCATATGCCTTTTAGCAAAAATGTATTTTCCCTTATTATTTCTTTTAATTGTCTCTTTAAAAAAAAAAAAAAAAAACTTCAGCTGAAGCATATTTAAATTCTTCTTTGGCCCTTTATTTTAACTCAAATGAGCCTCCTATAAACAACATATTGTTGGATTATGTTTTCTAATCAATTCTGCTCTCTACTTCTGTTTTTTGGGTGAGATCATCCCATTCACATTCACAGTGATGACAATTAGTTATATTTACCTCCATTCCATTATCTTGGTTCATCCTCTCTCTTTTTATTCTGTCCCTTGATAGAAATATATATTTGCTTCTAATTACTCCCTCCTTCAATCTTCCCTCTTCTTTGTCTCTCTCTTTTTTTCTTTCTCCATTCTCTTCTTTTTATTGAGTAAATCACATTTCTATACACAACTGAATGAGAATACACATTCTTCCCTCTGAACCAATTTTGATGATGGCTCTATGATACTTGAATTATTTCTTTTTGACTGCTTGAAATATTTTCTATTTGATCCAGGAATGCTGGAATTTGGTTATAATATTTCTGGGAGTTTTCATTTTGGAATATCTTTCAGAAAGTGATTGGTGAATTCTTTGAATTTCTATTTTATCTTCTGCATCTAGCAGAGTAGTTTTTCTTTATTTTTTCTCAAAATTTATGTAAGCTGTTTCTTTGATCATGGTTCTCAGGTAGTCCAATAATTCTTAAATTATATTTCCTTGACCTATTTTCTAGGTCAGTTGTTTTCCAATGAAATATTTCATATTTTGTTCTATTTTTTTCCATTCTTTTGACTTTATCTGATTCTTCTTGGTGTCTTACAGAATCATCAGTTTTTATTTGTCCAATTCTGTAAGAGTTCTTTAGTGAAAAATTTCCTCCTTTTTATTTAAACTATTTTGCTTTTAAGGAGTTCTTTTCCTCTTTTACGATTAGGCCAAGTTTCTTTCTTAAGGTGTTATTTTCTTCAGGATTAAAAAAAATTTTTTTACCAAGAGTTTCATTCTCTTTTCATAATTTTCTTGCATAATTTTCTTTTGTTTCCCCCCCCCCCTTTTTTTTCTCTAGCATACATTCTCTTTCTTTAAACTCTTCCAGGAATTCTTGTTGGGCTTATGTTCAATTAACATTTTTCTTTCAGACTTTGGCTTGTAGCTTTTTTTCACATTGTTGTCTTCTTCTGAGTTTATGTCTTAATCTTCCCTTTTGCTGTAATAGCTTTCCTTGTGGTTAAGTTATTTTTTGTTGTTGCTGTTTGTTCATTTCTTGATTTTAAACTTTATGTTAAAATTGGACTTTGCTCATTTTGGGGTGAGAGATTCTATCCCAAGTTTCAGGCTTTTTCATGCTGCTGTTTTCAGAGACAGTTCTGAAGGTCTACAACTTTTCAGTGCTTCTAAGGTGGTATGAGTCTGTGAGAGGTGTGGTCACTGCTTTCCCTTTCTGTACGATATTGCTCAAGGAAGGACTTGTGGTTCTCTGAAGCTCCTCTTCTTTGCCTTCCTTGTAACTTTGACCAGAGTCCCTGCTTCTATTTGAAAGACACCCCCTCTCTCCCCCCAGTGCTTCTCTCTGTCCTAGAACTGCAACTCAGAATTGCATATAGGCAATAAACCTTGCAATCAGCAGTGCTAACAGAGTCTCCAGTGATCTATTTCTGACCAGTTTTCTGATTCTCTTACTGTCTCTGGGTTGAGAGCTCCTAAAACTGCTGCTGTGGTCACTGTTGTTACCATCCTGTGGGTGAGCTCTAGACAGACCTCCATCCTGGGTATTACAGGTATTACAGATGTCTTCTGCCAACCTCCTAAATTTTTTTAGGCTGGAAAAATGTCTCATTGTGAATTTTTAATTGACTCTGCCACTCTAAAATTTGTTTTGAGGTGTGATTTTTGAAGTTGATTGGTAGGGAGGGTTAGGAGAATGCAACTGGGTGACTATCCCTTATCCACAATCTTGGCTCATCACTCTTAGTCATTTTTAAAATATAGTTCCAAAATAGCTTTCTGTTATAGTTGTACCAATGCACAATTCTGCTACTATGTATTATTGTCCCTGTCTTTCTCAAACCTCTGTAAAATGAACTATTCTTATCTTTCCTCATTTTTGCTAATTTCTTGAGTAAAACCTCAGAATTGCTTTGCTTTGTTTTTATCTTATCATTAGTGATATGAAGCAATCTTTTACTGGTTCTTAATAGTTTGTAATTCTTTGGGGATACTTTATTCATTACTTCTGACCACTTATCAATTGGAAAATACACACATATACACATTAAATCTCTAAACCTCTTGTATATTAGAAACTTTTCAGAGTATCATATTTGATAAAATATTTTTTCCTAGTTGATCACATTCCTTTTCATTCTAACAGTGCTAATTTTGTTTCACCAATATTCAAAATTAATCTTTTTGCTTGTGGATCACCTTGAATTTTTCTTAGGTCAAGCATTTTTCTTGTAGCTCTAGTTATAAAATGTACTTCATCTGTTTCTTTTCTAATTTCTTTTTAATATGACCTTTAATATCCAGATCCTATGTTTCTTTGAAATTACTATATTTGGTATAAGTTATTCATATAAACCTAATTTGTGTCCAACTGTTTTTCAATTTTCCAATCAATTCTTGTCAGATAGAGTTCTTCAAATGATGTATTTTCTTGAGTTGATCAGACATTGAGCTGTTCCAATGATTTGTTTTTTTTTCTATTTGTTTTTTTTTTTTTTGTCAGAATTAAATAGTTTTGTTGATTATTGCTTTGTGGAATAAATTGAGGTCTGGAATGCTACTTCTCCTTTATTCCTACTTTTTATTATTTCTCTTGAAATTCTAGATTTTTTGTTTTTCTAAATAAACTTTATTATTTTGTCTAGCTCTATAAAAGTATCCCCTGGGTAGTCTGATTGATATAGCATTACAACCCATTAACTTCCCCAATGATTGATTGCTCTCTGGATCTGAGCATGATGAAAAATACCATTTTCCCCATCAATCATTCCTGTTCTATCACCACTTTGGTGTTCTTGGATAAGTCCCTTTATCTTTTGGATCCTCTATTTCTTGCAAAATGAAGATATTATACTAATTAATTTCTATGTTTTCTTGTAGCTCGAAATCCTATAATTCTATGATCTAAACTACCAAAGTGACATACCAACAAAGTATTTTGAGAAATCTGAAGATTAATAATTTTCAGGTGAGAGAATCTGGGAACCCTTTAAGGAAGAAAGGTTGTTATTTCTATTGGCTCTTAAGTGAAGAGAAAGACTGCAGACAAAAATTGGGGGAGGGAGGTAAGATGGGGATTTCATTCTAGGCATAGAGAATGAAATAAGTAGAAGACTAGACACAAACATAATCAGTTCAAGAGTGGGGAATAGAAATTTGTTAGAATATGAACTATATAAAGGAAGTAAAATGAGGCTTAAAAGTAGATTGAAAACAAATTGTGGAAAACTTAGAATGCTAGAGTCAGGAATTTACTTGTTATATGATAAGCAAGAGAAAACACCTAAAAGTTTTATTTTGTTCTTAATAGAAGAGTGACATGATTAAATTAAGATTACTCAGACATATAAGACACAGTAATACAATAGTAACATGAGATTTTGATATCCCTCTCTCAAATTTGGAAAATTTAACAAAAAAAATTGGGAAAGTATAGAATTGAACAAATTTCTAGATAAATCAGATTTTAGTGACTTATAGTATTCTCAAATTGATATATGTGTATAATACATATATATGTATTTATGTATATATATACAAACATACATACACATGTACATATATATGAATGTATTATTATTCAGTACTACATTGACCTTTCACAAAAACTAACCATGTATTACAGTACAGAGGCATAACAAATAAATATAAAAAGGTAGAAATAGGAAAAGTATCTCTTATGAGCCACAATGCAAAAAAAAAAAAAAAAAAAAGGTAGCAATCACAGAAACTTGAACATAGACCTGAATGAAGACTTCAGAATGAAATTCTTAATAACAAATGTATCAAATAATAAATCATAGGAACAATTAATAATTATTTTAAAAACATAATGCTTGAACCACATATCAAAAATTTTGATATGTATACAAAATATTCTTCAGGGAGAAAACAATCACAACCCCACAAACATATATAAAAAGAGAAAAAGAAAGGATTAAGATGCATTTTTAAAAATTGAAAACCAACACATAAACAAATTTAAAATATGCATAAAATAATAAATATTAATAGATAAGAATAATTTATATGCCCCCAAAAAATCCTAGAGGAAAAAAAATAAAAGCTATTTCTCTAAAAAACTGCAAATCTGGTTTAAAAAAATCAACAAAATGGGGGAAAGCAAAATGAAATCACAATAAAATCAGAAGAAAAAAGAATTATCAGAGACTAAGTACACTTACATAGTACCATAGCAAAGAAAAAGAAAATAGAGCAATGCCTTTAAGAATATAAAATGCATTAATAGAAGACTAAATAGAGGTAGCAAATAGTCCAATTTCAGAAAAAAAAAAAAGAAATAGTATTAGCTGAAATGAAACTATTATACAAAAAATTCCTTGTTCTAATGGTTTTGCAGAATTCTATTAAATCTTTAAAAAGCAAATAGCCTAAGATGAGAGGAAAAGAAATGATGAATGTTGGAGGGGATGTGGGAAAACTGGGACACTGATAAATTGTTGGTGGAACTGTGAATGGATCAAACCATTCTGGAGAGGAGTTTCGAACTATACTTAAAAGTTATCAAATTGTACATCCCCTTTAATCCAGCAGTGTTTCTACTGTGCTTATATCCCAAAGAGATCTTAAAGAAGGGAAAGGGACCCACATGTGCAAAAATATTTGTGGCAGCCCTTTTAGTAGTTCTAGAAACTAGAAACTGAGTGGATGTCCATCAATTGGAGAATGGCTGAATAAATCATAGGATATTCATGTTATGGAATATTATTGTTCTATAAGAAATGACCAGCAGGATGATTTCAGAGGGGCCTGGAGAGACTTACATGAACTGATGGTGAGTGAAATGAGCAGGACCAGAAGATCATTATACATGGCAACAACAAGACTATATGACAATCAATTCTGATGGACATGGCTCTCTTCAACAATGAGATGATTCAAACCAGTTTTGATGGGGGTGAACTCTGAAACTGTTTAATCTGTAAAAGAAGGGAGATTCGGGGTCCCAGACTCAGAGAGTCTCAGAGGGGGCATATGTTCCAGATGGGCCTTTTTCTAAGATAAGCGTCTCATTCAATTGGAGATTTTGGGCAAATCACCCCCTTTGACCTTTTGAGTAGCTAGATCCCCATTCAGGAAATTCTAAAATCTGGAAAAAGCCTTCAAAGTGATTTCATTCAATTGGGAGATCTTTGTCTGATAATCAGCTCAAACTCCCCCCAGCCCCCAAGATTTGCTCATAAAACAGGTTTCTGTTAATACATTTTAAGGCAAATCTCCTTATTAAGAGATTTGTCAGCTGAGAGATAGCTTCTTAGTGAAAAATAAAACTTTCTTTTTTGCCACTATTCAGGCTCATGAATTCTTTCACGTTGGACCTGTGTCTCTGACCAAAGAGGGGATTCTCACGTCAATTCTCTTCGCTAAAACCACATCAGTTCCTCTTGCTCAGTAGTGAAGAAAGCCATCTACACCCAAGGAGAGGACAGTGGGAACTGAGTGTAGACACAACATAGCATTCTCATTCTCTCTGCTATTATTTGCTTGCATTTTGTTTTCTTTTGCAGTTTTTTCTTCCTTCTTGATCTGATTTTCTTGTGCAGCAAGATAACTGTATAAATATGTATTCATATATTGAATTTAACATATATTTTAACATATTTAACATGTATTGGACTACCTGTCATCTAGGGGAGGGAGTGGGGGGAAGGAGGGGAAAATTTGGAACAGAAGGTTTTGCAAGAGTTAATGTTGAAAAATTACCCATGCATATATTCTGTAAATAAAAAGCTTTAATGATAATAATAATAAAACCAAATAGCCTCCATACTTTACATATTATTTTTCAGAATTAAGGAGGGAGGGTGGAAGACTCCTTTTGCAAGACGGATATGGTTCTAATACCTAAACCAGAGAAAGAAAAAGAACAAAAGAACTATGGGCCAATATCCAATAACAGATATTGATTCTAAAAATTTAAATAAGATTTTATCAAATGTACCATAACAGCTCATCCAAGAAACCAGTCATCCTGACCAAGTTGGATTTTACAGGAAGGAGATAAGGATGCTAACTAAGCAACCTAATTAATCATATTTTTAAAAAATTTTAAAATTGCCAAACTACGTGATTATATCATTAGATACAGAAAAAACCTTAGACAAAATACAACATTTATTTATGAAAAAAACAAAACAAACACTGCAAAGTATAGGAACCTTGGAGCATTTTTAATATTATAAAAAAGTATCTGAAATCAAAAGCAAGCATCACATGCAATGGAATGTTTTCCCAATAAATTAAGGAATAAAGCAAGGATGTTCACTATGCCCATTATTATTTGTCATAATTCTGGAAATGCTACCCATATCAACAGGACAAGATAAAGTAATTGAAGATAAAGAAGAATTGAAACTATCTCCATTTATTGATGACATGATGGTATATTTAGCAAATCTTAGGGAATTAGCAAAAATATTGAGATATGTTTAGCAATTTCAGAAAACAAAAAATTCTCAAAAGGTAATATTTTTATAATATAATGACAAAATTCAAAAACCAATAAAAGGAAGGGAAATCACATTCCAAATAATTGCAAAATGCATCAAACACCTGAGAATTAATTTACCAAAAGTATAAAGACTACTTGTTATAGGTTAAATATTCCTTAAAAAAATAAAGAACTTTGATAGAATAATATTCAATGCTCATGGCTATACCATACCAGTTTAATAAAAATAATATTTACAGACTTATAGCTGTACCATTCAAATTATCAAAGACATAATTTACAATCTGAAAAATAACAGCAAAAAATAAATTGAAAAAGTGGAAAATGTGGTAGTCTGAATAGCATTTCCAGACCTCAAACTATATTAAAAAGAAGCAATCATTAAAGGAATGTACAGGATAAAGGAGAATAAGAAATAATAGAATTCAATAACCAAGTGTTCAATAAACAGGAAAACATAAATTACTTGGCAAAGAAGTAATGAAATTACTGATTAATGAAAAAAGAAAAAGAGAAAACTGGAAAGCATCTAGCAGAAATTAAGTTTATACAAATGCTTTATACTATATTCCACCATAAATTAAATCGTTATGTACTCTTAATGTTAATAAGTATTATTAAAATTATTAATTTAATAATATTAATAAATTATCCATATAATTTTATTTATTTATTATATAATATTTCTATGTGTATTTTATTTGTTATTTATTATTATATTATTTATTAATTAATTAAAATAATTAATATAATATTATTTAAATTTTAAGTATTATTAAAAATTAAAAGAAATAGATCATATTTCTTTCATAATTGTGGACCGAAATGTATTATTAACCAAACAATGGATAGAAGAAATTACAAAAGGGAAATTAATAATTTTGATTGCATGAACTTGAAAAACTTCATCACAAATAAAATTAAGCTTTAAAAGTTTGGAAAAGCCGCTAGCAGTCCAGCATCTAAATCTATGCAGCTAGTAAACCTAATGAGCAACATGGTTAACCAAGCCTGGCAGAGGAGCAATCTAGCAGCTGAGATGTGTCCTGGAAGCAGGATTAATTCTACTGCTCTTCAGGAGTATTCCTGGAATCCTGAGATATGAACAGCTGCATTTTGGAGATTCAACCTGTTTGATAATAAAAATACAAATATCCTCCCCCCACCCCCACAAACCTAGGTGGTTCCCACCTTTTCAGTACCTCATTCTCTGGGGAGGGGAAAGGAATTAAGTTCAAAGTTTAGCTCATTTCTGATATAACACAATCCTATCATGTTCCAAGTCCAACAGATACTTTGTGCTAGTGTCTTGGGAACCTTATCAGAGCTTCCTTGCTGCCCTGGGAACAACACTTGGCCTAGAATCCTACTTCCAAGTCAACGTGACTTGATTCTAGGTGTAGAAGGTTCATTGCTAGAACTTCAAAGGACAAAAGAAAGAAAACAGAACAAAACCCTAAGCCTATTTCTTAAGTTCACAGAGCCTAAGAGGGAAGAAGAGAAAATAATCCTTCCTCTCACCCAGCTCACATCTTTTAGTGAATAGGACCTTCACCATCCCTGGAAAGAGGTGAGAAAGAAGCAGGGAAGAAGGGGAGGGGATACTCTTTCAGTCTAGTTGTTTTTAAGATATTTATTGCTCTGGCAATTTAAGCAATGGAAAAAGGTCCACCCATGTAGAAGAGAGAAGACAGAATATCTTCTCCAAGAAGATGCTCTCTAGATCTTCTAATCAGGGGTCCTTAAACTAAGGATGTGGGCCAGATGCAGCAGCTGAGGACGTTTATCTCACTCACCCAGGGCTATGAAGTTTCTTTATTTAAAGGCCCACAAAACAAAGTTTTTGTTTTTACTATAGTCCGGCCCTCCAACTGTCTGAGGGACAGTGAACTGGCCCCCTATTTAAAAAGTTTGAGGACCCCTGTGGATGTCGCCATAGGTATGAGGAAAGCAAAGTCCTTGTTATGGAAGTAAATAGGCAGAAGCTTTAGTGTTGTACTATAATCTGTCCATAATTTCAAGAACTGTCACCATCCCCTAAGATAGTGGGACACTAAGAGAAGGAACCAACTTTTAGAATATTGAGGAAAATGGAGCCACAGTGGTAAATGATGGGAGGTGAAATAAACAGATGATGGAGTCACAACAATGAATGTACAACAAAAGAGAAAAACCACAGAAAAATCTAAGAAATAAGACTTTATTCTTTGGTGGAATTCCACTCTTTAAAGTATGTTAAGCGGTTCTACAAGCCTCCATTCAGTGGAGAAAAGGGAGGCCTCCAAAGCAGAAGTTCTGTGAGTTTTTTTTGTGTGAGCATTAATATACAAATAATATATTAATATATAATATACTATGATCTCTTTTAGATATTTTATGAACCTAAGTACTTTTAAAAGAAAGTGATGATTTTTTTTGGAGCAGCAAAAAATGAAAACTAAAAGGCTGTCCATTAGTTGGAAACTTGCTGAACAAAGTGAAGTCCAAATATTATTTTTCTGTAAGAAATGACCAACAGGATGATTTCAGAAAGGCCTGGAGAGACTTACCCGAACTGATGCTGAGTGAAATGAGCAGGACCAGGAGATCATTATATACTTCAACAACAATACTATATGATGACCAGTTCTGATGGACCTGGCCATCCTCAACAAGGAGATCAACCAAATCATTTCCAATGGAGCAGTAATGAACTGAACTAGCTACGCCCAGAGAAAGAACTCTGGGTGATGATTAAAAACCATTACATTGAATTCCCAATCCCTATATTTATGCCCACCTGAATTTTTGATTTCCTTCACAAGCTAATTGTACAATATTTCAGAGTCTGATTCTTTTTGTACATCAAAATAACAGTTTGGTCATGTATACTTATTGTGTATCTAATTTATATTTTAATATATTTAACATCTACTGGTCATCCTGCCATCTGGGGGAGGGGGTGGGGGGTAAGAGGTGAAAAATTGGAACAAGAGGTTTGGCAGTTGTTAATGCTGTAAAGTTACTCATACATATAACCTGTAAAGAAAAGGCTATTAAATAAAAAAGAAAAAAAATAACAAAGTGAAGTCCAAGACTATAATGGAATAATACTGTGCTATACAAAATGATTAATAGGAAACGTTTATAGAAGCACAGAAGGATATATGAACTGTTGTTAAGTAATAAAACAGAACCAAAAAATTACTTCTAAGTGGTATCAGAAAAATAAAAATGAACTAGAAAGAATAATAAAAAAGCCTGAAAATGAATGCTATATAATTAAGTGACCACACACACTCAGCGAAAAGATGAGAAAATTAACTTCATTTACTTCCTTTATTTCCAACACTTGTGGTAATGAGTACAGCCAAAATTTAACCTTTTACAATGTTAAAATTTTTAATCCCCACTTTCATGCTTATCTCCTAATCTGATACTCTAAAAAACCATGACTGAATTAATCCTCAGAGGTGAGGAGCTGTGGGTGTAGAACATTTCATAGACTGCCAGATTTAACTATATTGGTTAGTTTTATTGTATTACTTTCTCCCCCATTTTCTTATGGATTCTTTTTTTATGAGATGGTTTAATGGATAGGGGGGAGGGAGAATGATATATTCAGAAATGAGAATGATGTAAAATCTAAAACTATCAATATATTTTTTCAAAGAGCTTATGAATACCTTTTGAGGTTGAGTAACAACCTCAACTTTCACCTAATATAGGATGAACCAAAGAAGTTGTAAAAGATCCCCAAAGTAGGGCAAACCTCAGTGTAAAAAGAAAATCTTTCACAAAAAGATTACACTTGTTCCTAGCAGACTCATCTACTCATTGTGTTTGAAGCTATTTTTGTAACTCCAATTCTGACTGATAGGTTAAGGTCCCAGAGGTTAGCTCCTATGTCTCCCATCATGATTCTAAGGGTATCCCTGAAGGATTGTACATGCCTTTCTAATGCTATATATTAGGAGCCCTTCATGGTCTCTTTGCATGATTATCTGTCAATCAGTCAGTTAGGCTTAAAAGATATTTATCTTTAAAAAAAAAAAAATATATATATATATATATTAGGGTGGTTTAATTGGTATAAAACATCTTTCTAAAAGTCTGTGACAAGTTATTGTTAATAATTTAGTTTGTTTTCTATGACATACTTTTTATAAACTAACAGCTATTTTATAGATCAGAGGAATCAAACATCTGAGGGCTGTATTCAACACACAAAATACTTCTAAGTGCGGCTCAAACAAGATTAAAATATAATTGGGAAATATTTAACAAAATAAATAAAAACATAGTAAAATATAGATAATGTTACTATGCAGGTTTCTAAGTCAATATGCCCCTGTGGGAATCCTTATGTATAGCTTCTATTTGAGTTTGACATCACTGTTATATATGACCCATAGGATATGATCAAATAAATCTTTTACTCAATTTGAACAAATTTCCTATGCCACATTACTAAAATATATCCAATGACATTTAAAGATACCAATTACATCAAAAACTTTTTGCCCATGGTCAAAAACTTATGATGAACTAGTTAATTTAATGGAAATGCTGAGCCTTGTTCATACCTAGTAAACAATCTAGGTGTATTCTTACCTGATTGAAGTATCAAGGAAAAGTATCTTATCCTCTTTAAGAGGAGAGGGTAGTTGTCTAAGATGACTCCTATCCTTATTCCCAGAAAAAATGTCATGTGCATCTCTTATCCTTCCTCATCTGTATTCATACTATTCTTTCTATCTAAACTATTGTTTCTTATTAAGCTCATTTCACCTTTCCTTCAGGACCCAATTCAGGTCCAAACTTGATCTATGGGGGCTTCTAATAACTACTTCAGTTCAGGTTAATCAGTCCCTTATGTGAATTCCAATAACACTTATAGCCAGTGGCTTAACACTTAGATTCTATTACCTTGCACTGCAAGTTATTCATGA
This sequence comes from Sarcophilus harrisii, assembly GCF_902635505.1. Classification (NCBI taxonomy): domain Eukaryota; kingdom Metazoa; phylum Chordata; class Mammalia; order Dasyuromorphia; family Dasyuridae; genus Sarcophilus; species Sarcophilus harrisii. The sequence continues at coordinate 418,712,627 of NC_045428.1, read as the reverse complement.
AAATAAATTCTCCAATGTTTGTTCATCCTTTGTACTTGATCATGATATCTAGAAAGCTATACTAGTGAGATTTAAGCAAATCTAATCATTTCTATTATACTGGAAAGGCTTGAATATGAAATATTAATTATTGTTGTTTAACAACCTGTTTATCTCTTTATGTACTCTGTTGCTTAAAGACCAGTCTGGTTCATTTTAGTACACATTAAGTTGAATGTCAAAATAATATACAAATGGAGATATCAGCAGGTAGTTGAACATGGCATATAACCATGAAGAAATACTTAAGCAAGATATATAATTTTAAAATAATAAATAAAGTCATGGAAATCTATGAGATCTCCAAGAAAAAGACTATAGAGACTTTTTTTTCTTGAGAAAGAAAGTAAAAGAGATTCTTTGGGAATTCAGTGGGCAGAGAGAGAGGATGGAATACAGAAAGAAAACTAAGAAGAATTTGCTAGAAAATTAGAAGAGCTAAGACAGAGTCAGTCCTATAAAACAGAATAAGGAGGCCATCAATGCTAGAGAGGTTAAAGGAGAATGAAAATCCCATTGGCTCGGGAAATGAAGGAGGATATTTAATCATCTTGAGTAAAAAGGTTTCAGCAAGATGGTTAAGAAAGAATATTTTTTTTAGGGATTGAGAAATGAGCCGATAATAAAAAAAATAATAATAATAAAGTTGAAAAATATAAACTACTCTTTCTAGAATTTTAGCACTGAAAGGAAAAAAAGAGCTGGAATCATAGATGAAGTGGATAATAGGATTAAGGGAAACATTCATTATTGGTATTAAGTTTAAGTAGTTTAAGTTTTCTCTTTTTATTTTCTTTTTTAGAGCTAAGTATTTGGACCTTAAAGAAGGAATCAAACACTAAAGATACAAAATAGAAAAAACAAGGTAGTCCCTATCCTCAAGGGGCTTATATTCTCAAAAGGATGTGCGGGAGTGGTGACCAGGAAGGGATATTTTAGGGGGAAGTCATACAGTAATTCATTAATAGGTTCTTTCCAGGAATGATAGTGTTGTTTTTTGTTCCCAAAAGATGAGGGACCAGGGGTAGTTCAGTGAATGCTAAATTGAAGGTAGTTTAGAGCACAAGAGCACAGTATGAATATAGCCAAGAAACTCTCCAAGTATGGGAGTCTGGGTGACTTAGGAATGGCAGTCTCGAGGGCAGCTAGATTGCACAATGGATAGAGTACCAGTACTGAAATCAGGAGGACCTGAGTTCAAATCTGACCTCAGACACTTAACATTTCCTAACTGTGTGGCTCTAGGCAAGTCATTTCACCCCAATTGCCTCAACAACAACAAAAAAAGGAATGGCAGTCTCTTCGAGAACAGGGAAGACATGAATAAGCAGACTGGCCAAAAAAGAACTATAAATACAAGTAGGGAAGTCAGTAAAGATTGCCTCTTTATAAAAAGGCAGAAGTGATTTTTCCATCTGAGTGCAATTAGTGAATAGTGTAGAATATTGATAAGTAAAACTGATCACATAGCATATAGGACAAGATTATGAAGAATCTCAGATCATATAGGGTCATAGGTATACATTTGAAAGAGACTTCAAAGGTCAGTGAATCTATCCTCTTCATTTGACAGATGAGGAAACTGAAGCCCAGAAATAAAAGTGATTTGTCTCAGGTCACTTAGGTGACACAGTGGCAGAGCTAAGTCACATCCTCTGATCCCAAATTAAATATTCTCTCTACTTTAACACATTGCCTCCAAGTAAAGGAGGGATTTGAATGTAATATGTGTAGTATTTTTATTTGTAATTAATTATTATTATTATATTATTTTAAACAAATTAGGCAAATTCAAGAAAGATCTCTTATCTCCTTGAAACTTTTTTTTATTCCATTCATTCTCTCTCAATTCATAGAATTTAAACTTGAAAGAAACCCTCTAGATAATCACTTCCAAAACCTTCATGACTACAGCAACTGTCATTAATTTCTCTCTCCTATTAACTTCTGTAGTACTTACTACCCATACTGCTTATATGCCAAATAGGGAGAGTAATTTGGTATCCAAATGCAGCAAAGTGTAGTAGTCAGGCCAGATTTACAATGAAGAAGAAATGGATTTAAATCAGCTTCTGAGGGAATACTAGCTATGTGATCATGGAAAAGTGGATACTAAAAATCTGACCATAGGAAAATCTTGCAGTGTTCCAGGCAACTTGCTAAAACCATCCAATTACAGACAAAATTGTGTTTTTGGTATCAGCAGACATTTCATAGTTGGAGTTCTTTATTTTAATAAAAATTACAGGTCAATTAATAAATCAAATAATGAGCATTTATTTTATGACCAAGCCTACATTAAGTCCTGGAGATACAAAGTAAAAACAAAGAACTCCTCAGGGAGCTTATGTTGTAATGGAAAAAACAAAAACAAAACATACATACATATACATGTGTATAAATTGCAAATTTACAATTAAAATAATGTATGTATATAAATTGGTGCTACAGATAGTTGGAAAAAGAAAGGCACTAAGGCACTTGGGGATCGGGAAGGGCCACTTGAAGAATGCATTATCTAAGCCGAGGTTTAAAGAAAGCCAGAGGCTCTAATAGGAGTCCTCAAACTATGGCCTGCCAGCCAGATGAGGCAGCTGAGGACGTTTATCCCCCTCACCCAAGGCTATGAAGTTTCTTTATTTAAAGGCCCACAAAACAAAGTTTTTGTTTTTACTATAGTCTGGCCCTCCAACAGTCTGAGGGACAGTGAACTGGCCCCCTATTTAAAAAGTTTGAGAACCCCTGCCCGGGATGGAAAAGAGTAGGGGAAGAGCATGCCAACTATGAGAGACAGCCAATAAAAAGGTATTAAATCTGGAAGACCCAATATATCATAGGGTAGGACTTCTTAAATTTTATTCTGTCTGTGATTCTTTTTCATCCAAGACATTTTTGTACAAACTTGGGTATATAGGTATATAAAATAGTCATATAAAGCAAACACTTACTGATGATAAATCATAATTTCATCCCTAGTTACATGACCCTATGACCCATAGTTTAAAAAACTTTGAATGGGGAGAGAAGTGTTAAGAAAACTGAAAAGGTAGAAAGGAGATGGGTTGTGTAGAGCTTTAAATGCCAAACAAGAGAATTTATATTTCATTCTGGAGTAATTGGGAGGCATTAGAGCTTGTGGATATGGAAGTGGTGGTGATAAGAATAGGTCTTTCTGGAGAAGATAGAAGTTGATGAGATCAAAGGTGCCAGTAGAAGGACTGCCCTTGACAAGGAAAAAGGTAAACTCATTGTTAGAGACTAGAATGCAGGAGGAGATAGTGAATAATGATGCCAGAAATAAGAGATGAGAAGGAAAGAAGAGGGAGCTCTCAGTGAATGACCTCAAAATTTTCAGTGAATTATGATATGAGTTCCTTAGCTAGAAAGAAAAACAGGAGGTATAAGGAGAGAAGATAAGGTTTAGGAAAACTTACAATAAGTGGGATGGAAAATCAATTATAGATTGGAGTGAGTGAGAAAAGACTGGAGTCTTGAAGATCCATCCAGAGACTAATGCATGTTATTTTAGGTGTGAGTTCATTGGTCAACAAGCTTTATTAAATTATTATTATTGTCAATTAAAAGTTTATCATCTGCCAAGTACTGTGGTAAGAGCTGGGGATAAAATGAAAGGGGAAAAGATAGTCCTCGTCCTTTAGGGACTCATAATCCCAGTGAGGCAAACCACATGCAAACAACTATGTACAAAAGAACTACATACAAAATAAATAAGAAATAACCAATAGAGGGCATTTGTGAAAATTGTGAAGGTTTGGGTTATTGTTGTTGTTGTTATTGTTATTTATCCTTCATTCTTGAGGAGAACTGTGATATTAGGAACTGTGACTTGCTGATCAATTAGATTTAAGTGGCTGTGCAAAAATACCAGCCTCATTTTCTTCATTGGAGCTATCTGAATTCAGAGGGTTTAGGAGAAACTTTTAGGAAATCAAGGAAGCCAGAATTCAGGACTAAATAGGAAAAGCTGAAAATCCTGGGAATCAGGAGACTGTCTTATTCAAGAAACAATAACAATACCAGTATCACTGAACCTCCCCCCCCCAAAAAAAAAATATATATATATATATATATATGAAGGGGAGTAAATTGTAAAAAGACTGGGAAGAGGGACTAGGTAATAAAGGTTTTGAACACCAAACAGTGAATTGGTTTTATATTTGATTCTGGAGGTAATAGGGAAACATTGCACTGGAGTTCATCAAGGAGGGAAATAATATGGCCAAGTCTGTACTTTAGGAAAATTATTTTGGAGGCTGAATGGAAAGTGATCTGGTGTGGAGAGGCTGACCAACCATCAGATTATTGCAATAGTCCACAAGTGAAGTGATAAGTCCCTGTAGAGGACCGGAACTCTGAGAAAAGCATTACAGCAGGTTGTTTACTCAGTGTGATTGATGAGATAATGGATTTCTAGTTCACATATACTTAGTACTTAGTGTGCTGAACTGGTTCTACATTTGGCACATGCTCAGTGTGCTGTAGTGATGTAATTGTACTAAGATATTTATGGAATGAGAGCACTTGAAAATAACCTGGTCATTACAAGTATCTTTACTAGAATGTTGGTAGTATCACAGGAGAGAAGTGGGACTACTGGAGAGATGCAGCAAAGATGAAATTGATAATCTTTGACAACAGAGTAGATTTGGCAGAGGCGGGGAGAGTGAAGAATAAATAAAGATGGCATCTAGGCTATGAGAAGACAACAGGGCCTAACTGGGCTTGTGGCAGTGAGAATAGAAAAAAGTGACCGGTGCTTTATGCACAGGAAGGTGAAATTAATGTCTATTGATTTATTATTATTCATAATTTGTCTAGTTTCCCTGGTACAAAGTATGGGTACTGAATTAATCATGCAAAACATTATGCAAAAATGAAAAAAAAATTGATAAGAAGCATAAGCCACTGTCTCCAGGTCTGATTGAGGAGTGGATGGAATAAAAGGAGAGAGAACAGAATTCTAGAGGAAAAATACCAACCTTGATAGAAAGTTTAATAATTCTTCATTTTGTCCCTGTTAAGTTTTTATGGGCTATGATTATAACTTTATATCTAGATTCCATAATCAACTGAAAAATTATATACACAAACCCACCACTATGTGTGCAAATCTCACCTGCTGAATTACACAGAATTCATTACAATTCTGCCAGTATTCTTAAATTGCTTTCAACTCTTCCAAGATGTGTTGGGCAGCAATCATTTCATTTTACCCCCACTTTAAGATCTCAAGAAGCAATAATGTCCTTTTTGCAACTGTGGGAATCATGTACCCACTCCCAACTTCAATGTTGAGATACAGCAATTATATAATCATCAAACATTAGTAAACAGCTTATACCCCCCCAGACATACTCTTCAAACCAGTGATACAAACATACTTGCTGTTCCTATCTCCTGACACCAGGGCTGGTTGTCACCCATGCATGGAAAACTCCTCCTACTCATATCCAATTCCTGGCTTCTCTGACTACCCTCAAGTCCTAACTAAAATTCCACTTTCTAGAGGACACCTGTCCCAATTTCTTTTAATTCTAATACCTACCTTGATTATTTTTAATTTCTTCTGTACATAGATATTTGCATATTTTTCCCCCATTAAATTGTTAAAATCCTCAAGAGGAGAGACAATTTTTACCTTTCTTTGCACCTCTAGTACCTACAACAGTATCTAGAATATAGTAGTACTTAATATTAAGAACTTCGCTAAGTTCCGAAGTTTAAAGATGAGCAACACATTTTCTTATCCTAACATAAATTTAGAGAAGGTTTTGAAATATCCTAGTCTCTAATACCTCAGGTAGGTAAAGCATGCTAACTGAACTTTTATTAGATTCCTATATTTAACATATTCCTGAATTTCCCATCTTCCACAATCTTTTGTTTTCCTTAACAGCATTCTGAAGTCTTAGATTCTTAAAGTTTAAGCAATAATTACAATGTTAATGCTACTTTTACTACTCACAATGGTATTTGTTAACAATATCAATAATTGTCTCTTAGGGATTCACAAACCTTGATAAAAAGGACATACAGGCTTTCTTAATGTATATTCTTAAAGGATAAGTTACATATGTGATTGGAAATAGGCTTTGAAATTACTATATGATCAACAAAAATCAGGGAGAGTAACTCTGAGGATGTTTCTTTAGTTGACCTTCAGTCAGTCAAAACTATTAATTAAATTTTTTTATATTTAATTTGGAAGAGTAGTGACTAACATTTTGTTTTTGACCTTAGTCCTTACTATCAACCTTCATACCAGTATTGTTGTCCCAGAAGGATCCTGAGCCAGATTGCCATAACTTTGAAGGAAAATCCAAAGGAATATGTCAAATAGTATAATTGCAGAAGAATTTTGAAAGGTTTGTGCTAAATTGATATTGTCTTTTGTTTTGTTACTATGAAATGAAAACTAAGACAAAGATTTAGTCTATGATCTTGAACAGAGCTCACTCAGAATATAGAAGACAAAAATTTAAACACAATAATTATGCGCCATTGTCACTGAAACAACCTTCTCATCCCAGGTCATTTTCAAAGCCTAAAATTCCAACCAGAGTCATTTCTTTGAACTAAAAGGCTGCCCTCAAAAGGCATCTATTGAAATGAAAATATGTCCCCTGGATAGAAAAGGCATTTAAACTACTAGGAACAATTTTGGCATTCCTAGACATTTTTTTATCAGTTTCCTAGCAAAGTTCAAGGCTCAAAGGGAATGGGATATGGTATATGCAGGCTCTGATAGTGACAGGGGAATAAGATATATTTAGAGCATACTACCTAGGAGAGCCTCCTATTCCAGGACCCAGAATAGCCAAAGGCAGTATGAAAATGATGGAGAGAAGGCAAAAGAGAGAATTGTTTACAGGCAATATGGGTGAGCACAGAAGACAAATTTTGCCTATTTCATCATTTTGCCTAGAGCTAGCCCTGCAGGAAGCAGATGACATTCCTGAACATTTTGGCTCAATCTGTGCTTTTTTCCCCAATGTATTTGACTTTCTGCTTATAGGTAATCTTCAATTTATAAACAGGTTATGTTATATTGTGTATCAAAAATCCATTGGTAGTTTGGAGAGTTTTTCTAAAGAAATGATGTCATAAATGATAATAAGTTTCCCAAGTTGACACACAAAAGCCCATTTAATTTTGTCCCATGGGAGACAGGGGAGAAGTATCTGTGATTTCATGGCTATAAGAAATTCTGAGTGTGAAAATGTAAAAACTTCCTGTATTGATGTATATGTGCAGATTTTTCCATAAAATATAATGTCTTAGAGAGTTGCTTGGGAAGACTGACTTTCTAAGTGATTTTTCCCTGTTTATACTAGGAATGATTTGGACCTAGACCTTTCAAAATACAGAAGTCAATTACAACTTAGCACACTGATTTCCTTTTAATTTTCAAGGGGAAAAATGATAGAAAACAACAGTACTACAATATTAATGATGCTTAAAAACAGGATTCAAAAAAATCAAGCTAATTTTTATTTATTTTGCGTTGCTGGCATTGTGACATTCCAATTCTTTAAGCTTTTCAGCTCTGATACCCTCATACCCTCTATCTCTACTTCACTGATGTTACAAAGAGTATTGTCATGTCATAGATCTCAATTCAATCACATCAAGGATACTGATTCTGAAATTCCATTGATTTGCCTCCATTTCTAGGCAGCACAGAAATCCCTTAACTATCTCCCCAAATGTCATCATTAGATCCTCCTCTCCTGCTCCTGGGCTATTAAACATTGTGAGAGAAAGGCATGGAATCAAGTTTATTTTGTTCACTATAAATTTATAATGCATAACTTTAGAATTGAACAGGATGAGGAGAGTGGGTTGGTTTGCCTTTGAAAACTTCAAAGTTCTTTTAATGATCAGCTCCCCCTTGAAATGAAGACCCATATTCCTAATACCAATATTCTTTCAGTGACATGGTAGGGCTGCAAATGATAGGGCACTACAATGTCTCAAATATTTAAAGTGTTGATTGCCTAAAGGACAATAGGGAGGTGGATGATAGACATCAAGATACAACATAAAACCAATTACCAAAAGTAGTGTATATATCATCAAAAAATATATGACCTAAAAAGAGAGGGTTATTATTTCACAAGAATAAAGGATAACCAAAGTATAGCTGAAAAGTTTCATTAGATCTCTGATAATGTCAAGAAAATTTGGGGATTTTATGTACTTAGCATACAAATCTAATTCCCTTGGCTGATTGAATAACCAATTGATTGATACTTATTGTTTCAATATAAATATGTCACCCTTGTTCACACCTACTTTATATCTAACTTAACTAGGATGGGCTGCTTGATGAAATGGAGGTGCTATCATCTGACACTGATATTGGGGCTAATTGTGGTGGGGTTGTTGATTCATTTACAACTATTATTTGCATTGTGTGCCTCCACCAGAGAATGAGCTCCATGAATGCAAGAGTCATTTCACATTAAATAACTGAGAGTGCCCTAATGCCTAGCGTTTGTAAGATAGGTGCTTAATAATTGAAAATGGTTCTTTATTATATCTAATTAAAAGCTTAAGATGCATTTAAGAAATTGTCAAATCTTATTTCTAGCTTTACACTACCTGTTGCATAAATCTTTTCTCTCCTCATAAATCTACCACATACTATTAGTGTTCAGGACCCCTCTATCTTTTACCTCAGCTATTGCAGGAGACTTCCATAACTCAATCCATCCTCTATACATTTACAAAAATATTTCTGCTAAAGCACACACTTAATTATGTTACTCCCTTGCTCCAAAGACTCTAGTGCTCCCTATTGTTTCTAGAATCAAGTAAAAATGCCTTAATTTGACATTTGGATCAGTGCCTTTAAAACCTGACTCCCTCATTTTTTTTTCAGTTTTCAAACATATTATTTCCTTTATTTCATGCTGTGACCCAGCCATTCTGGCCTTCTTCCTATTCTGCACACATGACACATCATCTTCCTTCTTTGTGCCTTTGTACTATCTGTTTCCCTGGGCTGCATGCACTCCAATCAATCAAATAATCAATAAACATTATTAAGTACCTGCAATGTTCTAATTACGGTGCTAAACCCTAGGAATACAAAAAGAGTTAAAGGAGATCCCTGCCTTCCAGGAACTTACAATCTAAAGGAGGAGACAAAATATAAATACCTATACACTATAAATAATACAAAGCATAATAGGAAATGATAAACAGAGGGAAAACTCTATAATTAAGAGAAGTGGGGAAGAGCTTTCAGTAAAATATGCCATTTTACTCCTTTTCACTGCACCCCTATATGTAATCTGTTGCCCAAGCCTGGCAATTTTCATCCCTACGACATGTGTCCATATTCCCCCTTCTCTCCTCTGACACTGCCACCATATTAGTACAGATCCTCATCTGGATTTTTGCAATAATAATCTACTAGGCCAAGATAAAGAAAAACTTCTACTGATTAAACCAACCAAAAATGTAATGGTCTGTTTCTGTGAATATTGTCTGTTCCAAGAGTTCTGGGAAGGCTAACACTGGGATCCTTGCATTGAGGTTGAATGACTAAATATCAGAGACATCATAGACAAGATTCATTCATTGACTGACAAGTGGTTGGACCTCTGATATCCTACAAATCTGATATTCAAATTAATTTTTATTCACTGTGCATAAATTGGCTAAGAAAGGGAAAAATGGTGGTACTAAGGGATTGGGATAAAATAAAAAGAAAATTTTAAAATGTTTAAGGACTATCCATAAAGTGGAATAATATAAAGATATTTGAGAGTTGTCTATCCTTAGTACATGTAATAAAACATAATTTTATGAATATCAACCAAAATATTAAAGCTGTATTACATGAAGCCTTGTGGTAAATGACAATATATGTTTGTAGGGGAAAGAGAGGAGATGATTAAATGGGGAAGACTTTGTCTCCAAATATAGAAACAAACTCTCTTCTAATTAAGAGTTGCTTCCTTAAGCCATAAAAAGTGAACTTAGTCATTTTTCGAGCTTGTTTTCTTTATTCCAGTATTTTTTTTTCTTCTATTACTCAATATGTGTTTGTGTTTCTTGTTTGTATGCATTTAAATTGCCTATGGAAATTTCAATGATTATCTCCTATTCATTAAAGTTTTTCCCCTCTCAAATTATCCAGATTCACTGGGTTTCTAGAACACATTTCCTTCTGATTCATTGTTTGGTATGCAGGAAATACCAAGAATTTCATTGTATTTATAGATGTTAAAATCTAATAATTACTTCTGGGCCCTGAGGGGCTGGGGCACTGTGCCCATTTGCTCTCAACTCTATCCAAGGCATGTCTTCTGAACGGGCTCAGTCTCAGGGTAGCCTGACCTCTAATTAGAGGGAGTTTGCTACTTTTTCTAACATGCTTCAGCTTTTTACATCCAAACAACTCCCTATCTTCTAATCAATCCAAGGCAGAATCTAGAGTCACCTTGCTGGTAGTCACCTTCTCCAAAAAGTCTGCAATTGTTGTCTGGATTCCTTCCCTTATTGTCAGTTAACTCTGAGGAAAGGACCCAGGATTTCAAAACATCACAAGGAGGCCTCCAAACCTGGACATGTCCATCTGACAACATGCTAATTTACTAAAATGACAAACATAGAAGAGGTAGCTCCAAATCCAAGATCAGGCTCACCTAAGCAGTTAGCTGCCAGCTGCTTATGGTTGTCATCAGACCAGAGTAGAAAGTAGAAAGGAGGTATCCTCTTCTTTACCCCAGGTTCCAGAACTACACCTGGATGCCACCTGGAGGGGGGAAGGAAGACACCTGAACTGATTGATTCTCTTTTTTAAAGATTCACTAATGGCTCTTCTGATGATGAGTGACCAAAAAAGGGAATAAATGTTTTGTCATCTCAAAAGACAGGAAAAAAAAAATTGTTGTTACAAGTCAAGTAGAAATCGGGGGAAAACTTCAGCCTCCTCAAAGGAGTAAGCCCCATGAGTTAAGCTCATGTAGCAGAACTAGTCAAAGAAGGAAATAAGTTTTGTATGTGTCCTATTTAAACTTTCTCCACTCCTCTCTCCTTAAATTTACACACACACACACACACACACACACACACACACCACATCACACCCCATATACACCCGCAGTATTTTACATATTTAGATCTTTAAAAAGAATTCACATACGTATCTAACTTGTCTATTCATAAATATGCATTAAATAATTATACATACTATGTATTTCAGATATTCATCTATGTAAAATATATTTAAACTGAAAAGGAAGTAGAAATATTTAATGCTGAAAATCCCCTTTTTCTTACTGTCATACTTCCTAATTCTGACAAGTTTAAAAAGAGAAATAAGTGTTGTTCATTAAAAGTGAGTGGGTTTATTTTATGCTTCTAGGATATATTTCTCTCAGAAACTGAAAACAGTTTTCTCCAGAATTAACAATTCATAGTATGCTCATCATCTTTCGTTTTTCGATAATGTAACATGATAACGAGTTTATAGTACATTAGAGATGTTTTTTGACCTAAGCAAATCTCCTTCAGAATTAAGAGGGTTAAAACTTTCAAAGTTTGAAAAAAACAATTCTGACTACCTCTTTTCTCCCCCGGGTTGTAAAATTAGTTAGGAAATTTTAAAAGGGGGGAACCTTTTTATACCAAAGTAGAAGATGATTAGGATCCCTATTGTTTTATTTTTTAAGGGCACAAAAGCACAAAGGTTGGCTAATAGAAGACTTCTCTAGTGTTTATACTTTCATTGTTAATTATGCTTAAAGAAAGCTAATTCCTTTCTGTCTGTCAATATTTCTTCTGCTTCTTATCCTTTCAAATAAAATGAATGCAGAACAGAAGGGATTTGAACATTGAAATCTTTCTACAATCTATGCTCATTTGACTTCTCCCCCTTTTGATTGTGGGGGAGGCACTTACAAATAAAATGTGAATTATATTAAAATAATACAATCAAGCCACCCAAAGAAAAAGAAATAGCAGGTATTATTATTGGAGATGACTCCTAGAAGGAGCAGAGGAATTATCATTTGAACAAAACTACTTCACCTTCATTCATTTTCTTTTTACCTTTAGGTAATTAAATTTTTTTCTAATCTCTACTATATTGAATCATACTTCAAAATTAAAAACAAATGAGTCATACTTGTTTGGAATCATGACTACTTTATAATGGGAAAAAAGAAAGTAATTATATTTAGCATTTTTATACAATGCCTACTGTGTGCCAGGCACTATGGTGAGTAAGAACTCTACAATAATTGTCTCATTTTATCCTTACAACAACCCTAGGACAGAAGTGCTATTTTTATCTCCATATCAACAGGGCAGCACCTCCAAGGTCATCCATGGAAGCCCAAAGAAATGAATTTAGTTGTTCATATCTTCAATTTAAGTCCAAGTCTTGTGGCTCCAAACCCAACATTCTTTCCATCATATCACTTTATCTTCTCTGATAATTTGAAAGATAGGTGGAATTATAGCTAGTAATTTTGTGCTTTAAGATATACTACTGGGATTATGATCAGAACCTAGGCAAAGGCAGCCACCTGAAGGGTAGAAGAAAAAAGTACCAACATTCTAATTATTTATTATAAAATAATTATACTTGATATATATCCTATGCCCTTTTGGTTTTTATTTCTTATTATTATTTTGTCAAAGATACTAGAGATGTTTGCCATTTTTTTTTCCTCTAACTCATTTCGTCATTCATGAGGAAATTGATGCAAACAGGGTGAAATGACTTGTCCAGGATCAAACAACTTGTAAGTGTTTGAGATCATATTTGAACTCAAGTCTTCCTGGCTCTAGATCAAACTATTTGCTAACCAAGTGCTAAAATCAAATCATTCTATGGTAATATAAGACTACAAGTGCTCTAAACCAAGGGTTCTTAGTTTAAGATCTATGATTCAAAAAAGAAATTACTGTATTTAAATGCAGTTAATTGTGTAATGTCGGAGAAACTGAGGCAAGATAGAGATTAGAGAGTATTTAATAATTTATTTAAAAGGGAGAGATTTACTGGGACCAAATGGATCCATAGTTTGGTCCCAGGACTGAATGAGACTATCATCTCCAAGAATCCAGCAAACAATGTGAGTTCTCAATGACCTAAATACACATAGCTCAGACTCAGGGCATAGATTGAGGCAGGGGCGGAGTCAGGTTACTGAGAATGGGAACAGGACTCTGACAAGGTGGGGTGAGCCATGGGAGATAGGGAGAGACATCTTGATAAGACAGTATCTGACATTCTGATAGCTTGGGATGGGGAGAGGCATTCTAAAACATAAGATCTTTTATCCTTATCAAATATTCTGATAAAGAGGGAGGGGAGGTTTTGCAGGACTCAACTTTGAGCTGATAATTATAAACTGAAGCAGAACAGTTAGAGAAACTGAGTCAGGACTGGGTCAGGATAGTCAGGAAAACTGAGTCAGGACAATAAAAGAGAACCGTGGCATAATAATTGGTTTTCTTTGTTAGTCTATACATTTTATTTATCTTATGTGTTTAAAAACATTCTGTGAAGGAGTCCATAAGCCGGGATCCTTGGCACAAGAAAAATTAAAAGCCTCTGCTCTAAATTACTGATCTTAACGATCAAATTTGGGTTTTAATCTTTGTTTGGGTTGTGTTTTCGGTGTTTTGGCAGCTACATTACATAGCTGCTTCAGTCAACTAAAACTTTTACATTTTAAAGACAGAGGCCCTGATCATCCATCCTAGTCCTAGAGACAAGTTCTTCTGGTCTAATTACTTTAACCTAAACTTAACATCCTTCATTCAGCTCAGATCTCTTATTAAAACAAACAAATATGGAAAATCAAACACTGAGGTAGATCAATATAGGCAGAACTGATTTTATATTATCCTTGGAAGAAAGAGAAAGGTCTCCTCCTTTTTTCTATTAAGGTGTTTGAAATTCCACCATTAAAGATTCATTCTCTTAGATTTTCAAGGCTTTTGTGTCTTCAAGTGATTTCTATTAAAATGCAAATACCTTTGGAAGAAATAAACCCACTCTGCTAACAGTAAATAGCTTGGGACAGGTAGGTGACAGGTAGATCTTCTTGAGTTCACATCTGGCCTTAGACACTCACTAACTGTGTGATCCTGGGCAAGTCACTTAACTCAGTTTCCCTAGTTCCTTATCTATACAATAAAGTGGAGAAGGAAATGGCAAACCTTTCCAGTATTCTATATTATACAAGATTACAAGATAAACCCCCCAAAGGGACGATGAGGTCCGGGGTAACTGGGTGGGTTTGATAGAGAAAGCCTGAAGTATTGATAAGATTATAATACTACCTGAGGCAAGCAGGGGATCAATTCAACCTTACAGTCCCACCCCTGAGAGGTCTTGGGAAATTCTACCTTATTGTATCCAATCAGAAAAACAATTTATGATATCAACTCCCCACCCTCATCCCCCAAAGATTAAAGGTTCCTGTAAATCTGCCCAAGGCAAATGCCATCTTTCCTAAATTTGCAGGGTTAACCTGCAGTGGCATTCTGTCTCATGGTGTCTTTCTTCTCATTCCTTCCCCTCATGCCTTGTGATATCTCTCCATGTTATAGCTAACTCTTTTAGGGTGCTAAACTCCTTAATGGATTTAGTCTGACAGCCAATGGTGTGCTCCCACCTCATGCATATGCTCTTTCTCTGGGTTAATTGAGCTCCACTGGAGAACTTGTCTTTTCCATTGTTAATTGTTAAAACCCCTTTTCTTGTTAACTATATTCTTTCTAATGTTCTCCCAATTCTATTTCATATTTACCATTCCTGATGTTTATTTTACCTCTTCATTTTGTCTGTAATCTCTTGTAATAAAGGTACCTTTTGAAAAAGAGAATACCGTTGTGAATTCTTCATATGTGCCTTGAGCCTTGCACCTCATATTTTGAACTAAGAATTGCTATCCTAACTTCATCATTTGGTGTCAGTCTCATCATTCAAAGAATTGGATATTACAGAACAACAAAACAACTAAGTTAATAGCTAGCTTATGGAAAGATCGGGGTTATGGAGTGAGGGGATTTGTGTTAGGAGATATGGAGGAAGAGGATGTTTGGATACACCAAAGTTACATTCTATATACTATGTCATAGTTTTATATTACATAGTCTTCACAGTCATATGTCTGGGGCAAACTCGGGAAGTGGCATTTTTTAAACTACAGAACTGGATTAGATTGTTCTGATAAGATATTTGTTTCATATGATTCTTCTCCAAATCATATTTCAAGTCAAAAAAGGTTTAGTAGTTAATTATGATATATTTCATTTGAAGTGGTCATAGTATGATAATATTGCTTACACAGCTGAAATTAAAACATTGATCCAGCAAATGAGAATGAGAAAGATAAACTGAAGTTTCTTTAAGCTCCACATCTGTTTGGACTTCAGAACCTGAAACTTGCACGTCTAGTCAGACTAACAGCAGAGAGACTTGTGTCCTCTCTCCCAAAACTGTATAAAAATAATGAGGATGATAGTAAAGGGGAACATCAGAGCTAAACAGATATAAGGTGGCAGAATTCATTTTTCTCAGGTAGACATGAATTTAGTTAAAAATTTTCTTATCACTGGGTTGACTGATGAAATATGACTAGGGAAGATTTTTAATTTGGGTTCATTTTTACTAGAATTGACCCAGCAGCATGGCAGAATATTCTGAAGACCTCTCAGTTATAGAATTACAGTTAGGAATAATTTCCAAGCATATTCAACATTTAGCAAAGAAGACAAGATCCCAAGGAGCAAAATAAGCCCCGGGAGAAAAATGAAGAATATTTGGAAATTGAAAGTCCCAAATTTCCCTTAGTGAATGGGAGGTTATAAGTTATCCCTTCTTGAATGCAATCCTGCAAAGTTTCATTAACAATCTTTTACCTGAATACATGACTGCATGTCTGGAGCAAAATATCACCTGGGGTAGGGGAAGGAAAGAAAAAAAAACAAAAACTAAACAAGCTTCCTATTGGGTTTCCAATCTCCCTGGCCAACAATTTATAATTGTAAAGAGTCTCATTCTGTCTTTAATCACAGAGTTGCCCTGAAAAAAGTGAAGACATTATCCAGGTTCTCTACATGATGTCCTCAGTTAGATAATTCAATTATTGTAGAAAATTATTTTAAACATTAAGATGCACAAAGTTCAGTTTTCTTCTGTTTCTGCTACTATCACTAAGCTATTGATAAGATGTCTAAATTTATTGCAGAATAATTCTGCAGGAAAAGAGATAAAAGGTTCCTGAATAAAATATGAGGCGAGAGCTGTAAATTGTAGCAATGCATATCATTTCATTCAAATGTTGGAAGCAATTACCATCTGCTATACTCATCAGTTCCCTCCTTTATGACTTAATTATATGTTTAATGCTATCAGATCAAGGAAAGGGCACAATAGATGAATGAGTGAGAGAAATAGAAAAGATTCCGCAACAAGACAAAAGGCAGATGAAAAGTACCCTAAGAACAGAATTGATTTCATTTGTTGGGAGAGAAGTTAATTTAAATAGTATATTCTATCATCTCCTGTGCTGTGCTGAGATAATATAAATCATGTGTTTGTGAATTTGCTTCATACAATTTTAACAAAAGCATTCAAGTTTCTGAAAACCGAGGGTCTGCAGGTTTTGATTTATTTATGAAATGGGTAACATTTACAAAGAAAGAGCAGTGACTGACAACTAAAGCATTTAAATGATTATTAACAGTACTTTGCTGTACAAGTAGTAGATGACAGAGGAAAAGCTGCCTTGCTTTCCCTGTTTCCCAACTATCTGGTTTGAAGCATCTACAGAGACCTATAGCAGCTTCTACTAAACAATCCCTCCATTCCTTTGAATATTTGCTTTACCCCAAACCAATCAAATGCTTCAAATATAGTCTCAGAGAGGATATCAGAACAGGGCCATGTTAAATGGAGGTATTTGACTTAGCTGAATATTCTTTTAAATACTTAAATGTAGATTTATTACATGGGAAAAGGTGTTGATGCTTTTTTTTCTAGATTTGCCAGGATTGAGAAGGTGTTTGGTCCCAATATTCTATCCTAGAGGAAATTCATCTGACATTGGGGCTCTGTTCAGTCACTCATTTTATGCAACAAAATTTCAAATATATCATTTCCAATCCAGTATCAATACTCTAATCTAGTTCAAGTTTGAGAAAAGGTCAAGACTACTATTCCTCCAAGACTTCTCTTATGAATGAATGAATAAATGAGTAAGTATTTATCAAATGTCTGCTGTTTGTAAACAATTATGCTAAGCACTGGGAAAACAATCCTTAATTTCAAGGTAATGTCTTGCACAAAATCTCTAGCTTTTAGGATGATGACCATGGTATCATGACCATGATGACTCATAGGTCCATACAATCTAATCTTTTATGTTGTAAAGGAAAGCCTAGAGGAGGGGTTCTCAACTTGGAATCCCCTCTTCCATGAACCAAAGTTCAGGGGGCCAAGGAATTTGGATGAGAAACAAAAATGACATTTTTATTTTTACTAACTTCTAACTGAAATTAAGCATTTCCTTCAATTATTTAAAAACATTCTGAGAAGAGGTCAATAGGCCAGGCTGCCAAAAGAGTCCAGGACATACAAAAAAAAAAAAAAAAAAAAAATCTTAACTTCTGCTTTAGCTCTAGAAAGGACCTTTTAAAAAAGAAATATCTTGCCACTGGACCTAGATGGCTTTAGAAAAGAAAGTGAGGCTGGTGACTTTGCACAACCCTCCCTCAGTCAAATCCAATTAATTTGTATGTCATGGCATCATCTCCCTGCTCTTCAAAAACAAAGGAGTAACAACAACAACAAGAATGAGCATTTTAAGTCATCCAGTCAAATCCCCTTATTTTACAGAAAGGAAAAACCAAGGGAAGTCTAGGTGATGACTTGTTTGAGTTCATAGAGAGTAGTTACTAGCATAGTCAAGATACAAACTGAGATTCTATAATTCCAAAACTCAAGAGATGGAAGATATTTAAAATCCCTAGTGTCTCCCCATCCTCACCCCAATTCACCTTCAATCTCTGAATTCCTTTCAAAATGCTCTTCAATGGCAGCAGGACAGAGTCATATCTTGATTGATTGGTCAAAAAGGATTTAAGATTCTTTAGTTTCCTGTTTTTGGATTATCAACAGTGTCTTCAGAACAGTTTCATTATACAGGTATTTCTTCTTTTATTTTAAACACAAATATACTTCCAACACTTCTCTCTTTTAGTCTTTATTATAAAAGTCATTAAACAATCTGTCCAAATTATTTAGGGCAAACGTGCTTTATATAATTTGTGTCTAGGTTCAACATATGTCTCCTGGTTAATTTTGCTTTTTAATATCTTCACATTCTAAGGGGCAGCTAGTTGGTGTAGTGGATAGAACATCAGCCCTGAAGTCAGGAGGACCTGAGTTTAAATCTGGTATCAGATACTTAATACTTCCAACTGTGTGATCCTCTGCAAGTCACTTAACCCCAACTGCCTCAGGAAAAACCCCTCAACCCTATTATTGATACGAAGTAATAGTAAGATTCAAACTTCTTTCATTAACTTTTATCTAACCTTCTCTTAGCTCTTTGTTAAAGGCTTTCAAATTCTTAAGTAGAATGACCCTGAATTTTGAGGATTTTTTTTTTTTGCTTTTTATGACCCCATGCTTTTTTGATTCATATGCAGCTAAAACTGTTACTTGGAATAACAAGTAAATATTCCATGTGAAACTAGTTTTATACTCTGCCCCCCCTCCCCACTCCCTGCCTGTTATTCCTATAACATATGTTTGATACTTACATTGGAAAGTCTTAGCATGCCAACACCAATTTTCTTCTCTCAAACTTGGAAGCTCAAAAGCAGCCAGGTGGAATTTTGTTAAAATTTGCCCCTACTTCCCATACACACACACGCACACTCACACACACACACACACAAGCCTTAAACTGTGATCAAATCTCTACCGTTCCAGGCCCAGAAGTGCTAGTATTGTAGAGAACATGACTAATGGCTAAAAATAGACAAGCTTAACTAGACTAGCAAGATGACAGCTATGCTACGATTTAGAGCAATGACTGATAAGTCAAAGTTATAAGTGCCAGGCTGTCTTCTGTTGTTGCTCCCAAGTGGCGTGGCGCCCATGTTTGTTCAGCTGAAGACAATTTAAGAGGTTTTCCTGGCAACAAGGAGAACTTCGTTTTGAAAATGGCATTTGTTTACCTCTATAGCAAGCACTTTATAGTAATCACTCTAAAGATGTGCTTCAGTTACTGTCCAGGAACTTGGTGCCCTCTGTTTGCCCATGTAACAGACATAGTAATAATAATAAAATAATAATATATTCATATTGTTCTTACCAGGGCACAATTTATTTAAGAAGGACTTTCTGGCTACAAGCCTTTAAGGTATATTGTAAACTGAATGAATGAATTTTAAAAACATTTATTGTGACTAGTATGTTAAATAATGTGTTCATAGTTAATAGTAAAAAAAAAAAAAAAATTATCCAATGCCCACTATGTTCCAGGTACTGTGTTAAGAGCTGGGGATACAAATATGGAAAAAGAGAGTTCCTGCTGTCAAGGAACTAAAGCTATAAAGACCAAAGCTAAACAGTACTTTGAAGGTGCTTATGAAAGCAAGAGACAATGCATGTGGGAGAATAATGACCAAAGAAGAAAGTTTTGTCTAAGTCATCCGCAAGATTGGTCACTAAAACTGCAGGACTATTTATTCTTATGCCCTACCAGAAGTAATGGCAACATTGCTTTGATTGCTTTTCTGAGAACAACATGGTCAAGGGTCAGTTAATGTGGTCCTTGAGGTAAGAATTTGCATTCACTTACTGACCAGTCAAGTTCAGCCCCATGGTGGAATTCTGTAAAAGGATTGTATGTCAATGTGCCCAAAAGAGGGAGTTTTGGAAGGTACATGCAACAAATGAGTTTCTTCTAAAATTTTAATTCAAATCACCAAATTACAAGTACAGAGTACCAATTATTTCATCATATAAACAGTATACTCAAGTGTTAGCCTTGACTTAAAACAGCATCAGTAAAAGAAATTGTGATCCTACCAGGGCTTGACCTTTCCAGTGAAGTAAGCTGAGGCATGTCATTCAGCTAGGTCATTCATTCTGGTGGTGCTAAGATAGAAATCACTTAGCCAAAATTTCCGTTATCATCTAGCATTCTAGACATCAACAAGGAGCTATATACTTTTGGGCTTTAAAGAATTGTTACAGTAAAAATTATGGGACCAACTTTTTCCTTATCTTCTTTCAGTTCAACTTTCATTCTTCATGACCAGAGTGAGAAGGACTTAGAAATACTATCTTATCTTCTGGTGCCAGGGTAGTAGCATATCTTTTTTTTGTGCCAACTTTCGGTGTATTTGTGAGTGGTGGTCTTGTGTCTGGTGATAATACATCTAGATGGATTTGTAACTTGTATTGATTAGTAGAACATTGTATTGATTAACAAAACAATGTCAATCTGGGGGGAAAAAGGTTTTTAGTGGTATGGAAGGGATATGTCCTTGGGTCCATCTAATATTTTTATCACTATGTAATAATTTCAATGATATTCTTATTAAATTTGTGGATCAAAGAAAAGTAGAATTAATAACTTCTGTATTACCAGAACTGGAATGAAAAAAGATCTTGACAAGAGAGAAAGATGGACTGAATCATCAAACAAGCAGAAATTTAATAGTAATAGATATTTAAAGTCCTATATTTATGTTAAAATCAACTACAGAAATAATAATAGCTAACATTCATAGAATACTTGTTATGTGCTGGGCACTGTGCTAAACATTTTACAATTATTTTCTTATTTGATCTTCATTGCAACCCTCAGAGGTAGGTCCACTCCCAGCACCACCCACCTAAGTATGTGATAGGGAAGATATAAGTAGATAATTTTATTCAAAAAAAAAAAAATCTTAAGAGTTTTAACTCAACAGAAGTCAATGGAATAATAAAACAGACTAAAAAAAGCAGTTATGATCTGAGGCTGTATTAATAGAGGCATAGTGTATGTGATTAGAGAAGTGATTTCAACTATACTTTGACATGGTCATATTGGGATATGACTGAATGTTTTCATTCCATTCTAAGGGACACATTTTAGCAAGAACACTTAAGTAGGAAAGAGCCTGCAAGAGAAGAAAAACAAAGACAGCAAAAAATTTACAGAATTATAATTTATTGATTTGTTGAAGAAGAAGAACTAAGGAATGTTTAGCTTAGGAAAAATTTAGAGGAGAAAGAATAGCTTAGTTGGGTCTTTAAAACCTACACACAGACCACCAGCCCTGAAGTCAGGAGGACCTGAGTTCAAATCTAATCTTAGACACTTAACACTTCTTAGCTGTGTGAGCCTATGCAAGTCACTTAAACCCAATTGCCTCAGCAAAAACAAACAAACCAACCTACACATAGGTAGTGAATTAAATTCTTCTACTTGGTCCCCAGAGAGCAGAAGATGCAAATAAGAGTTTGTTTTAATAATTAAAACTGTCACAAAGTAAAATGGGTAGTTTTTACATTAGGGCTTCAGCCAAAGGTAGAGTCAGGTTACTTTTGTTGACTTTGACTCTGTCCCAGTTTTTTTTTTTTTTGGGGGGGGGGATTTAAGTTTGTTTTGTTTTGTAATATGTCTATATGTCTACTAATCTATCTTATGAATACGTGACTCAGTAATACATGAAACAAAAGTTACAAGTCTTATGTAATTTTTTATTAAGTAAAAAATCTTAACCAATTAGTTAACTACTTGCAGGATGCCTTATTTATTCTAAAAATAATTTTTCCTCCTCATCATAGAACTACCTAACCTGGCTTGTTTTCATTTTTTAATATTAAATTTTCAATCATTTAAGGCAGTTTTCTTAAGGGAATAAATTATAGTAGCAAGATGGCACATTGGACAGTGTTGAGCCTGGACTCAGGAAGACCTGAGTTCAAATATAGCCTCAAGTACTTCCTAGTTTTATGACCCTGGATCTCTTAACCTGTTTGCCTCAGTTTCCTTATCTATAAAATAGTGACAATTATAATACTAACTTCCCATGGTTACTTGAGGATCAAATGAGATAATAAAAGTAAATCAATTAGCACAGTGCCTGGTACATGTTTATTATTACTCATAGTCCTCCTCTTTCTCCTCTTCCTCCTCTTTTTCCTGCTCTTTTCCTTCCCCCTTCTCCTCCTAATTAAGGGAAGATTTATTAGTGACTTCTCTCTATCTGAGATTATTCACAAAAGCAAAATAAGAGATATTTGCTTTTAAAAATATTTGCATTATCCTAATTTTTTATCATTCAATAATGGTTTTGTCTATGTGTGTGTGTGTGTGTGTGTGTGTGTGTGTGTCTGTGTCTGTGTATGTGTATGTGTATATAATTTAATTATTGGCTTTAAGAGATTTTTTTTATTTTACTGAGGAATACAAGAGGAAGTCATTCCTCTCCTCCTGCTCACCCTCTGCAAAAGAAAAACCTACATATCCTTGGTGTTTGCCTTATTTATCCCATTAAAAGAAATCTTTCTTTGCTTTTTGGTGAAATGATCTAACTCTAGAATACTGGGAAGGAAGTTGATTATTCCAGTTGTCTAGAAAACTGTTTTACAAAAAAGTACAGTTCTGTGTGAAGCCTGATACTAATAGCTTTATAAAACATGAATAAAGTTTTATAGTAGATCTTAGGAGATAAAAAGGCTGGTATTAGAATATTGGGAATATCTGTGTGAGTATAATTTGATATAGGGATTGGAATGAGTCTAATGATTTCAGTGGCATAGGTAACTCCCAGATGATGAAACTCCTTCTGCCAAAAGGGCTAACACTTTCTCTGCAATTTCTACTAATCTTAAAGAGCTAGCCCAAGCCCTGAAAAGTAAGTTAAATTCCCAGGGTTTTTTTTTTTTTACTATTATGGACTTATGTTCTAATGAAAGATGGTACTGAAATGCAGGTCTTCTTGACTTTGGATCTTAATCTCTAAGAGCCATCATGGCAATGCCTTTGTTGCATAGATTGAGATGATAGATGGAGTGATAGTAATTACATAAACAGATGAAAAATAGATAGAAAGATGATAGATATCTATATATAAAAATCTAGATCTATATCAATAAATATATAGATGTTGTTGAGTTTCTGTTTAATTTTTTTATTGGACTTGTGATTACTTTGGTAAAAAGGATTTCTTAGGAACTTCTAACAATAAGGATCAGCACTTTCTCAATTTATCACAATTATCTGGGAGGCCTAAGTAATTTCAGGCTAAGTAATACAATATAAGATGGAGGAATAGTTTCAACTTAGAACTTACAGCTTTAAACTCAATGTTCTTTCCATCGTTCATACTTTATTAGTACTTTATTTAACTACTTTGAATTTATTTTATATTTATATTGATTTATTCTGCGTATATGTTTTTTATTTTCCCTGGTAGAATGAAAGTTTAATAGTAATAGGAATTGTCACCCCCCCCCTTTTTTTTTTCTTATATGCCTAACAATTAGTATAGGGATGATACATTTTTGTTTGTTTGTTTGTTTGTTTGTCTGTTTGTGGTTTTAGGGAAAAGTATTAGGGTTAAGTGATTTGCCCAGAGTTACAAAGCTAGTAAGTAAGTATCAGAAGGCACATTTGAACTCAAGTCCTCCCGACTCCAAGGCCAGCACTCTATCCACAGCACCTAGATACCCTCTGGCATATACTTCATAAATAGTTGTTTATTGATTAATTACTTGAGTAACTCCCATCTGAGACAAAGCTATGAATTCATCCCAGATCTGGGCAGATCCTAATGTCTTTGCAGTTTCAAGCACAAAGACTGATAGGTTTGTCTTTTGATCCCATGAACCCGATAGTTTATAGCTATTAGGAATAGGAAAAACTATTGGCAACCTCTGAGCCTATATAAGGAAGTGAAATCCCTTCTATATATTCTATATATATATATATATCCCTAATATATATTCTATATATTAGAAAAGAGCAAAATCTCTTCTTGGAGCTGCTGTAAACTTTGAAGATCTATATCCCAACTGTGAGCATTTAACCTAATAGTGGTCAGCTGTGGACCAAAGTCAGCAAAACCCCCAAAGGGTGGAGGAATATGCTTTCTTAATTAAAAAAAAAAACCCAAAACGAATACTATTTTATGTTTCCAAATACATGCAAAGATAGTTCTCAACATTCACCTTTGAAAAACCTTGATTTCCAAATTTTTCTCCCTCTCTCTGTCCCCTCCCCAAGACAGTGAAATCTGAAATAGGTTAATAATGTGCAATTCTTCTAAATATATTTCTATGTTTTTCATGTCACACAAGAAAGAAAGGAAAAAAAATCACAGGAAAGAAAAAAAAAAAAGCCCAAGCAACCAAATAGCAAAAAAGAGGTCAGAATACTATGCTTTGAACCATATTCAGTCTCCATAGTTCTCTCCCTGGATGCAGATGGCACTGAAGAATATTATTTTAACTAGAAGAGCTCAGGAGACTATGTGCATCTAGGAAACCTGCAGAAAAGTGCACTTTTCTGCACTCCAAAATTTAATTCCAATAAAGTTTTCTTAAGATACACAAGATTTATGCATTTTCTGGTGTGAAAACAATGCTACAAAAAGTAGTCACTTAAGCCCCAGAACCATAATCCAATTGTAGACATTAATGTTGTGTATGTGTGTGTGTGGCATTTCCTAAGTAGACTTTGACCTTAAGAGGTATAGGGGAAGGGTAGAGAGAAGACATTTTAATCTTTGCATCTCCAGTGCACTGCATGTACTCAGATGGATCTGTAATCTCAAATATGTGGGTACAGACCACAACAATACAGATCACAACTAATTCATGTTGGTTATCCTGTAATGTTCTTACACATGCCATCCCAAAAGTTTACCACAAAGGGTGTATTGAACTAATATATGAAAAGCCTTTCTATTCACTGCTTATACCTTATTCTTACCATGTTGACAAACCTTTTTTTTTTCCCATCAAACATTTCTTCAATGGCATGGAACATAGCTTGGTATAGTGGAAAGATCACTGACTCTAGAATAAAAGGACATGTCATTAAATCTCAAACTTGACCCTTAGCTACTGGGATAAGCCCCCAAAGTTCAATAAAAATTACGGGGAAAAATTGGAAACTATTTCAACAGAAATTAAATATGGGCTATTTCCTAGGTCCTGTATTAAGCATTTTACATATATTATTTCATTTAAGTGGTGGGCACTATTATTATTCCCTTTTTACAGATGAAGAAACTGAGGTAATCAGCACCAAAATGATTTGCCCAGGTTCACATAGCTAGAAGGTACCTGAGGCTAGATTTGAATTCAAATGTTGTCCAGTGTTCTACCTTGCTGCTATCTCCAAGCCCTGAGCTTCATCCACTGTGGGTAAGTAGCTTCTGTGAACCTCTGACCTTTCTTATTTCTGCACTTCTGATTTATTTACTCCCCATCCCTGATTTCATTGAAATCACAAAATACTGAAGTATGTTTTAATTTGTTTGGTAAATTACCAAGTTTATGTAAAATTTCTCTACTCTTTCTTTATATAGTTTTTGGCTGCAACTGTCTTCATGGTGTGTGTGTGTGTGTGTGTGTATATGTGTGTGTGTGTGTGTGTGTGTGTTTTAACACTTATCCTGAGCTCTGCCATAAGACATGACAAAACCCATGAAATGATTTTTCTTGTTACCTTTGGATGAACAATAAAACCAACTTTGCCAGCTCTCTATTTGCCTCTCTAAGGGAAAACTTTGGACCTTTCTTCTATTCAGTTACAATTTCATTTTTTTTTCTTCCTATTTCATTTCTAGTGAAAATGTCAAGATTGATATGATTCATCTCCTGTAGCTCATGTATACTCATTGGTCACTGGAGAAGGAGCTCACATTCTGAGTACTACTGGCCAAGTTAATAGTTCTCAATGATATTTTAAAACAGTATGACTATTAATATTCTTGACTCCATTTTCCATTTCTATCCCACTGATAGATAATATTGATGCCAAAGGAGACTGAGTAAGACTGAGGCCCACTTCATAAATTTTTCTGCTTTGTGGATTTCTGTGGTTAATAAATGATTTCTATGGTGATTTTCATCACGAAGTAGCTTTCCTAATAATGATCAATTTGTTCATATTTAGTTAGGCTACTCCTCAGAAAAGGGAAAGGGAAGAAAAAGCATTTACATAGCACCTACTATGTGGCAGGAATTTTTTTTACAAATATTATCTCATTTGATCCTGCAAAGTAGTTGTGTTATTATTCCCATTTAAATTGAGAAAAATTAAGCTGACAGAAAGGTTAAGTGACTTGCCCAGCATCACACAGTACCTGAGGGGAGAATTAAACCCATATCTTTCTGATTCTAGGCCCAGGGCTCTAATCACTGAACCACTTAGCTATCTCAAAACAGACTTTGTTGCCAATATGCTATTATAAACTTTCTAGTGTGACAGAACCTGCTTAGGCTTGTACAATACTAGTATTAATTTTAAGAACCAGGGTTATTTATCTGCTCCAATAAGGTAGCAAAATAAGTGGTATCATGCCTAGAGGCAGGAAGATTCCTTTTGATGAATTTAAATTCAGCCTCTGATATTTACTAGTTGTGTGAACCTGGGCAAGTCACTTAATCCTGCTTGCCTCCGTTTCCTCATCTGTAAAATGAGCTAGAAAAGGAAATGGCAAACTCCTCCAGTATTTCTGCTAAGAAAACCTCAAATAGGGTCATGAAAATTTGGATGTTACTGACATCACTCAACGATAGTACTTTGTGAAGAGATTTTCAGACTTCAGAATTCAACAGTGACTTGGGGATTCAACTGACTTGGGGATTCTCCCAATTATTTTCTGTTAGCTTTCTTCATTATGTTTAATAGAATAACAGAAAATTCTACTGAAAGGTGGTGCATTTTCTGTCTACTTTCTGCCCCTCCCTCATTCCTGGCTTTCTTCAGGTTTATTCTTTGGACAAACTGTCCTGTTTTCTTGCTTCCTTTTTTATAACACAAAGCACTAAAACTACACATCAAAACTGGACCTCTCCTATAGACGAGTGTTTCATTATCCTTCTTTAGTCACAAATTCCTATTTGTTCTGATTGAGCAACCTAGATACCACAGTATATCTTTCAGAATCATTTTTTAATACCAGAATTTATTTTGCTATAAGTAAATACTCTTTTCATTTATAAGCACTGGTCTATAGAGCTCTGATGTAACCAAGAGCTGCAATTGTGACATTCATTTGGATGTGAAAATAGACTTGCACTTGTCTGATTTCAGGGCAGAAGGCTATTGGTATAAGAACCTCAGAGCTGGCAAAGACCTCAGAAACTGCCTAATTAATGCTATAGCTAAACAAGAAAATCCTCTATAATTACTCCGCTCCTCCTTTCCCCAAGTGTCCATCTAATCTTTGAAGATTTCAAAGAAAGGGAATCAGCCACTTTGTGTGACTGTACATAGTTCAATTAGGGCAGTTGGGTGGCACAGTGGATACAGTGCTAACCCTGGAGTCAAGAAGATTCATCTTCCTGAATTCAAATTTGGTCTCAGTCACTTACTAGCTGTGTGACCCTGAGCAAGTCATTTAACCCTGTTTTTCTCAGGTTCCTCATCTATAAAAGGAGCTGGAGAAGTAAATGGCAAACCAGTATTTCTGCCAAGAAAACCCCAAATGAGGTCATGAAAAGTTGGACATAATTCAAACGACTAAACAATAATAGTAGACTTCATTCAACACTTTCAGACAGTTTAACTATTAGGAAGTTTTCCTTAGCTCAAACCTAAATACACCTCATTGCATATCCTATCCGTTGAGCCTCCTTTTGCCCTCTGGGGCAAAAATAAATATAATCCCTCTACTACATGATGGCACTTTAAATACAAGAATACAGCTATCATTTGCTCATTTTCTTTTCTCTAGGTTCAACATGTTTAGTTCTTATAACACTATCTCCAGTCCTTTCATACTTCAGATTGACCTCTTTCTTTTTCATGTGCTTCAGTCTATAAATGTTCTTTCTAAAATAAGAGACCAGAACCCAACCCTCTAAATCTATTATGACCAGGTAAAGTATGGCAGAACTAGATACATCCTTGATGTGAATGATATGTCTTTTCTAAAAAAATTCTTGGGACAGCTAGGTGAGGTGATAGATGAAAGAACAGGACCTGGAGTCAAAAAAAAAAATTCACTTTCCTGAATTCAAATCTGGAATAAAGCTCTTAATAGCTATGTGTCCTGGACAAGTCACTTAATTCTGTTTGCCTTAGTTCTTCATCTGTAAAATGAAGGAAATGGCAAACCACTCCAGTATCTATCTTTGCCAAAAAAAAAAAACAAAAAAACTCCAAATGGGGTCACAAAGAGTTGGACATGACATGTTGTTTCAACAACTGATGACAACAACAGTGAATTCTGAGATAATATTAGTTCTTTTGGCTGCCATGTTCCCTGTTGAATATTCACTGTTCACTTTTGACAATAAGGTCATAGATTAATTAACTTATTGAGCTTGCTTCCAGTAAAATCCCCAGTTTTTGTAAAAACCTTTGTCTAGCTATACCTATATCATCTGTTTTCTGTGAACTAGATTTTGTAAAACCAAATCCAAAACTGTATAGTTAGATGCAACAAAGTTATGTAGTGGATAGAGTACTAGATGGAGTCCAGAAGACTTGAATCTCATTCCAGCATCAGAAACATACAAACTGTGTGACTGTAAGCAAATCATTTAATCTTTTTGCTTGTTTTCTCATCCACAATAGCATGTGCCTCTCAGGTTTGTTATGAGGAACAAATGATATAATAATTTAAAAGGATTTAATACAATGCCTAGGATATAGTAAGCACTTTATAAACATTAACTATTATTATTGCTATTATTTTCTCTATTTTACTAGATTCCACTTATTTTTCTAGTATGTAGAAGTATTTTTGGATCCTAACTTTGTCATAGAAATGATTAACTATTTCCTCCAAGCTTCAAAGTAATTGTAAATTTAACCAGCACATCTTCTCCATCCTCATCTAAATAAAAGTGTTTGGGCCAATGGCAGGGCCCTAAGGCACTCTACTAGAGATCCTGTCCAGAGTTGATATCAGCCCATTAACAATTATCCTTTGGATATACAGTCATACAACCAAATCTAAAGCCATTTAATAGTTTTATCTCAATCTCCCTTTCTCAGAGCTCTCTAAAAGGACAGTTTAGATGACTGTCAAATATTTCAATTAAATCATATCAAATCCCCTTATTCTCACTTTCTCCAAGAAAAAAAAAAAAGGAAATAAAATTAATCTGGAATAATGTGCTTTTGATAAAGGCTTCCTGCCTTTAAATGATCACTGTCTTCCTTCCTAAATGTTTACAGGTCATTTCTTTAATAAAGTTCTTTACAATTCTCTAGGAATCCACTGTCAGACTGAACTATGTAATTCACAGATTTCACCCTCTTTCCTAATTTTAAAATTGAAACATTTTCTTTCCCCCAATCCTATAACTGTTTTCATCTTCTCTGGGATCTTGCAAAGACTGCAAGCAAAGATCACTTGCAAAGCTCAGTAATCACATCTTCCAAGTCTGGCAATGTCTTATGAACCTGATTGGAAATTATTGGAGTTATATAAATTCTCTCTTACTGTCTCCTCACTTAACTTTGGTTTCATCTATCTATTAACCCTTTTTGTATAGCAAAGGATCTGGTGTTTCTTTTTTTAAAATAGTATTTTGTTTTTCCAAATACATGAGAAGATAGTTTTTGTCATTCACCTATGACCAATTTTTTCTCCCTCTCTCTCACCATCTCTAGTCCCCAAGATAGCAAACAATCTGATATAGGTTAAACACGTGTAATTTTTCTAAACAAATTTCCATATTCATCAGGCTATGCAAGAAAAGTCAGATCAAAAGGGAAAAAAATACAAGAGAAAAAAACACAAGTAAACAAATAACAATAACAAAAAGATGAAAATAATGTGCTTTGATCCATATTCAATCTCTATAATTCTCTCTGTGGAGATGGCACTTTCCATCACAAATCTATCAAAATTACCTTGAATCATTTCATTGTTGAAAAGAGAAAAGTTCATCACAATTGATCATCACATAATCTTGTTTAAACTGGTGTTTCAAATAGGAACTTTTAAAATTCTTTTGATATTGTTGTAACAATTGATTTATATCAAACTTCTCTAAGAAAATATTTTATGAGAGAAATAATAAAGTGGAGAAAACAATGAACTTAGAATCAAGGAGTCCTGAATTCAAATTCTTGCTGCTGTATAAATCTAAGGATGATTCTTAACATCTTTCAATTTCAGTTTCTTCATCTGTAAAATGGAGTTAATAATGTCTATCTCATAAGGTTGTTATTAAGATCAAATGAGAAAATGTACTGTGCTTAGTAAACCTTAAAGAACTCTATAAATATTATGACTTTTTCACTCATATGATTTTTCAAATATATCATGTTTGAATAGGTCAAGGTGGAGCTATTATAATTGCTATGTTCTCATTTTTACTCTGTTTAATCTTTGTATTAATTTTCATCTTTTCTCTAATAAATGAATGTCCTTTCTGACCCAGACTGATTAAAGAATGATCCCATCACTAATCTGTCACTTCCTTTTTGTTCAAATATAATTTTACAATTGTGATATTATTCAATGCAAGATGCTAATCAAAACTTACTTTATTTCACAGATTGCTTTTCACTTTTCCCAGCAATTATTGGGATAGTTGGTGTTCTTGGATTTTTGAATAATACATTGTTTTCTGAATTTGTTTCTAAGATTTCCTTATCACATCTATTCTGATCTACTTATCTAATTTTTATCCAGGCCCAAATAGCTTTGGTTATTATTCCCTTCAAGTACAAATTGAGATGTGATAGTAGTAAGTCCCCCTCCTTAATATTTTTCCCTCATATCCCTTGTATTCTTGACCTTTTATTCTGCTAAATCAGTTTTAATATTTTGTCTAATTCTTTAAAGTATCCCTTTGGAAATTGAACAATTTGGGTAGTATCATCATTTTTATTATATTGATGACACTCAGCCCCATCCATTAATAATGTTTCCAATTATTTAAGTTTTTTTTATTTCTGTAAAAAATGTTCTATAGTTGTTTTTATAAAGTCCTGAATGTGTCCTGAAACACACATTCCCAGTTATTTAATGCATTTAAATTATCTTAGTTGCATTTCTTTTTCTATATGTTCCTTTTCAATTCTGTTAAAAATATGTAGAAATACAAACTGATTTTTGTACCATGCTCCTTCCCTGAAGTTATGTTAATCACTTTTTTGTTGATTCACTATTGTTCTCTAAGTAAACCATAGCCTATCCTCAATAAATACACATTTATCTCCTCTTTACCTATAAATATTTCCCATTTGTGTGTTAATACAATAGCTAGTGTTTCTAATACTATTTAAAGGAATATTTCTTGTTTCATTCCAATCTGATTGTTAAAACTTCCAGTGTTTCTTATAAATAATAATAACTTTTGGTCTTTTTAAAATATTTTATTCAGGAAAGTTTCTTTTATTCCTTTGATTTTTTTTTAATATATTTAAAATAAAGGAGTTGTATTTTATTCAGACTTTTTCTGAACTTGATATAATATATGACATTTTAATTATAATTTTCCATAATATTTATTATCACTATGTTTATAGTATTCCTAATATTAAATCACTATCATGTTCTTGATTATAACAAATAGTTTATAGAGATACACATAGACTCTTTGCTATTATTTTATTTAATGTACTTGCTTCAATATGTATTAGAGATTATGAGTCTATAATTTTTTTCTTTTTATTTAGATAATTTAAATTCATTAAATGATTGAGAATGTGTGTTTCAAGACACATTCAGGATTTTATAAATACAACTATTGGACAATTTTTACAGAAATAAAAGAAAAAAATGATTGGAAACATTATTAGTGGTTGGGGGTGAGCATCATCAATATAATAAAAATGATATTATTATTATTCATCCAGTTTCACCTGTCAGAGCCATATTTGTTTTAATAGTTGTTAAACCATTTTTTTTTTTTTAGTATTTTAAAAGCCATTTTATATTCCATGGGAGTTATTTGTACTTAGGTATTTACTAGAATTGATTTGCATATTTATCTCCATCAGAATTGATTTGTTTTGATTTTTCCTTTAGGAATTCATTCTATCTTGTTTAAGTCCCCTTTCTGAAACTGATTTGTTTAGATTCCTTATTTTCTATTTTGTTCAGGAAGGTATTTTATGTTTACATATATAAATATAATATCTGTGTACATATATATATAGTATTAATACTTCAGTTCTATTTTTTTCAATTTGTGCTTATAAATTATTCATAATCATTTGTGATAATTTTCTTTCTTTTCTTACCTTATTGTGAAT
Source organism: Sarcophilus harrisii (assembly GCF_902635505.1). Lineage (NCBI taxonomy): Eukaryota > Metazoa > Chordata > Mammalia > Dasyuromorphia > Dasyuridae > Sarcophilus > Sarcophilus harrisii. The sequence continues at coordinate 418,680,120 of NC_045428.1, read as the reverse complement.
TACTTCTAGTTTTAAAATTTGGTTTTAAACACTCTTCTAAAAATGAAGTTAGCTAATAGTTCTCTATTATTTTTAAAAATATCATTCATTTTTTGTAGTATTTATTAGCTTAATGGTCTTTTGGTTTCTTTCTTATTTTACTTTAAAATTTATATTTTTACCTGGAGATTATTAATTTGTAGATTTTCTAGGATTCTTAAGTTATATGTCCAATTCATTCATTTTTTTCTGTATTTTATTATGTATTCAGAGAAAGTCACTTTAAAAAAAAAGAAATTTAGCAGCATTCCCCAAATTTGAGTATATTATTTCAGTTATAATTTTATCTAATACAATTATTTATTTTTCTGTAATTTGTTCTTTGATACACTAATTACATAATCTCTGCTTAAATTCAAGTCCTTCTTCCATATTTTGATTACCTCTTGCAATTTAATTTCATTATAATCTATAAATTGTGCATTTAACCTTTTTAATTTCTATATCCAGGTTTTTTTTCCCTACTGCATGATCAATTATTGTAAAAAATACCACAGAATGCTGAAAAAGACATGTATCCCTTAAGATTACCATTTTTAAAATGATCAAAGTTCTGTTTAATTTTTTTCTTAATATTTTGTATATAATCAATTTATTTCATTTAGCTTTCTGATTCATTGAAAAGATACATTGAAAATACTTACAAGAATTGTCCTACTACTAGGTAGTTTTGTTTGTTTTAATCTGTGAACTTTTCCTTTAAATATTGAGAAGCTTTGTCATTCTGTGATTTTAATAATATAGTTTTTCCTGTTTCTGTTTTGATCATATCTAAAATACAGACTCGTTTATTTGGTATTCATAATCCTTTACAACTTGACTCTATTTTCAGTATATATAATTCTGTTACAATCATTATAAATCAGCCAAAGTGATACTTTTGATGATATTCTAGCTCCCATTTCTGCGTCTTTGAATAGGTGATTGGTCTGTGTTTACCTCTATCTCTCAGAATCCCTAATTTCTTGCAAGGCTTAGGATAGGCATTATCTTCTACATGTACATTTTTGTAATTCCAACTGTTGCTAAGATAAATACCCAAAACCACACATACACATACAATTCAGTATACACATGTGTGTACATATATGTGTGCATCTGTGTTATTTCTCCTAAATTGTAATCTCCCTGAGGCCATCATTTTACTCTTGGTTTTTATACCCTTAGGGTCTTGCATAGTGTCTAGAAGGCACTAGGAATTTAATAAATATTTGTTGAATGATTAAGACAAAGAAGCAGGAGGTTTGTGCCAGTAAACTAGGTGATAGCAAGAGGGCACTTAAAAAAAAAAATACAGAGAAAAATGAGAGCTAAGGAAGGCACTGTGTTATAAGAAGCCCACTTCTTCCCTGGTAGCCACTGTTCTGTGGTGGCTACAATGGTATTATGGTACAGAGAGACTATACCCTCACCAGGCTGGGTTCAGAGCAATTTTGTTAGTCATGTGATGAGAAGAGTCTGAAGGTGGCCAGAGCAGAGTATCTGAATATTAGAGTGGTCAGTGGAAGAATCAATATCTCTTAGTCTTTCTTTACTAATTATATATGGTCCCTCTAGAAGATTGGGATGGAATAGCCTTCATTCAGGGATGACTGCCAGATTCTACAGAATTAATTAAGAAGGAAATTGAATCTAAGTATCCAAATTGTGCTTAAACTAATCTGTTAGACTTATCTATAAAATAAAATCAATTAATCAATATTTTTAAAATACCTACTATGTGACATGTCCTATATTAAGCCCTGGAGACTCTGAAATGGCTTATTGGAAAATGAGCTGGAGAATGAAATGACAAACCTCTCCAGCATCTCTGCCAGGAAAACCCCAAAAGAGGTCATGAAGATTCAGATAGGACCAAAACAACTGAAAAAGGACACACAGATTACAGTACTGGACCATTGAGTTTGGTACTTCTACTAACAGAAGAGGTTGAAGAAGGAATTAGAGGTAGCCAGCTTTCTGATGACCAGAATTTCCCTGAGTGGCCTATGGGAATACTTAAAGCACTTACCTATTAGGTCAACTACCATTTCTGGGCTCTCATCAATAAAGTCAGGGAATTAGGCATTAACACCTGGAATTCCTAGTATCAAGGCCAATCACTAGAGCTAAAATTTTAAGAAAGGATCTCTTTGTCATTTTTATGTAAATATTTTAAATATTTCTGTATGCAATATTAATAAAAACAATGACTCATTTCTAAAACTTTAGAGCCAAGTCATCTCAACAAGCATATATAAAGTGCTTATTATGTCTGGCATATTATGTATAGCTTATTATGTCTGACACTGTTAAGTATTGGGAATACAAATACAAGCAGAAAGACAATTCTTGCCCTTCCAAGGAAGAAAATAATGAGTAAAAGGAAGCTAGAAAGAAGATGGAGGAAGAGAGGAGATGAAAGTATCAAAAGGGAAATGGGGGGGAAAGGAAGAATCATGACCTTAGCCTAATGAGAAATTAAGATAAGGGTAGACTGGATGTCCTTCTTAAAATGGAAGTTTTAAGAGAAATCAACCAGTGAGAAGGAGGAACCATAAATGTAAAAAAAAAAAAAAAAAAAAAAAAAAATTTCAATAGGGTGCCATCCATATCCAGAAAAAGAACTATGAAGTTGAATATAGATCAAAGCATGCTATTTTCACTTTATAAAAAATGCCTTTTGTTTTCTTTATTCATGTGGTTTTCCCCTTTTGTTTTGATTCTTCTTTCACAATAAGACTAATATGGAAAGATGTTTAATAAGATTGTACATGTAAAATCTGTATCAGATTTCTTACTGTCTTGGAGAAAGGAAGGACAAAGAAGGAAGACTGAAAAATTTAAAACTTGAAATCTTACAAAAATGCATGTTAAAAACTGTCTTTACATGTAATTGGAAAAAATAAAATACTAGTAAATGCAAAAGGGAAAAAAAAAAAAAGACTTCTAATGAATGTAGTTCAGGACTAGAGTGAGTTTCCAAGGTAAAGAGATTTGTGGGGCAGTGCAGACAAAGTCTGGGTGAAGTCAGAAGTGTAGCTTAGAGAGAAATAAAAGATTTACTAAGTGCTTCCCTTACAGCAATGAAGAGATAGTATAATAGCCCAATGGACCTAAAAGAGGCTTCTAGAAGTCCTTATAATCTTTATCTAATAAGAGGTTGCTTTTGTTTCACTGCTTTGAATTATTTCTGTTCCTTTCCTGTGTTGTATACCCTAGTTTTGTTTCTTTTTGTGTTTACACATTCCATCTAGCTCTCCTGTGCCCCAAGTCAAGCTTTAATGCTTATCTCAGATTGGTCAAACTGCAATATTTAATTACCTTTGAGTTGATCTTTGCTGCAGTGAAGTACTTGATGTATTTGAGATGATTTATGGTGTTTTGCTTAAAAAGAGGTAAGTAAAAACCCAAACTCACATTCAGTCCTAAAGTCACCTCCTTGGTCCAGGGCCCCAAGTGGTATCTGGTCATTTCTCAGTAGAGGAATGAAATCCAGGCTTCAGTGAAATCTATTCAGAGTTTGAGAACTAGGGGAGCTTGCCATGACTGTATGGCAGTAGTAGCATATTTTTATGCATATGTGCATTATTCACCTAAAAAGCATCTTTTTCTTCCAAAGTAATATAAAGATACCAAATATTTAGCCTGATGGTGGTGATCAAGGCAGCATTTCCTTGAGCTCAGTGTTGATACCTGAGAGGCATATAGCTGAGCGAGAGAGGGACCAACTCTCACACATGGGTAGAGAGTTATTATCTCTCTTTTGCAGATAAAGCAACTGAGGCTCAGAGAAATCAAATGGTTTACCTATGATTGTCATAGCTAAAAATATGATATGGAATTTTGAACCCAGGTCACCTATTTCAAGTAATAAAAGCATGTTTATACTTGGATATTTATACTTAAAGGCTAACATTATGGCTGTACTTTACTTGAATACTTTACAATTCAGTATTTCAGGGTTTACCTTGACTGCTCTAGGCATGGGGAAGACATTTTTATTCATCGATGTGTTCAGGATTGTGATCTTTAAGTGGAACTGTGCAAACAACCATGAAGTTCTAATATCACCCCTGAAATGCAAAAAGTTGATCTTTCTTTTCAGAATTCAAATTGCTTATCCGATCCTATAAAAGACAAAGTAAAGACCATAAAAACAAACATATGGCGTTGTTATCTACGGATGAAGAACTAGGAAAAGGGGAAAAAAAAACACAACACAATTTTGTCAGTAAACATCCCTGTGAAATTCATCTCCAGACTCATTTTTGCATGCTTATTCACCTCCTCTTATATTTTGATGTTCTCTTCCTCCAACACAGACCACTAATTCAGAAATATAAATAAGGGCATGGACAGCTATCATGAGGGATCAAAGAAAAACAGAAAATTATATATTGGAGGAAATAAAAACTACCATACTTACTTGAATATTTGCAATACCCAAAAAAAGTCATTAAAATTAAAAATAATAAAGTCCTTCATTTAGTCATACATGGTAATCAAATTATAATCAACTGTCCCAAATTCACAAGATTGTAATATTAGGTTGTGTCTCCCTTTCTATGCAGTGAAGTTCTATTCACTATTTATTTATATTTGGTCAATGCAGGCGAATTTAGTCAATAAGAGTACTGAATGTGGTCAGAGGATTTGACTTTTGCCAGTATGACCTAAGGCAAGTGGCTACTTCTTTGGGTCTGTTTCCTCATCCGTAAAATGAGAGAGCTGGGCTAGATTAGGGCTTCTTAAACTTTTCCATTTGCCACTTCTTAATTATACCAGAGATATATTTACACAACTCTAGGTATATAGATATGTGGATATATAAAATAGGCATACAAACCAAACACTTACTGATAATAAATCATAATTTTGTGACCTCTACATTTAGTTACACAACCCCATATGGTATTGTGACCCAATTTGCTTTGATCTATATGATCTTTAATGCTCCTATTAATTACACTCCATATTTCTGTAAGCATTCTTTTTGCTTCAAAAGATCTCCGATTTCAACAATGAGGGTACTTATTCTGCTGATATAGAGCACAATCCCTCAAAATCTTAGCTTATCAAACATTATTTATTATAAAGCTCTTATTGTGTAAAGAACTGTGCAAAGTTTATGTGTACTTCATGAACTATGATATGTAAAATATGTGTATCTATTTATATATGGATATATTTATGTATTTGTATATTATATTTATATATAACACACATATATAATTTGTACATATAATACATATATGTATATAATATGCATATTATATATCTATTCATCATCTGTTGGTCAATCTTCTTGTGCCAGCATTTTGTGTTCTTGGTAGAGGTGGAACTTTGAATGGTTTCCATTTCTAGATTTCTGTCCAAAACCTTCCCACCTATTAGGACCTTCCAGAAACCAAGATCATCTCCACTGACAAAGATGACCAAGAGTTGTCTCTCCTTAATACACATTTACCTATTAGAATATTCTGGATGTAATGACAGAAACACTTCCAATTGAACTGTGTCCTTATTTCTTTTTGACAATTAAATGACTAGGCAAGGAGGTGTACTGCATTTTAGATAACTTTGTTTTTATAAAACAGTTCATTTCATGAGGCCTCAGCATTTCTCTATATTACTGTACCAATCCACAAATGGCATTGGTAAATAAAGTCCTTTAAATGTCAGTATCATATTGGTTATAATAAAGATAGAAAGGAAATAATCAGTTGAATGAATGAGAATGAGTGTCAAATCAGGAGTATAATACTGAGACACTTAAAAGACTTCTGAAAATCTTAAGATAATTCAGAGGATAGAGGTGAGTGATTATTCCTTTTTCTTCCTCTATGTTCTTCTGCCCCTTCTCTACCATCAAATTACCACTTTCCATACTGGCAAATGTACAAGTTTTATGTTTTATTTGTATCCTGATATTTGTTTCCTATCTTCATTTAGAAATTTCTTCCAGCTATTTTTCTATTTCATGAGGTTAAGATATTCTTTTCTATGAATCTGTACTTAGATTTTAGTGAATTTCATCTCTTACCCATTGAACTTCCCTCAGTTCAAAGTATTTTTTCATTGTTTTGGAGGATTTTTTTTCCTTTTATACATATTTTCAGTCTCAGTGTCTTCCTGGATTTGAGTCAAACTCTGCTTTGTTACTCCTGAATGGCATGGGTAGGCCCTGTTTTGTCCCAAATTTGATGGATAAAAGCAGGCCCCACCTTGTGTAGGGATTGCCTGGCTTTTCCTCCTTCTGTAGTTCAGGATCAGGCTATCTAGATGCTGGCCTGAGCACAATCTACCTGCTTGCTTGGTCATGCTGAGCTTGTCTCCTGAAGTGGATGTTCATGATTCTGGTTTGTCTCTCCCACACTGAAAACTAGTCTAACCCTTCTTCACATCTGTCTTCCTTTACCTCCAGTCTAACCTTTTATGAGATTCTGGAAAACTTTCTGCCATGTCAAACTAAATGGAGGAAATTGTAGTTGATTCTCCTTAGTTTTCTTTAAATTGTTCCTCCTAGTACAGTTTTAAAGAATTTCTGGGGTATTTATAGAGAGATTAACCTTCTCTATGCCCTAACATACCATCACTTTCCCACAGGCCTCTGGACTCCATTAAGTTATATATCAGGTCTTTTGTTTCTTTTAAAATACAAGCCAGCATGGGGAAATGGAAGGAGATAGATGGGTTCAGACCCTATGTCTGACACTTCCTGACTGAGTGACCCTGGACAAGACATTGAATTCTTGATTGTCAGTTTCCTCAACTGTAAAAAGGGGGATACTAATAGCACTTTTGAACTGATAGCTGATAGCATAGATTCATAGATTTAATGAGCTAATCTGAAAAATATTTTGAAAATTTTAAAGTCTTATGGAAATTACCATTATTTATATAATAAACTACTCATGGGGCCTCTAAGAATGTAGACATGTACATTCTTATATTGTATATCAGATAAATGGTCTCAATCTAGCAGCAATGTCTACATTGCAGAAAACATGCAAATGATTACAAACCAGTTTGTCAAGTTAAGTTTTTAAAACCTGGATAAGACTAATTGTGTACCTGTGCCATTCAGTCCAGTCAACAACCATCAAGATGCTCAGGCAGCTGTTCTATTATGAACTATAGTAGAAAGACTGTGAGCAGGGGAAGAGAACACAAAGAACACTTTTAGAATTCACTGAAACACAGCTTCAACTGAAAAGACCAAGAAACAACAGGGACTTATATTCCAGCTTGATTTGCATGAGGAAGCAATGAGGAAGCTTATTTTGCCTCTTTTAATCAACTGGCAAATGCTGTGTTGGGTTCTACAAGAGAAACAGAAGACCTGTACTCCCTTATTTTAGAGAGCCTACAATCTAGTTGAAGAAATTAAGACTAAAACAGAAGAAACAATTGGCAAAGAATACATGACAGTATATTAGTAATAGAAACACAGATTATATAGTATAGGAGTTGGATTTTTAAAAAGAGATTAGGGGACAGTTGGGTGGCACAGTAGATAGACCACCAGCCCTGAAGTCAGGAGGACCTGAGTTCAAATATGGTCTCAGACACTTAACATTCCTAGCTGTGTGACCCTGGGCAAGTCACTTAACCCCAATTGCCTCAGCAAAGAGAGAGAGAGAGAGAGAGAGAGAGAGAGAGAGAGAGAGATTAATTCAAGTTTTAAAGTTGGAAAAGACAAATTGCACAGCATACAATATGACCTGTGACTCCAAAGTTGCATAGAACTTCTACTGATGAATGGAAGAAGAGAAGGTATTCCCAGCCAGGGGATAATATGAATGATAACAAGGATTTGGAAATGAGCATGGATGTAGCCCAAAAGTAACTGATCTAACTATGGAAGAGTATTAAGAAAATGACAAATGTGAAATCAAATACACAGTATTGGTCTAAATCCTGGGTGGAAAACCCCTTTTTTTTTCTGCCAAGGGCCATTTGGACATTTTTAATATTATTGTGGGCCATACAAAATTATCAATTTATGGAACTCAAACAGTGGGAGATTGTTGTATCTTATTTTCAACTGATCATTGTCTGTGGTTGCCTTAGCAAATGATTTCATGAGCTTTATATGACCCATGGGCTGAATATTCCCCATCCCTGCTTTAGATTGTGGAGGATCTTCAAAACTTAGTAGAGAATTTTAAATATGATGGAATAGACATTAAGACACCATTAATGGCATGGGGGCAGGAAAATGATAAAATCAACTCTATGACTTTAAAAAAAAACTATTCAGACAATGCTGTGCAAAATGAATTAAAAGAGAAAGGGAATGGAATCAGGTGGACCAGCTAAGAGTGACTATAATAATCTAGGTGTGAAATGATGAAGGAGACTAGGGGGATGATGATGGATATAAAGAAAAATTCAATTAAATAAATAGTAAGCTTCACTATGCACAAAGCAAAGTGATAAGTACTAGAAATACAAAGATTTTTAAAATGGCATGCAAGGACCTTAAGTGTATTTAGAAGGATAAGGCATATTATTCATGTATATATACATATACATAAATAACTATAACATGAGGAAGAGCATGGGAAGAATTCAAGCAAAAAAGCATGTGGGACTTAAGAAGATATTGTTTCTCACTGGGAAAGAAAGGGAAGATAGCATATGGGAGATAATTTCTGAGCCTGAAAGAGGAGAATGTCAAAAGTTGGAGACAAGATGAGAATGAGTGAATGACCCAATTTGTCTGAAAAAATAAAGTGCACAAAGGAACTACTATGGAAAAAAAGAAAGCTAAAAAAGTAAGACAGAGCTGAATTTTGGAGAATTTGGAAATGAGACTATGGAGATGGAGAGAGAGTAATCAGAAGACATTAAGGATTAAGGATCACAAAATGACATGATCAAATCATAATGAGAAAGAACCTGGATTTGGAGTTGTTTTCTTTTTCCATTTTGCCAAATCTATTTTTAAAGGAGTGGCTTCTTCAGATAATTTTTGTATTTCCTTTTCCAAACTCTCCTGCAAAGCTTTCGTTTCCTTTCCCCATTTTTTTCTAACTCTTCTTTTAAGATGCTTTTTGGATTCTTTCAGGAGGGCCTTGTGAGATGGAGAAGAGTTCATACCATCCTTTGAGACTTTATCTGGAGATATTTTGCCTTTAGTATCCTCAGAGTTGGAAATATGTTCTTCTCCATTTCCATAAAAGCTTTCTATGATCAGAGCTCTTTTTGCTTTTTTGCTCATTTATAAAGGTTGATATCTGCTCTTAGGACAAAGAGGTTATTGTCCCAAGTTTCCTCTACAGGCCATAGCAGCTTCAAGCTGCCCTGGGGCTGGTACTGCTGACTTCCTTTCCATGCTAGGTGGCCATAGCAAAGTCCTGATTGTTAGGTTGGAGTTCAATCACTATTTGCCTTCTGTAGTTGATCTGAAGGTCTCACAACTAATCTGCTTATCTCCTGGTTTCTGAACCTTGACAGGATAGCTAACACTGCTGTATTTTTATTAAGAGCCTCCCAGTAGATTGCCATGGCACAAGGAGGTCTTTTCCTAATCCATATTCTCTATGAAGTTTTAGTCACTCTTAATCTTTCTTTCACCCTCAATACTCTCTCCTTCTTTAATTTCTCTGACACTTAGCTTTCTGGGTTTTTTTCCTGCTCTCTTTCTGGCCACTCCTTATTTTTCTTTTTTGAATCATCATCCATCTCCAAATTACTGATACTTTTTTTTCTCTTTATTCCTTTCTCTTGGATGACATTATCCATACTCAAAAGTTTTGCAATGTCTATGTAGATTACTGAAAAATCAAAATATCCAAAAATAATTTCTCTTCTCAAATCTAGTTAAAAATATTGGTGTCCCAATGGATAGAGTTCCAGATTTAGAGTCTGGATGATCTGAGTTCAAAGACTACTTCGGATACTTAATAGCTATGTGACCTTGTTTACAAGTCATTTAATCTTTTTTCAACTTTAGTTCCCTAATCTGTAAAATGGGAAAATAATAGCACTCCCAGAGTTGTAATGAGGATTAAATATTGTGTGTGTGTGTATACATGTACATGTATTTATATATGTGTATGTACATATTGTATATATGTGTGTGTGTCTTTGTAAACATTAAGGTGCTACATAAATACTCACTATTGATATTATTATACTCTACAGAGCTTCTAAAATAAATTCCCCTAAGGTTAAATAAAATTACTAACATGTGATAATAATAGCCCCTTCAAGATCTTTTAGTGTATCCTGATAGCTTAGAAATCCAAATTCCTCAGTCTACACATGAAATCCTCTCCAGAGTTTGTCCACAACCTATAACTCTAGGCCATTTGTGTAGATTTAAGGGTAATAGACAGCTTTCAAATTCATTAATGAGTTAGAGGAATGCCTACTCTAAGCATGTGAAGATTTCCCCCTGAAGAATGGGTGAATGAAAACAATTTGTTTTATTGACCATGAAGGTGGCTGAAGCAGGTACTGGGGTTCATTTATATCTTGGTCACACATTGAAGACATCAAGGTTATCTGCTGTATCCTGGTCATCACCAGATCTTGACGTTTCTCTTGCCATGGGACTTCAAGGACTCTGGAAGACAGAATTAAACTGACAATTGCACCATCTTGCCTCACTTAAATTTAATTCATGTGCAAATCAAGACATCAAGTCATGTTATCATTGGTGCTCTTCAAAATTAGGGATGAACATCTATATATCTAGAACTTTGTTTCATACTTTTCCATATCACTTTCTCTACCTCCCTCTATTCCTGATACAAACTGGACTGTAGCTACATTTATACATTATTTTTCCTACCACCTCCATAATCCATAAGTTCTCAGAAGCCACCTCTCATACCCAGAAAGCATTCACTCACGTCAATTCCGCCACTCAGGATCCTAAGCTACTCTCAGTTTGTTCCAGTCTTGTTAGATTAAATTAAAATGTCATGAATGGTTCCATGTTTTATTTAAATTTAATTTTATTAAATTTATATAATACATATTTTATATAATATATAATATAAATTAAATTACTTAAATTTAATTTATATTATATATTATAAGTATTATACACATATTTATTTATTTATTTTATTAAATTAAATTAATTATTTAAATTTAAATTTAAAATATGCTCTTAATTTTACTTCAATAGATCTGTGATCTGATTAGTAATCCCATTCAACAGTACAAATCCTATAAGAGACTGGAGTCTGTATCCTCCCGTGAAATCCATCTAATATGCTGAGGTCCTTGCTAGAATGCTCTTAACATTGTAAAATTATCATTGTTTCTTCCCAATTCACTGTTTAAATTATTTTACATTTATTTTGAATATGTTCTGTATTTATTTTTTCTCCCAAACCCATCCATAAATTATAAATATATCAAAGACAAGGGTGATTTTGCTTTTGCTTTTGCAGCTCCAGTGTTTGGTTTAGTATGTATTTAATAAAAGCCTACTGATTTGAAACTCAAGGCTCAGTTCAACTGTCATTTTATCAATGGAAACTTCCCTATCCCATATTTTTTGTGTACATAGAATATTTATTCCCCATCACAGCAGATTAAAAGGTCCTCTGGAGCAAGAATTTTTTATTTCATTTTTTTTTTATTCCCCTCATCTAGCTCAGTACCTGGGACATAGTCAGTGCTTAATAAATATTGGTCGAGTTGAAATTTAGTTAACTAGAAAATGCTGTCTCACAAAGTACCAAATTACTCTTCATTGGAAATATTTAAGCAGAAGGTAGATGACCATCTGTCAAAGATGGCCATCTGCTGTAGAAGAGATGCTTATATTGAGCAAATTGGACTAAATGATTTCTATGGTTTCTTCCAACTCTAAGATTCTATCATTTTTCCAAAGCTATCTATCAAAACCAGTTACAGAAGAATGAAAGTAAGATCTCTTTATAAGGAGTGCCCAATTTACTTGGAGCTAAAGGTTGTTATTATAACCCACAGTGCTCAGGACTATCCAAATATTTCTTAAAAGATTGATGCTCATCTATACAGGAAATTTTTCTGTTAATAGGTCTTATTTATATTGAGTTATTTTTAAGAAAAATACTCTATCAAATTCCAGGTAGCTTATTTGACTTGGGAGGATCAAGAAGACTTTTCTTCCAATGTATCCACTGTTTCTCTCCATATTTGTAGATTTACATCATGAACAATCTCTAATGGAGCTCTTTTTCTGTAAAAATTAAATTTGCACTCTGCTTCCACAGTGTTTTTCCTCTCCTTTAACAAGAATATTTTGAAAATGTTTTAGTTTTGAAATCCATCCAATTGCCTAGGACTCTCATGTGAACTGCAAGGAGATGCATTAAAAGAACAGCAGTCTCCATATAAGCAAGTTCACACCATGTTCACAGGACAACCACAGAAAATCTTTTCACGTTCATGGAAAAAGGAATTTTACTCAGGTGAAAATTCACCCTACTTTGACTTTACTTGGGTCATTTGCTAAAAGGATTAATTTCACAGTAAATAACCAATCTAGATGCTATCTAACTATCCTGCTCTTTTTTCAAATACCTAGAAAGTTAATTCTTAATGTAGATGTGTTATAAATATTATTAGATGGGGTACAAAGAGCATCAGACTGTACTTTTCCATATGCCTCTTTCTTCCTCCTGCTACAAGATCAGAAATCTTGGATTGGAGTCCCAACTCTCCCACTTTGCACAGTAGCTTTGACCCAATTAGGTTTTTTTCTCTTTTAACATAATGTATAAGTAAAAGTTAAAGTGCCTTCCATGTATGTACTCTTGTATTACTGTGATGATTTAGTTCTTAAAAGTAGGGAGAAGATTACTTACAGGAGTCCAAAAAAGAATAATTTAATACAACCATATTTAGTCCTTTGACCATTTATATGAGCCTGACAACATTATATCAATTCTTTGCATCTCAGTGTTCTCATTTGTAAAATGGGAAGAATAAAGATGTTTGTCCTATCTTGCAGGGATAATACAAAGAGAGAACCCTCTGTAAGCTATACAGTGGTTTATAAATATGAGCTATTGGTAAAGATTACCTACTTTTCACATTAAATAAGGATAGCAAACATTTTGAGTATCCCAAAAATCTTAGTGCAGCTTGAAGCTTTAATAGCTAAAAATTACACTAAGACTTTAGGGACACCCTGCATAATGTTTTATTGGCAGAGGTAGGGCAAAGAAATTGGGGAGAAGCACTGAAAACTTGACAAATTATGTCAAGAACATATTAGCAAATGCCACTGTTTGTTGGATGAATTCCCTAGAAGGATATACATTCCAGAGTCTTACAGAATGGATACACATGGATGGATTTTGGGAGTCTTTCTCTAATACTTTGAAGTTTATGTGCTGTTGTTGCTGTTGTTCGGTCATTTCAGTTGTATTCAACTCTTTGAGACCCTGTTTAGGTTTTCTTAGCAGAACTGGAGTGTTTTGCTATTTCCTTCTCTGGCTCATTTTAGTAAGTAACTTGATTAAGGCCATATAGTAGCTAAATGTTCCATGTTGGATTTGAAAGATGAGTCTTGAGTTTTCCTTACTTTAGGTCAGACACTAAATCCATGGTTCCACCTAGCTGATAGCTAAATTTGCATATGTTTAAATGCATTATTAATTAAGATGAACCTAATAAATGATTGCATGAGGAAGGAATTTTAAGTATTATTAGCCTCAATTTACAAATGAGAAATTTTAGACTCAGAGGCACTAAGCATAACACTGCTAGAAAAGTGTCAAAGGTATTCTTGAGAGGAATGCTAGTCTTAACACTTCATTCTCTCTCTCTCTCTCTCTCTCTCTCTCTCTCTTTTATTAAGCTTTTTATTTACAAAATATATGCATGGTAATTTTTCAACACTGACCTTTTGTAAAACCTTCTGTTTCAAATTATCTCCTTGTTCCCCCCACTCCCTCCCCTAGATGGCAGATAGTCCAATACATGTTAAATATGTTAAATCCATTATATGTATAACACATATCTTGCTACACAAGAAAAATGGTATCAAGAAGGAAAAAAAAAAAACTAGGAAAGAAGACAAAATGCAAGCAAACAACAACAGAAAGAGTGAGAATGCTATATTGCGGTCCATACTCAGCTCCCATGGTTGTATCTCTGGGTGTAGATGGCTCTCTTCATTACTGAACAATTGCAATTGGTTTGTATCATCTCATTGTTGAAGAGAGTCACATCCATCAGAATTGATCATTGTATAATCTTGTTGTTTCTGTGTATAATGATCTGGTTCTCCTCATTTCACTCAGCATCAGCTCATGTAAGTCTCTCCAGGTCTCTCTGAAATCATCCTGTTGGTCATTTCTTACAGAATAATAATATTCCAAAACATTCATATACCATGATTTATTCAGCCATTCTCCAATTGATGGGTATCCATTCAATTTCTAGTTTCTTGTCACTACAAAAAGGGCTGCCATAAACATTTTTGCACACAGGTTCCTTTCCCTTCTTGAGGATCTTTTTGGGATATAATCCCAGTAGAAACATTGCTGGATCAAAGGGTATGCACAATTTGATAACTTTTTCAGCATAGTTCCAAATTGCTCTCCAGAATGGCTGGATGTGTTCACAATTCCACCAACAATGTATCAGTGTCCCAGTTTTCCCACATCCCCTCCAACATTCATTATCATCTTTTCCTGTCATCTTAGCCAATCTGACAGGTGTGTAGTGGTATCTCAGAGTTGTCTTAATTTTCATTTCTCTGATCAATAGTGATTTTGAGCATGTTTTCATACAGCATTTCATTCTCTAGGTCTCACTTTAGCCACTTGTTTTTAATTTTTTCTCTCCTTAAATCCAGTGCATAAGTGAACATTAAATTCCAACTCCTCATGAATGCATTATTATTTTGTTGTAGAACCTCAGTGCTTGAAAGTGAGAAACAGACATTTTCATGAGTCCAAAAGGAATATAATTAGTACACCAAATACCAAACCTCCCATGACTGGAGCTTAGGCAAATTCAATGTAAAAAAGTTAAATATGGCAATGAGAATAATTATCCTGGAATGGACAGAAACTATTATTCAAGAACACAACATGTTAAATTTCTCTTTCATTGCAAACTTCCACACCAGGATTTAGAGCCATCACTATATTGTACAATCTCTTTAAGCATCTGCATCCCAAGTGTCCCATTCTTTCCACGAAAACTTTAATCATTCATGTAGAGAAAACAAAACAATAATTTAAAAGAATGGTCATTTTTTTTCTGTCCAATAATATTTAACAAAGTCTATCTCAAGATTCCCTGATCTTTTTTTTTTTCTTTCACTTATTTTTTTACTATCATGACAAAACTGCTCCATTAAAGCTCCCCCACGGCCTCTAAGTTGTGATTGGCCTACAAAGAACTTGCTGTGGGTGATGGTGAAGTTTTTCCCTCTCCACCTTCTCCTTCTGCCTCATCAGTGTCTGGCTTTAGAACTAAGAAGTTGCTCTCCAGAGATTTCTTCTCTACTTAAATATTTTTATTTGCTGCCTTTAGAGTTGTAAAGGGAAATCCAGATAAAGATATCAGAGTAGCTATGTGATGCAGTGTATAAAGCACTAGGCTTAGAGTTAGGGGGACCAGAATTCAATTTAGACTCAGACACTTTATAGCTATATGACCCTGAGCAGATCATTTAACCCTGTTTGACCCAGCTTTTTCATTTGTAAAATGAACTAGAGAAGGAAATGGCAAACCACTCCAGTATCTTTGCCAAGAAAAATCTAAATGAGATCATGAAGAGTTGGATATGACTGAACAACAAAAACAGTTAAGTCAATTTTTGTTGGATTTTAAGAAAGGGTTTGTTATAAAGAAATGGACCATGAGGAGGAGTGAAGGTTAAAAGTGAAGTCAGGATAAACCATTTTAGTTTTAACCACAAGCCTGAATTAAGCTCCTTAACTCATTGCACAGAATGGTGTCAATTTTAAAAAATCACATAATTATGAGATAGTGTTGCTTTTTCCCAACTTAAATTGTCTAATTGCCTCAATTCTCTAATTTACATGGTAAAGTTCTAGACTTCAATAATATATCAAGACTAAATCATTTCCAAAGCTATACAACTGAATATAATTTTTCTTATTGCTCTATTTCTAAATGTGTTTGTTGTTAAAAAAAAAAAAAATCCCAGCTGTATAGTCAAACACTGCATCTGGTCTACCAAGATTACCTTATAATTAATAATATTATCACCATTGAGTCGACAAATATCAAATTAGAAAAAAATCTGCAGCAGCTTCTGAAAAGCCTTTCACTTCTAAAACTATATGGAACTTTGAGAGAAATGCAATACTCATACTACTTCATGAAAGCAATTGGTCTAATAGATTAGATAATGTACCTAGAGTCAGGAGTTGTATTGAAATCGGGCTTCAGACACTTAATAGCTGTATGACCTAGGCAAGGCATTTAATCTTTGTCTTCCTCAGTTTCCTCAACTATAAAATAAGGATGATAATAGTATCTACTTTTCAGGGTTGTTGATCAAATGACATAATAATTACAAAGCCCTTGCCAGGATCTGGCACATGGTAAGTGCTGATATAAATGTTATTATTCTTATAATAGTTCAGAATACTCTCAAGGTACAAGTTATTCCCCATTCAATAAATACTTCCAATTTTTCTTGTAAGTAATGCTTAAGTCTGTTTGCTTCATGAGAAGCAAATGAGCTTAGTCTGTGGATGAATTAAGTATATAGGACCCAACATTGAAATTGTATATAAGTGGGGCCACAGAAATAATAATAGAACCAATAAAAATGCAAGTCATTAAGTAGGGAAGAGAGAAGGGGTGGATTTTGACCTGAGATAATGAGATAATATATCCAAATATTCCAGTGTAGTTAGGCCTTAGTTGTACAATAATACTAAAACCAACTTCCTGTTTGTTTGGACATTTTGGGTAGCCTAGAAATCACTAGCTTTATTGAGACTGCCAATATGCAAAAATGCATTCTTCCATGTAAAACTTACCAGCAGAATTAAACTGGCTAATTGCACAATCTAACAGTCCGCAGAGAATGGGAAGCAAAAACAGATCTTTCCAGGCTGAACTTCTTTAAAGTCTGTAAGAAAAACATATGCATATTTGCATATATTTACACAAGGAGAACAATTCTTCTCTTTTCCTACATGGGCAGATATACTACCCACTAAGAAAGCTATGAAGGAATGAAATGGCTTTGTGCTAATTCCCTTAATTTAATCTCACAAAATGTCAGTGCAATGTCATCTCAAAACCTTTAATGATTTTAAAACAAATGATCCCTGAGGCAGGAAAATAGTTCTACTAACATTGCAAAAATTAATTTAATTTCTTTGGAATTGAAATATTAAATGGACCTATTCTAGCCCATTTGCTTTTGAAATGATATTAAGAAATATCTGAGGACCTCTCAGCAAAAAGAAAAAAGAAAAATCCTTCACCCCCTTCTGTGAATTCCATGGAAATTTGATTCTCAGTAAAGCTGGACAATTCTATTGGGCACCTAGAAAAGAGATAATTGTCATAGTACGCACATCTCTACAACTTCTTTTGTGAAAAATCCAGGCCTGATTCATCAGCACAAGAAGTCTACTTAGTATGGTTGCATAGTTCTATATATATTTTTTATTTTCCATGTTAATGTGAGTCATCATAGCATATCTCCTTAACCATATGTGCAAAAGCTAAGGACAGACAGTTATTTTAATATTCCTGGCCTAGAATCCTTCCCACAACAAACACATTTGATGCTCATACATGGTCCCTTCCTTGCCGACACTCATGCCTGTCAAAATGGCATTGTGCCTACTCACCATATGGCACTCTAGTTTGTCTCACTGGGGCACAGTTGCCAAGGAAAGATGGGTTCAGCTGGGCAGTCTGTGTAGCAGAGCAAGTGACAACTCTCTTGCCCCACTACAATGACAGGGACACTACATAAGCTCTTCCAACCCCTCCTTATCAATGCTCATCATTGTTATGTGAAAGAGAAGAACTAGAGGCAGCCCCTCACACTTCTTCTATCTAGTTCATTTGACCCCATTGTTTCTTATTCATGATGAGAAAAATCAACCTTTTGTGAAAAGTACTCATAGTTTAGTAAAGCCTTCAAAACCCAAGTTTTATGGAACATGAATAAATAGCAAAGACAGAACATGTAGGTGTACACATACAGACTTGGAGGTCTTTCATCTGAGGCGCCACATTTTCTGCCTACAACAGTTTTGGGCAAGGCTCTATCACAGATAGTTAAGAGTTGAAGATAGAGCACAATTGTTTAAGTCTTACACAAATAAAGTTCTTTCATTACGTTAATCCAGTGAATCATTTCCTCAAGAACTAGGCTGCATCCTGTTTGGTTTATAATTTACGTTTCAAAACTCCCAAACCTTTTTTTTTTTATTTGTCTAAATGAGTTTGTTTTGGCAATGGCAGAAAAAAGATCAGATTTCCCCCAAAACTTTTCCCATGTAACTTTGTCATACAGTTAGTTGGAAACTTAAATAAGTTATATACTCTGGACCTAATTTCCCAGCACAGATGCCAGGGATGGCCTCTTTTGTCAAATCTATATAGGCTGCATTAATCCATCTGATAAATCAAGGAAAAGAGATTTCCATTTTCTTTTTTTTTTTTTTTTAATAACTTTTTATTGCCAGAACCCATGCCAGGGTAATTTTTTACAACATTATCCTTTGCACTCACTTCTGTGATCTCCATTTTCTTAATGAAACTTCCAAGAATGTGAATGGTCTCCCAAGCTATCCAAATGATGTCAATGGGGACAATGCATTTAATTAATCATCAATGAATATGCTGACATTTCATGGACCTGTGTGTCTATTAGACCAATCTACTGTATAATTTTAATCATTTCTATGTAATACATCAAATTGACTATTTCAGAAAACATGTGTTTGTATCTGTATGTATGTTTAATTCACTAAATGATCAGCCCCATTGATTGAGAAGATCAAAATGCTGGGATTACCAAAAAATAAGGCCCAAAATAATCCCTAACAGGTATATAAAACACTAACATATACCAAAGGGTAGACCTGAAACTAGGAAGATTCACTTATCTGTGTGATCCTGAGTAACTCATTTAAACTTCTCTTAGCCTCAGTATCTTCATTTGCAAAATGGAAATGATAGAAGCACCCACCTCATAGGATTGTTATGATGATCAAATGATCTAGTATCTGTAAACTCTTTTAGCACTATGTATTATTTGTCATTAATACATAAAACCAGTCTTAATTTCACATGGTCTATTGCATTAGCAATAAAAAAAAAATGAAATGTTCAGAACTACAATAGATTTGCTCTGTGGAACCAAAAGTATCATCAAGCAAGTTTAATAATATTCCATACATGGAAAGACTAGCTAGCTCTTTTCTTCACTATCAAGTTCCACATATTCCACAATCCTTTCAAAACCAGCAAATAATATTCCTATGAGGCTAAGAATGTTCCTTTCTTTATCCTATCATTGCCTTCATCATTCTTCTCTATTATATAGTCTTTACTAACCCACTACTCTGTGCTATAAATTTTAAATATTACCCTGGCATTCAAAATCATCTATAAAATAGTCTCTACCCACCTCTCATTCTGATCTCATTTTCCATTTCAACCTAAGGAGTAACCCACTACTCCAGTAAAACTACTGTGTTGTCTTCCAAATATGCTTTTCTCCTTAGTTTTCTCCTAGAATGTTCTTCCTTTCTCTCTCACTTGCTCTAAATCATATCTAGTCTTCAAGGCTCAGTTGAAATTCTATGTCATCCATGAAGCCTTTACCTGATTACACTAACATTAATTTCTTCTTCCATTAAATTCCTGTATCTTTCATTGTTCATATTGCTCATTAGACACTAATCTCTTACAGATTTCATGACATGTCTTAAATTCCAAACTAAACCCTTAGCCTTTTGAGCATAGGGCATGTACCAAAGATTTTTAAATATTACAATGTCTGCATAGTAACTGCTCAATATATATTTTATTGAAACACATCTTTATCAGATTCTCAAATATTTCTGTCCATTCTTCAGTTTTTCCTTTCTTTCTGCATCTGAAACTCTTAGCTGACTGAATTGGTGGAATGGGCTAATAATGAGTCAATAAGCATATATTTAGGTCTTACTATGCATTGTGCTAAATACTGGGAATATGTAGAAAGGTAAAAATCACTTCTTTCAAGGAGCTCACAATCTCCTAGAGAAAACAACTTATAAATAACTGGATAAATTTGAAATAATCAATAGAGGGAAGGCACTATAATTAAGGAAAATTAGAAAAAGTTTCCTATAAACGGTAGGATTTTAAGTGGAATTTGAAGGAAGTCAGGAATCAGGAAGCAGAGGTGAGGAGAGAAAGCTTATCAGGCATAAAGGAGTGCCAGTGAAAATGCCCAGAGTTGTGAGATGGACAAAATTGTTAATATTATCAAAAGGCATTTTTCCTAACTAGCTCTAATATTTTGTCACATTCCGGCAAGACAATGAAATTTCTCTCTGGTATTTGGTTTTTTTATACATAAAATGAGAAGATATTTCAGATGTCGTCCATCTCCAAATGGCATCCTCTTGATGTTTATCTTTATATCTTATAAAAGATGGTCATTTTTTATTCATTTATTTATTTTTTGAGGCAATTTGGGTTAAATAACTTGTCTAGGGTCTCATAGCTAGTAAGTGTCATGTCTGAGCACATATTTGAACTCAGACCTTCCTGATTCCAGGCCAGTTCTCATATCAACTGTTCAGCCTAGCTGCTCTGATCATGTGAGCATAATGTTTAATGGAAGCTCCAGGGCCAGGAAAGTCAAGTAAAGAACTGAGGTTAATCAGGAGCTCTGGGTTGAAAAACAGCTTCAAATACTTACTAGTTCCATGACTGGACAATTTATTTAACTTCTTTGAGTTTTAGTATCCTCATCTATTAAAAAAGGGGATTGAATTCCCTGGTCTCTAAGGTCCTAGATCTAAGATCCTAGTGTCAAACTCAGATAGAAATGGAGTCTCCCTTTCCCCCAAATTGTTTTAAAAAAAAATCACAAATTAACATTATGTTGTATTGTATTATATTGTATTTATTTTATTTTACATATCCCAATTACATTTCAATTTGAGGCCTATAGGCTGGAAGTTTGACTCTTTTGTGACAATCTATGATTTTGTAAATAGAATAAGATAAAATAAACTTCAGGAAGAAGATACAATAAATTGAGGTATAAAGGCACATGTTTCCATTTTTCTTTTGTCAAATATTTATTTCAGAAAGATCATCTGGTATTGGCATGCCTCACTTTTTCAATTATTTTTCCATGACCCACATCTCATTTATTCAGTTTTTAGATTATTGAGGGCCACTGTTTAATCTACAATCCCTACTATCTAGGGATGTTCCTATGTCAATCCCATCTGCCTTTACCCAAAGAGAGAACACAATTTAATCAGTCTAATCTCAGAAACTATTTCAAGAATTCAGATGACAGTCATCTGAACTAAAAAATATTTTCCAAAAGCAGATATGCATAATTTCTAAAGTATGATCAAGACCTGCAAAGAAGTCTCATCTGCAAAGGTGGATAAAAGTCAGGAAAGAACTGGCAACCCTGAGTCAGTCAAGTTTACCAAGTGAATAGAGTTAGTCATCTAAATGGTATAGTGAATGGAATGCCCTGCCTAGAGTTCAAATGCAGCCTCAGACATTTATGATTTATATGATCCTGGGCAAGTAATTTAGCTTCCGTGTGGCTCAGTTTCCTCACCTGTAAAATAGGGATAATGATAGCACCTTCCCCTCAGGATTGTATTGAAGATAAAATAAGATGATTATAAAGCACTTAGCACAATGTCTGGCACTTAATAAGTGTTATATAAATGTTAGCTATTACCTTATTATAGTCTCACCCTGAGCTGCATGTACTTCCTATTCTTTTTAAATCAGACCAGCCTTACTAAGCCTACCTTCCAGTGTCTCTCAATAGGTATAGAAGTATCTTAGGAGTGGCTTGTCCATAATGACATAGCTATTAAGTAGCAGAGCAGGATGTGAATTCAATTGAGTCTTATCAGTCCCATCTCTAAACTAATCTGCACATAAATGCCAAAATGACTTTTCTACAGCATAGATTGGACCATGTAATTCACTGCTCAATAAACTCTGGTAGCTCCCTATTATCTCAAGGATCAAATCCAAAGTCCCCTTTTTTGTGTTTAAAGCACTTCACAGTCTACCTCTTATCCATCTTTTAAAACCTTTCTACTACTATAGCCCAGTGAACCTAGCCTCTTGGGAATTCTTCATATATAGCTCCCCTACCTGGAATGCATCCCCTCCTGATACCTGGCTCTCAATATTCCTGGATTCCCTTAAACTCAGTTTATAAGCCACGTGAGGAATGGGTCATTGCTCATGCTCTCAGATAATAGTTGTTTTTTACTGTCCCTAAAAATTATCTTGTATTTTTATATGTATTCTGCATATATTTATAGAAGGACCAAAATTTAAGAATACCTCCAAAGACTACCTTGTAGTAATTAATATAATACTTTTTTTAATTCTTAAGGCAAAGAAAGTATTGAGAGTAGAACAAAAATTTTACTTAAAAATAAAATTATATCTGTATTTAAAGCACATTTGTACCAATAGAAAAATATAATAAATTATAATGAAATTATTTTTTTTCCTGTTAATTGATATACCCAGTCTTTTTAATATGAACTCTGTACATGTTTTTGCCCTTAGTAGAGGGAAGTCCTTGAAGAAAGAGACAGTTGCTAGTTTTTTTTTTGTCTTTGTAACTCCAGTTACAAAGTAACAGTAACGTAAAAGTTACAGTAATTCTGGCTTAATACAGTACCTCGTACATAATAAGTGCTTAATAAATGCTTGTCAATTAATTATGAAGGTAAATGTATTATGCAGGTAAATGAGATTGTGAAGATAAAAAGAGGTCAAGAAATGCAAATAGCCATGAAGGTGAGTATAGTAAGATATTTAAGTGGGAAAGAAAAAGATGTCCCAGATGCTACAGCTAGTCAGTCAGAGAATACAGTCTACTTTGTGTCGGGCACTATTCTATACACTGGGGACATAAAGGCAAAAGTATTCCCTACTCTCAAGGAGTTCCCAGTCTAATGAGGAAAAAAAAAAGCATGCAAAAGATAATTAAACTTGATTTTTTGTTCTTGTTTTTTAGTCAGAATTGACTCTTGTGATCCCTGGGGTTTTGGGGCAAAGATATTAAAGTGGTTTGCCAGTTCCTTTTTCAGTTCACTTTGCAGATGAGGAAACTAAGGCAAACAGGGTTAAGTGACTTGGCCAGAGTCATACAACTAGTAAGCACTGCAGATCCAGAACTCCATCTACTGTGCTATCTAGCTGTCTCCATGTTATCCTTTATATCAGTGAATATAAAAACTTTAGAAGCAATCAAAGACTTTAGATAACATCAAAAAAGGGAACAATTCTCTCAAGTCTATGAGGAACTTAGAACCACTCAGGAAACAATGAATTCAGGTGCTTCTTCTATAAGATGATAGGAACATACAAATACAAAAATAATTTTAAAAGACACCACAAATTTGAAAGTGTTTTAAAGTTCTCCATCCTTGCGCAATTTCCAAAATTAAAAAGAAATTTTCCCTAGTATTTAATAAATCAGTTTCCACCCTCTATGCAAGTTTCTCCCACACCCACATCCTGGCTGATGCTTTTTAAAGGAGAGAACTGCTGCTGACTTCTACCCTGGGACAGATTTTAGGCTGCCTTTTTGTTTTTCCTCTCTCCAATAGCTGCCATTCCTTCTCAGTTCATCACACATAAAACCTAGAAGTAATTCCATTTGCCATAACTACTTTTCTAATAAGGAAAAGATAAAAGACTTTTGAGAGCATGATTTTGGTACTGTTTCCTGTTATCATTTATGTCCAAGTGCATTCAATCTATGCTAAGAATTTCTGACCCATCGTGAAATGCAATCTAATTGATTTAGCAACACTATCTAATTTAATGCAAGCTAGTTATCTTTCTGTGAGACTCATTGTCGGAGACCAGAATGAAAATGGTCCAAACCAAGAGATCAGGCATGCTCTATGTAAAAAAGCAATCAGCGCCCAACAGCAGACAATGAAAGGAAGTCCAACAAAGCAAGGCAGTCTAACTTTAAGTAAAATAACTCCATTTACAAAGAACTCAAGCATTTACTAAGTACTTTCCCTATCTAATCCTTATGTTAGCAATTCCCTTTTGACATGAAGGCCATAGATGCACTTTGGGGAATCTTCTGATTTCCCTGATGGGTTGCTTTTATTCATAGGGGCTGGAAGGCATTTTAGAACCCATTTAGTTCAATTGCCTCATTTTATAGATGAGAAAACTGAAGCCCAAGGAGTTTAATTAATTTGCCCAAGCACTGAAGGTAGAATTCAACCTTTGTTCTCTCACTAAAGAACAGTGTCCCTCTGAAAGACACTTCTACCCTCAGCATCAGAGCTCTTGCAATAAATAAACTCAGAAAGTTCAAAACATGATTAGTATTATGTACAAAATAATGGAAACATAATCTATACCCAAGCCTATAGAAAGTAATGATAGGACCAGTAAGTGACTCTCTCCCTAGAGAGTTTGATATTAAAATCTCTAAGACTTTCAGTACCATCTTGAATAGGGTTCTAGCCTGGAATGATCAGAGTTCATTTTCAGTCTATGCAGTGTTGCTCATTTGCAACCATGTTTTCCTTCCACTACTGCTCTTTTATAGCTCTCTGCCTCTCTCCTGAGCTCCTCACAGATGCTGATCATTCCACTTAGTCTTCCTGTCCTCTGCCCTTCACAACCCCTGCTTTATACAGATCTCATCTTCTACTCCTCAGCTGGTCACTCTTTTCAATCTCTACTCTACCAGTTTTCCTTACTTCCTAGCAGATGTGCATTTAATTTTCAGCTCATTTTGCTGTCTCCCAATATTTATGCTGTTCCCTTCACAGTAAATAATACTCATTACTTTCCCCACAGGATCAAATCTTTAACAACTGGTGTTTATAGGAAAAACAAACAAACAAAAAACATCCAGGTTAATTTGCTCATGGAAAACACATCTCAGATGCTCTTAAGCCTATTTTTGCATTTAGCTATCCTAGCCCCAGATCTCATACTTAAAAAATATCTTAGAGACTATAAGAAAATTCTTTTTATGCACCTTATAAATGAATCTCTCCTTCTCAGTCTTCTATAAAACTATGGTGCCTCATACCATTTATCTCATCTCTAATCCAGCTATCTTTTATTTATTCATTTGTTTATTTGTTTGTTTATTCATTTATTTATTTTTCTATCTATCTCTATGTTTATTTGTTTATTTCTATTTGTATTTCCAGCATCTAACACAGCACCTGCAACATAGAAGACAGTTATCAAATTCTCACTGATTGATTGATTACTCCAGGGGACCATTATTCTCACCTTCCTTCTTTGACCAGAGATTCGAGTGATGTATCTCATTTCCCTACTTCTTCTTCTTTCTCCAGCCATCTCCCAGGCACAGATTGGTAAAAAGATCCTTATCTGCCTCTTGATTCATTTAGAAGTCCTATATTAATCAAGTGTGGGTGGTCCTGAATTCTGAATAAGGTATCCACAAAGCAATGAGAAAAAGTGTTTAGTATTTGTATTTTCTCTACCATACTCATAAAAATCCTATGATTATGAGTAGTATGATTTATAAGTATATCATAAGTATTATTTTTGTTGCTTTATAGAAGATGAAACTGAAATTCAGAAAGGTTACACAACTTGTCTGTAGTAACAAGCTTAACAGAAGACTTGGATTAAGAAAGATTTGGATTTGAATTCAACCTAATACTTACTGAATGAACCTGGACAAATCATTTCACTTTTATGCGTCTCAGTTTGCTTATACAATTTGCTTATAGATGGACTCAATAAACTCCAAGGATGCTTCCAACTTTAAAACTGATGATCCCCTCAGCCTTTTCTGAATCACTATCCACGTCCCCCACCCTAACCTTCTAATTCCAAGTTTAGCACATTTCCATTTTATCATGACATTTTCTTTCCTGGATGATCTTCCTCTTCCCACCATCCTTCCCTGCAGTGGTATTCTGGGTTCTCTCTATCCTGGGTTCTCTTCTATTTATCTAATTCCTTTCTCTTGATTTTTTTATACTACTCTCCTTTTGGTACTCTGCTTTTAAGTCCAACTTCCTTTTTGCTGTTACCTAAACTCAGTATGCCATTTTCTCTCTCTATTCCATTGTACATAGTCTCCCATTCTAGAATGCACTTTCTTCTTGCCTCCACATTTAAAATCCCCCTATCTTTCTCCAAGTTTCAATAATGTCCCACATGTTATAAAAGCTATTAAGAATCACAGAGCTCCTCTTCTCAGGGCAAAAAAAATGGAGATCAAGATGATGCCCATCAATCGGTAAATAAATGGCTGAATAAATTGGTAAATGATTATGATGGAATGTTATTGTTCTATGGGAAATAATGAGCAGGATTCTCTCTTTCTTCTCTGTTTTCTCCTCCTCCTCCTCCTTCTTTTCCTTCTTCTCTGACTTTTCCTTCTTCTCCCCCTTCTCTCCCATTTTCCCTCAACTTATTATATATATATATATATATATATATATATATATATATATATAATGCTGGAGTTTGGTAGGAGAATGAAAGCATGATATTAAGGAGAAAATACAGAAATAGATACCTAAAAACTGGGGACTCAGAGTCAGAGGGAGGACTATATTTCCCAGAAAAAAACTAATAGAAATAAGCCGTAACCTAAGTCCAAGAATTCTAGTACTATGAAGAGACTCAAACTTGAAATTCAAATACTGGTGTACAGAACTGGGATTGTTTACTATAACCAGTGAAAATGATGGGTAATTTGTCACAGGGAATAAGGTAAGAGTCTAGTTACTGGAATTAAGGCATAAAAGCAAAACAGAAAGAGTAGCAAAGCTTATTTGATGTTTAACTTTCTAGGTACAGAAGTTTGACATCCTTAAAAATGCTTTACCTTGAGATGCGTTTGAAGGTAGGAGTCAGATGATTCCAACTATAAGTTAGAGAGAGCTACAGGGGTAGGAAACCAAGTAAATCATTACCCTAAGCCTCACAAAGTATTTTGACTCAATAAAAATTTGCTTATAACTCATATCTCCCAATGCAGTTTACAAAAGAAGTGAGGAAAAAAAAAACTAGATGGAAAAGGGCAAGGAAGCGCAGACAGGATATAAAAAATGAGAACAATTGCTCATCTTGATATCTAAGTTTTCCAGCAATGACTGTAGTAAAAGGTCTAAATAATCAAGGTGGTGTGTATTTATCCACTGGACTATAAATCATTTTCTAATCCTTGTTTGGTAGGATAACCTAATTTACCTTTTTCCTTCCATTCAGGATGGAAAAAAAATTTTTTTAGTTAAGAAAATTGGTCAGTTATAATTAATTTTCATTATTAATAAGATGTTGGGAGTTTATGATTCATTAATTTCTCTATTTCCCGGAGAATCAGAAATAATTTCATAAGTGGGGTAATCATATTTGCTGATGAAAATGTTCCAAATTCTTATCCTTGTCAAAGAACAGTTTCTATCTCTCTCTCCATCTCTGTTTCTCTCTGTGTGTCTCTCATTTGCTCTCTCTTTCTCTGTTTCTGTCTCTATTTGTGTGTGTATGTGTGTGCATGTGTGTGTGTGTATGTGTGTGTATTTAAAACCTGCATTTTGAAAGTGCAGAAGACCAAATTATCATTGGTATAAGGCTTTTTAGCATATTTCTATTACTCCTAGATTATTCACTACCCTCTCTCTTATTAATATCTATCAGAGACTGTATTAATTATAGTGATGCTTATATATATATATACTACCATTTCTATAACATTTCAAGATTTACAAAGAGTTTTCTCACAACAGTCTTTGAAATAAGGGTGTGATTATTATTGCTCCATTTAGCAGATGAAAAAATTGAGTGATTGAATGACTAACTCAAGGTAAAGCACATGGTAAACTTAAAAGATGAAAGTCAAATCAGAGTTTCAAAATTTTGCAGAATCTAGTTGTGCATAAACATAGTATATCTTAGGATAATCATAAGTCAATCTGACCTGGGGGACTTAGATAGTTGTTGACACCTAGTCAAGATTCTTTGCTGGCTAAACCTGTCCCCAATTGTCTCAGCTTCTCAATATTCAGAGTGACAAATTATGAAAGTTGTTGCTTCCACCTTAAGGTGTCTCAGGACTCTGAAAGGTTAGGACTCTAACGAACTAGTTCTCCCATCATAAAGCTAATTCTTTCCTCCTATCTCTGATTCAAATATATCATCTGCTAAAGTGAAAATCCTTTTCTTGATTCCTTTAGGATAATGTAAATTCAGATTTAAGAAAATAAAAGCGGCAAAAAGTAGTAAATGAGGGGTCAACCTTCAATGTAGAGAGAGTTGACTAAACTACTAGTTGGTCTAGATTTCAAGGAATTCATGAGTAGGAATGATTTACCTTTCCAGTTTATCCTACAAACAGAATTATCAGGAATGCATCCAGTTAACCGCACTCTCAGATACTAAAATGTGAAACTGTATTACACTAAGTATCTTGGCATATAAAGGCTTGAAAAAGTAAAAATTATATGAAAATAACTATGGAATTAGAAACTTTAGCTGTAGGCATCTTCATCCCAATAGGTTGTTTTAATGGGATTATAGAGTCCTTAGGTAACCCTAAATTCTTACACCATCCCTGTTCTTTCTTCCTAAAAAATCCTAGAAAATAAAAGGGACTTTGAGGAACTGAGCAGGAAGCCTCCTTCCCTAATACAATATGAAACAAAGCTAATTACCTTTACAAATATGGATCATTTGTTAAAAGAGATGTTCACCTTTGATCTTTAAAAAACAAACAAATAAACAAACCAAGCTCCACAACCAGTGAAGAAGTCCTTTTCTGAATCTGTATTACTGTCAGAAAGAAAAATTTGGAAAATAAAATTCTTTAAGTTAGTTCAGGAACCCCAACCTTGTCTCCTGGGCCTCCTTTGGAACTTTCTTTCTCACCACCTTCTTCTCCCAATTAGACTCCCTTCTATCTTTGTCACCAGGGAGTTACCATCACTGAAATGAACCCTGAGAGATTCCTCATGATCTTTTACCACCATTCACTCTTAAGAAACAAAGAACACACACAAATTTGCCCTAGAAGTAGTCCCTCAGTTAGACATGTTAATAGTTTTTCCCATGATATTAGGGAAAACATAAAAATATATCTTTCTATAAAAATATCATGCCTGGTAGTTTTGTGATCCAGAACCTTCTCTCCCTCAACTCTTAAGTCTAAATCTGAGATTTTATTGATGTATGGAACTCCCTCTACTTATACAGATCAGAATCTGCTCTAAAGTTTATTAAAATCTTAAGCAATTCTCTGGGTGCAATGAACAATTGAGACACTTGTCCAGGGTTATTGAATCAGAGGCTTTCTTGATTCCATGGCCGTCTCTCAATCTTATTCCTTGCTGTCTGCATTCTCTTACAAGTAAATAGGGGTATTACATTATACCATGGTAACCACTGAATCTAGAAGGTGACCATATATATATGAAGTTACATCTCATCTTTCAGTTTTTAGGGTACTAAGTATTAGTTGGTACTATATGGAAACCAATATTTCATACAGTTTTAATATACAGCATAGTAAAAACCTGTCTCCAACATCCACTCTTGGGAACAGGAAAAATCAGTTGCTTGGTAGAGGAAGTCTTTAACTAAAGGTCAAATAAAATTGTACTGGAGACCTTGGGGATTCTTGAAAGTGGTCGCCTAAGATAGGGAAGCTACTTAACTGAGGTGAATACTTTGTGGGGATGTCACCTCAGTAGCTCCATGTAAATCAGGTTAAGCTCAGGAGGCCAGAGGCCAAAAAAGAATTAAGACAAACAGTCTAGAAAGAGGGTGAGGATTTAACGGAGAGTATATAGTTGACGAAAAGGATTGGAGTTGATTTTTTTTTTTCCTTTGATTTCCAGTTTGGATGAAGTAGTAATCCTAAAACTGCCTTTGAAGTGATCAGTGATCAGAAAAAGAGCAGTGGGTGAGGAGCCATTTAAATTGAAGATTTTGAGGGCCCTTCAACCTTTGTTGATACTTAATCTAGATTCATACACAGAATCCTTCCTTTCCCCATTTCATAGAACCAAGAACTGCCTGAGCTAGAAGGAACCTGAAGGAATATATCACAACTGACTCCCTCATTTTGCAAAAAAGAAATTAAGGCCCAGAAAAGGAAGGCATCTGCTAAGGTTTCACAGCTCATAAGTGATAGAACTGCAATGAGAACACAGCCTTCCAATTCCTAGTTCAAAGAATGTCCTTCTCCCAACTCAGGCTGCAATTAGCCTCCAGGAAGAAGCATCAAGTATTTTCTTTTTGCAAACCTAACTGATTTTCCTAAAAATTTTGCTATAGCCTTGCAAGGATAAGTAACCCAGTAAAAGAGTATCTCTGGAAAATTCAAAATGATAGATAAAGACAGAGCATTTTTACCAATGTAGCACTCCACCCCCTTTTCTGGGTTTACTATTCCAACTTTCACAAGGGGCAGGTTGGGTCCCTTACAATAATATATATCTCTCCCTAGTGACTATTGGTCTGAAAGTCAAGACATTTTAAAACCGCAAGCCTCTGATGCTCATGAACTCTGTCGAAACAATCAACTCTTAAAAGGGTTTTAGCAGATAAAAGGGGATTGTAGCCAGTCTTTTCCACAGCAGCACTAGCAGCAAGTTAGCAAAAAATGAAGCCAACACAGTAGCATCCTTGCCTATAGAAAAATGGCTGCAAGACCATCTGCCAGGAATATTGAAGACAGAATTCATCGTTTGGGGGAGAGTTTGGACTAGATAGACCATCTCTGAGGACCACTGCAATTCTAAGAGTCCATGAATGTCAAACAAATGAAGAAAGGTAGCTCAAAACATAAATTACCTCTAAGAAAAAAATAAACAGGAGCACAACATTTTCATAAAAGTGAAACAAATCTTTTTGTAGTTTATTTTCAACAAGAGATTTTTAAAGGTATACTTCTATTTTCCTTCTCTTCATCCCCCACTGCACCACTACAATTTTTGAACTACTAAGTTCATGATCAGATTGAAATTGGTGTTAGATAATCTTTTAAAAGTTGGGGTGACATACAAGTGTTAATCAGTTGGAGAAACATACCTTAGAGATCACAGAAATAATCCTAATTACTTTGGCCCATCAAAATAAGACATAAAGGATGGTACCCATGGTTCTAGAGGGTAATATATGTACATGTATGCATGTGTCACATATGTATATGTGTATATGTATATATGTGCATTTCATTCTCACCTTTATATTAACATTTCTTACCCAAGGGTATGTTAGGGGAATATTTTTGGAAACGATGACAAGTGCTTTGAACTCTAATGATTCTTCTAAAATTAAAGACTTTTTTCAATCATTTTAAAGATTTTTTTTTTTTTTTTTGCTGTTTCACTGAAATAGAGAGTGCAAAAGCACCATCTAGTGGCAAAAGGGAGTTAGTATTTTGACATAAGTGCAGTACAAATAGTGGTGTGTGTGTGTGTGTGTGTGTGTGTGTGTTTTTTCCTTTTCACACATACTTTTTATGAAATATTTGTCAAGTTTCATTTTAAGCACTTGGTATCTTTCTCAAAACAGATGGCTAACTGAATTAATACAATTTGGGATTTAATATGTCTTAACTTTACTTTTACATAAATTTGATTCCAGATTACAAATTTCAATACATGGCCATATGAGACAGGAATATCTCAATTTTGAAATAAAAATAGAAATGTGTTTAATAAACAGGAAGCTAAAACTTTGTTTTAGATATGATAATTGACTATTGATAATTTCAGAATGTAAAGTTATTTTTAATTAGAATTAATTATCAGAGGAAGGAGTGATTGTTCTCATCTAATATCAATAAAATCAAGATTTCATGACAGCAGTATCTTTATCTATAGATAGATCTAATATAAATATCTAATTTCATCTCCTGGGAATAAGGTAAAGTTGTAGTTTTTCTTTGGCCCTGCCTCTGGCCTCTTCTCTGCCATCCAGCTAATGTAAATATTTAAAGTATTTTTTCTTCCACCTGAGCCTATTTCTTCATTTTCTTTTCTTTGGTTTATTATTGCTTCAAATTTTTCTCTACTCCATTTTTCTTCCATGCTCTCTCTTCTCCATATCTTGCCATTTAAGTCGCTGAAAAAAATAAGGCTCAGAATCATGAGTTATATAGCTGAAATAACAAAACATGAGTAAAGCTAAAAGTGACGAAAAGGTAGACTTTATATATATATATATATATATATATATATATATATATATATATCCCACAGAAAAGGGCTAGAGAGTATTTTAATACATGATAGGAAGAGAAATAAGTGCAGAGCCAGTGAAAAGTGAGGTATGAAGTTCTCATTGTAGTCATTCAATTCTGGGTAAATAAGAGTAAAGAGGTAAGATAGAATTCCTAACTTTTGCCTAATTGAGTCTATGATCACTTTTGTGTTTTACATTCAGCTATGTGTTCCTGATCTCACCTTCTGATTTATTTTGGATCCCCTTCAACTGGAGAACCTCAAAGCACCTCTCTCTCATTATTCTCCAGAACAATGTCAGGCAGGAAAAAAAAAAAAAAAAAAAAAAAAAAAAAAAAAAAAAGTGGTTAAATATCAAAATGCTTTTAATAAAGATAAAAAAATTTCCTTTAAAGGATCCCGTTCTTTTTCTACTGATTAATGTCCCTCCCCTTCTTCAAACCTTATCTCAAAACATATTCTTTAAGAAACATTCCATCACTAAGTCCACTTTATTATTCTGATTTTGCCTTTACTTTATCTCTTTATTGCATATTTAACTCATTTGTTCCACGTTGCTTTGATTTTACTACATGCTGCCTTGAAAACATATTTAGCTGTTTTTCATGTGCAACATTTTAATATTGTCCATCTCCTCCTAAATGCAAGTTACTCGAGGAGAGGAACCATAATTTTTGTATCCTTTGTTTCTTTTCTACAATTTTGTAACAATGTTCAGCCCACAGTGTCACAATGTCATAAACTGACTATGGTTAAAATAATGATCGTGTTATTGTTGACGATTATCTCATTTAATACTTAGAACAATCATGTGAGGAGTTATTATCTTCATTTTTACAGATGAGGAAACTGAAGTTGAGCAAAGTATAGTAACTTTGAAGGGCTAAGGTAGTATTTGAACTAAGCTCTTCCTGAACTAAGATCCAGCATTCTATATGCCATAATACCAACTCCTTCATGCATAAAACATCTCTTTTGGGATTTTCAGCATGTCCCCATTTCATTCTGCTTTTCTCCATTTTTCTCTACCTTTGTTTATAACTGAAATATTTTCCTTCCTTTCTACCATTCCCATCTCTGCCCATTGAAATCCTTCTCTTTTCTCAAGCCCTAACTCATATGGCTACTTTTTCATGAAATCTACCTTAAACTCCTGACTTCAGAATAATGGAAACTAATTTAGGTCTTTGACTTTTTTAAATATCTGAAATCCCTAATTAAGCAAAAGGCAACAACAGCTATGCAGAAAGCTAATACCAAAACTAATATGACTTTCACTAAAAGGAGATTTCTCCCAACCTGAATTTCTTAAAATATTTTATTTGAAATTTGTCTTTGTACTTGTTCTAATATATATTATGTTCATTTGATTGAATATATATCTTATCTTCCGTGCTAGATTTTAATTTCCTTTATTTTATACACTCTATACTCAGCACATGGCATTTAATGAATAATTGTTTAATTGAATACACAGTATTATAGACTGTGAAATGGAAGGCAATTTAGAGATCATCGAGTTCAATCCCTTCATTTTACAAATGAGAAAATTGAGGCCTATAGGGATATAGTGACTTGCTCATAAGCACTATTTAGATTTTGAAAGTGAAATTAGGATTTTCACTATTCTATTTGAAAGTGAGATTAAAAAGTGAAAATTAAACCTCAAATCTAGTTCTTATAGTTTCCACTTCTAACCTCTTTTCAAACACATCATTTTGTTTCCCTGAAATTACATCAATTCAATTCAATTGGATTGAATGAATAAGACCAAGAGGAGTAAATATTGTCTTAAGATCTCTTCTAACTGTAGGATCCTAGAACCCTGAAGAAATGGAATTTAACTTTATTTTGTTTAATTCATACATTTTAGAAACATGTTCCAAAGAAAAGGACAATCCATACATAGTATGTGGCTAAAACAAGCAAATAAACGAAAATAGAATAAGATACATTTTTTTCCACCCTATTTACTGGTATATAGGAAATAATTGGTTTTGAAAACTTTAAAATTAAATTGAAGAAATTAAAGTTGAAGAAGAATTCCAACTGGATATGGAAAGAGACTAAACTAAATAATTCATCATGGTAACCTTTTAAAACATTTTGGCAAACACCTCACTTGCAAAAGATGGTCATGTTTAACCCTTACAATTGGAAGCAACAAAAACAAACTAGGATGTGAAATGGGATGTGGTTGCAAAAAAAAAAAAAAAAAAAAAAAATTAGACTTAAGTAGAGCTTAAAATACTTGCAATCTAAAAAATGTCTTAATGATAGGCAATTTGGTTATTATTATGATCAGCACCTAAGGCAAAAATCTAGTCACACTCCCCTCCTCCATAAAGTCAAGTTACTCTTTATCACTCTAAGATTGGGGTTGTTAAGTTTTTTGTGTTGTGAACTCTTGATTATTTAGTGTAGTCTATGAACTCCTCAAAATAATGCTTTTTAAATATATAAAAAAGGAAATTCAATTATATTAAAATGCAATTATTAAAATATATATTTTAAAAACCAAGTCAATAGCCCTAGGTTAAGAACCCCTACTCTGAGAAAAAAATGTAAACTCCTCTGTCATTTACAATTCTTACAACTTGGATCCAATTTAACCTACCTTTTAAACTTTATCACTCTTCTAATGCTCTAAGATCAGAATAAACTTCTTTTCTAAGATTCAGTTGAAATAATACATTTCTTGAAGTCTTTCTTTATCTTCATCAATGACTGGTGCCCTCCTTTTTAAAATTACTCTTTTTTTTTTTTTAACTTTGAATAGTTTCTGTATATACATGTATTTAAGTGTTCTATCTTTCCCCAAAGAATACAGTCTTTTTGAGGGCAGACTTTCATTTTCTTTCTTCATATTCCCAACAGTACCTGAGACATAGAAAACACTTAACAAATGTTTTTTGATTGATTGATTCCATCGTTACAATAAAATTATAATGATAATAACAAACATCCTTAATTATCAAAGTGCTTTAATATCTTACTTTGTTGTTATTTTATTCTGGCCAGGATTCTGTGCTATCATTATCCCTTGGAGATAATGGCTCCTTATCCAACTAATAATTATCAGAACAAGGATGTTCTGATGAATTAATGTTTGTGCTAGTTCAAAAAGTCCTTACCTCTTTTTAGTATATAGCCTTTTTATATTACCCCTCCTAATTGCAACAGCTCTAGAAAAGAGAGAGAGAGAGAGAGAGAGAGAGAGAGAGAGAGAGAGAGAGAGAGAGAGAGAGAGAATAACTTTTTTTTTCTTTCAGGTTTATTTAAAAGACCTTGATATACAAAAATAGCTCACTATTACCAATTGTTGATTGTCTTAGTATCTAAAATTCCTATTTTAATCAGTCATTTAAGTCAAAGTACTGAAATTTCCTGTCAAAATCATTTAATCCATAAGCATTTATCAAGTGTCAAAGCATTGTGTTGGAGGTCCCAGATACAAAGGCAAAGACTACCATTCTTTGCCCTTCTAGAACTTACATTTGAACAGTGAAAAGGACAGACATACAAAACACTTGCAAAGTAACCTTGGATCTGGAAAGCCTTAGCAGCAGAGGGAACTCGGAAAGGCAATTATGCTATCTTAGAGAGTACTGTGTTAAGTTATTTATCATCTATTAACACTTCAATGGAGAATAGGTTCTATCTCGTTAGCTAAGTAGTGACCTAGCCAGGATCTGGGGGATGGGCACAAAACAGATAAGGTTTAAGGCAGGAAAGAAAAGTTATTTCCAAGCCCAGGTTGACCTGGAAGTGCCAAGGTTGGTAAGGAAGAGGGGAGGAGGTTAGACTGGAGCAGGTTTGAGTTCATCATAGGGTCTACATTTCAATCAAGTTCATAAAATTAAATTAATTGAATTAAATAATGAAATTTAATATTTATGATCATAAAGATATGGTCAAAGTAACATTGACTTAGGGGCACTTTGTTAAACAAATTAAAATATAAATAAGGAAGGTTTTTTTTTTTAAATGTTTTAAGCATTTCAAAATAGTTGAGATAAAAATTATACAGGAACTTATTTCCCTTTAAAGTGTTGGCATGCTAATTACAAACAATCTATTCTATAAAAAGAAATACTAAGAATAAGAGAAGCCATGGGAAGCTAAGGATCAGGACTTCTGAATTTTTATTCTAGACCCACTTCTGGGACCTTTGGCAATTTACATACCTCTCAGCCTTGGTTTTTCCCTCCTTAAAATGAAAATCTAGATGATCTAATAAACTTCCAGTGGACTGAGCAAAGGACCTGTGCTTGGTCCTCCACTATCTAACATTTTAAATCAATGATTTGATTTGGACAATGCTAGAGGGTTGTAAAAATCCTGATAAAGGCAAACAAAACAAAAAGAGCTATGTGTTCAATCTATAGGAGACTTACTGGTTAGCTTTGGCTCCACTTTGCTGCAACTCAATCTCCCCACCACCTTCACCTTCACCCCACAATACGAATTGTTCCCTTGGAATCAGCATAAAGAAATACTGCCCTATACTCCAATGGGCATTTAATTATATGAAAAACAAGGATATAAAAATAGAACAGGAAGCAAGTCCAAAGTTTCATAATCTAAAAAGACATAAAGCCCTATGCTTTAGACCGTGTTTGGACAACCAATCAGGTGATCCAAAGACTCACAAAGTTGGAGGGATGAAAGCATTCTTATAGGGAAGGTTGCTGTTCCAATCTTAGGAGACCCTCACCCATGCACAGACTGCTGGTATGGAGCCAAAAGTCATACCTCTGTAAGAAGCTAAGGAAGGCACAGGAAGCTGGGACCCACCGCCTACTGGGTTTGAGTTTCATCATTTATCTCTGACTGCTAATGTTCCTGTATCTTTTGAGGATCTTAGTAAAGGTAAAATCATTGCAACTGGAGCAGAGAATGATTTCCTGCTGAATCCTGAATTTTAGTTCCCCCCAGGGCTAATTCAGAGGTGCTGAAGGAGTGAGGGATTTTTCGCCTAGAAAAAGCTGAGATGTGACATAAATAGCTGTCTTCAAGTATTTGAAGAATTGTCCAGTGAAGAAGGATCAGATATGTCGCGTGGTCCACAGAGAGTAGAAATAAGGAAGAACAGAAAGTAGTTACCAAGAGGTAAAATTAGGCTAGATTTAAGGAGAAACTTCTAACTAATGATATCAAAAATTAAATAGGCTGTTCTCAGATGGTTTAGGGTGTTTTTAGTTGTTGTTGTTTTTCATTTCACT
This sequence comes from Sarcophilus harrisii, assembly GCF_902635505.1. Classification (NCBI taxonomy): domain Eukaryota; kingdom Metazoa; phylum Chordata; class Mammalia; order Dasyuromorphia; family Dasyuridae; genus Sarcophilus; species Sarcophilus harrisii. The sequence goes on along the minus strand of NC_045428.1, from coordinate 418,642,460 downwards.
TGAAGTCTTTCAGCAAAAACAGAAGAATGATTACTTCTCAGACATTCCTTTGTTCTGTAGTGTTTCATTCAATCCTGAAATTCTATGATTCTATAATTCCTATTCTAAAATTATATCATACTGATGGTTTCTAAAATACTATGTATTTTTAAAAAATGTAAAATCATGAATGACAGGATGAGGCTGTAGGCAGTAGGCATCTACTTCCTGTTCCTCCTTCTACTCTCTGTGGACTAGGGGGCATATCTGATCCTTCTTCAACTGACAATTCTTCAAATACTTGAAGACAGCTATTTATGTCACATCTCAATCTTCTCTAGGTAAAAAATACCTCATTCATTCAGCATCTCTGAATTAGCCCTGCTAGGAACTAAAATTCAGGATTCAGCAGGAAATGGATTTCAAGTCATTTTGGTAAGATATATACTAGGTGCAAAGTATTCAAATTCTTTTTAAAACAAACAGCCTAAATTCTGACAGACTTGTGTTGGAAAGGGCCATCTGCTGCTAGAGAGAGAACTATAGAGATTGAATATGGATCAAAGCATAGTATTTTCATTTTTTGCTGTTGTTGTTGTTGTTGTTTTGCTTGCTTGCTTTCTCATGCTTTCCTCCTATTTTTGATCTGATTTTCCTTGTGCAGCATGATGAATATTAAAATTTGTTTAGAAGAATTGCACATATTTAACTAGTATGGGATTTCTTGCAGTCTAGGGGAGGCAGGAGAGGAGAGAGGGAGAAAAATTTGGAACACAAGGTTTTGCAAAGATGAATGTTGAAAACTAGCTTTCTGTGTATTTTGAAAAATAAATACTATTTTAAAAAAGAAACGTAAAAATATGTATGAATTTTTATCATACATAATCTTAACAATAAATAAAGAAAAAGAAAAAAAAATATATATATATATAACAGAACTTAGGACCAGACCCTTGAATTGCTTTATCATCAACTATTAAAAAATAATTTCAAAAATAACAAGGCATATTCTCTCACTTAGCTCAAATTAAAATAATTCTTATTAATGCTATAAATAAATAGACAAATAAATAAAATAGTCCAAGGAACCAGAATAAAAGAAATTCCAAGAGCATTCAATTCAGTAATTATTGAAGCAGTTAGGTGGCATAGTAGATTGAACACTGGACAGGGAGACAGGAAGGACTGAGTTCAAAACCAACCCCAAACACTTGCTAGCAGTATGGCTCAGTTTCTTCATCTGTTAAATTAAAATAACAATCACATCTACCTCTCCAAGTTACTATGAGAATCAAATGAGATAATAATTGTAAATTGCTTAAAACAGTGCCTGGCAGTATTAAGTTCTATATAAATTTTAGTCTTTGTATTTAAGCATTTATTATGTGCTAGACATTGAGGCCTATACACACACACACATATATATATATATATATATATATATATATATATATATATATATGCCTCTCTCTCTCTCTCTATATATATATATATATGATGCTTGTATTCAAGGAGCTTATATTCTATTGTGTGAAGGCAATAGATACAAAGATAAGTAAATATAAGACATAAAGTAAATAGAGCATAATTTGGTTTGATAAGAGCACTAACAAGAATATTAGAAAAGGTCTCTTGTGGAAGATTGCATTTGAGTTTTGAAGAAAAATAGGGACTCCAAAAAGGTGGAGGTGAGAAAGTTGTGCTATGCAGACCCTGTAGATAGACTATTCAATGGAAGAACAGGTATGGGGAACAACAAATAGGCTAGTTTGCCTGAAAGAGTGGATAAAGGGGAGAAACAATTGTCTGGAGAGTTCAGTTGGAAAGTATCTCAATTTTTGTTGAATTTTGGGTGAAGTGATATTGTTTCCACAAGAATTAGAGAAGGCCACAATGACAAAAATCATTTGCCATGACTAAAAATATTTCTTTTGGCAAACAATTATGGGATAGAGTGTCATTGCTTTTGAGGTCTACTCAGTGAAGGAATGAATGCTAACTTTGAACCACTTAATCTGTTTCAGAATGGAGAGTAAAGAGACACAATACTATCTAGGATCTATTATAAATAAACATTATCTAAATGAGTCAATAACTACCCTTGTTCATGAAAACAGCAAAAACAAACCACAGCATTTGGGGATTAACAAAAAATCCCACTGAAATAAATAAGACACAGTAATTCTTAAGAAAAGGCAGAGTTGTAAATGAATAAGTCAACAAAAAATTTAAAAGTAACTATTAAAAGGAAGCAAATCCAAGTTAAAGATTATAGCAGTTAATTCAAGCCACTGGCTCTTTTGACCTTAGCTGCTATTTTCTCTTATTTTCCTTCCTCTTCCCTAAACATATTCTGAGGAATAGATAAGAGGCCATATGTGCAAAGTAATTCAAATCACCAATACTATGTTGGCCATATTATTTCCTGAGAAAAAAATGGAGTCGAACCAGGATCCTGAACCCCACCAACAGCCTTAGGAATGGCAATCCTTTCAGCCCAGTGTCCTCAGTCATCACCATAGGAAACAATCCCTGGAAGATGAAGCTTGGAAAATGCTCTTGCAGTTGCTAAGGCAGAGCTACCAAAAACCAAAAAAAGAAAAAAGTTCTTGTCATCACAATTCTTGGCACAGTTGAATGGTTCAACACGAGAAATGCAAGCATCATTATATCAGTGAAAATAACTTAAAAGTAAAAACAGTAAAATCTACTTTGCCTTTTTACCCTAAAAACCATGGCATCTTTCCACCACATCAGTTTACATATATATTGTCTCCTCCATGAGGATGTGATCTCTTTAAGAGCAGGGATCGTCTGACATCTATTTGTATTCTCAAAACTCAGCATACTGCTTTGAACATAGTAAATGTTTTATAAATGCTTTTTTCCATTCATTTTTCAAATACCTTATATTCTGATAAGCATCTGGTACTGCTTTATTAATCTATCATTCTATAAACCCCAATTTCAAATGAAATCTGCATATGTTCCAAGAAAATTTCCTAATCCATTGTGAATCTCCTATGTCCTTCTTTCTTATGGCCCAATCACCCAATTTATATAAGCCCTTTTCTTTCTGTCTCTTATGTAATGAATCCTTAGCATATAATGGAAAGTAATAATTATGCTTCCTGAAAAGTCCTAAAACTTCTACCCATTCTTGCTGTACCTATGCACTTAACTCTCTTTTGTGCTCATTTTCTCACGTAGCAGGGATTGTAGTCAATTATCTTTAGGGATTCAATCAATCAATAAATCAATAAGTAGAAAGCATTTATTAAGCACTCACCAAGTACAAAGAACTGCACTAAATCCAGTAGGTACAAATAGACAACTTCTAATTTAAGAAATTCAAATTTTAAATTCAACACATACAGAAAGTTTTAGTGACAAGTCAGATGTAAATATTCAGTGTTTCTTATGGTATGGTTTCAGAGTGAAAGACAGAGCCATCAGTAATAAATACTTACCTATATGGCATGGTTCTAGACAATCTCAAGAGATACATCCCATCCAGTTAATGCTTAGTCTTTCTTTTTTACATCTGCTAGTTTATTTCTGTCTTTGTATGAAACATGACATTCATTTCTCTATTGGTTCCTAGGGTCTGCTACATAATAGGTGCTTAAAAATGCTTACTGACTGATTGATTTCACAGTTCCCTTCCAACTATTCCCCAATCCCTTAGAGCTCACCACCCAAATTATATTACAACACACACAAAAATCCTGCTGGAAAGACAGCAGTGTTCTCAAACATATCCAACTGGAATATCTATTAAAGAGAGGGAGCATGATTACTTAAGATAATTTTCACTTACTGAAAAATCTTATTGTAGTTTTCATTCATTTTATTTTTCATTCAATTAAAGATTTCTTTTTGACCCAATATGTACACATATACAAAGATCAAGAAAGGCACAATCCCTGCTTTCAGGTAGCATATGATTTCATATGTGGCATAAGACATCTACAGAAATAATTATAATTAAATGTAAAAAACCATACTAATAATATAAGAGAGACTAATTAGAAAAGCCCAAGAGATCTAAGAATCACAGGCAGCTGAAGTGGGACTAATGGGAGTTAGGAAGACTTAGAAAGATTTCCTAAAGAAGGTGACACCTACCTAGAGCCTTAAAAAAAAGAGAGAAATATTTAACAAATCTGATGATACAAAATAACATAATTCTAATGAATTAATTATTGGTTTTTGAAGTAGGACTATTGTTTGCATATTAAAAGAAATATAGTTTGGAAAGATAGCCAACTGTACACAGAGTTAGTGAGAGACTTGACTTCAAAATCATGATCATAAGCAACTCACAAACTCTATGAATTCTATTTTCTTTATTTGGGAAATAAAGACAACATTGCCTGTAGTACCTACTTCATAGGGTCTCTTTGTAAGGATCAAGTGAAATCCTTTGTACTTTGCAAACTTTATAAATATAAACTATTTTCATTATATAGTCACAGTGAAAGTAGAAGAACATAAGTCATGTCATATATTTTTACTCTACTCATTTTTATTTTGTTATGCGATATAGTCCCCTGTAATGGGCTGAGGTTTGAGTTGATGCACTGAGGTCCCAAGTACATGAGGCTAAATAGTAATTGAACTATACTCTATTAATATACATGATTGGATAAAGAATGGTCCCTGCCCACTCTCCATGCAAGTCCTGATGTGTTGTAGAGGAAATGACGATTTTGGTGGGTGGAGGCAGAGAGAGACAGGAAGAGAAGCTGGGAGAGATTGGTAGCTGCTGGTCGTGTGGTGGCTGGTCTAGCTAGCTTCTTGACTCAGCTGCACACATTGCTATCGCCGATTCTCTTCCACCTCTGATCCTTCTTCACTGAGAATAAAGACTAACGATTTTCCCCTAACCTGAATTCCTGACTCCTGCTGATTTAAAAATACACGGTCTTCACAATCCCCAAACCATATTATATGATATCATATTATATTATACAATATAAATCATTACTACACCTGAGTTAAACAGTGAAAAGTTTATCCTTTAGCTTTTTAAAATATTTTGGCTTTTATATCATTATGAACAGAGATTCCTAACTTGGTTTCCATAAACTTATTATTTTAAATATTTTATAACAATTTCAATATAGTGGCCTTTGTAATCATATATTTAATATTATATTTCTAACACATTTGCATAAAAAAAGAGTATTCTGAAAAAGTTTCTATAGGTTTTATGACTAAAAGCATGCAAAAAATGTCAAGGGCCCTTGGACTGAAGTCTATTCAGTTTTTCAAAGTAACCAGAAAAGTTTATAGAGTCTTTTTCAGTAACTCATTCTAGGGGTCTAATAACCCTCAGTGCCAAGAAGTTTCTTTTTATTTCTAACATAAATCTCGTATGCTTATGCAAAGAAGGATCCTTTATTTAGGAATTTTTACTTTCAAATGTACAGGGCTCTACTCTCTTCCAGTAATCCCTAGGAAGTACTGCTACTTTTTTTCATTATTCTTATGAAACTTCTAGATCACAGAACCCAAATAGCAAAGCACATGTGCAGAAGGCAAGTTATAAGTTTTGGTTTAGTTTATGTTCTTATTATTTTAAAGATAAAATGATTTTAGTAGAAAAAATTTTGAACTTCTACTCTTGAACACAGAACCCTCCCTCTAAATATCATTTGGGTCATTTTTATGACCCAAATGTTCCATCAAATGTACTTTCCAAATGTTCCATTAAAAAAACAGAGCAGGCTACAGAATTACCATATGTTATATTGTGACAAATTTTCAAAGCTCAAACTCCTGGAATAATTTGGAGATTATATAATTAATCAGTTTCCCACCTCCACAAGCAAGGAGGGGATCACAAAACAAGGAATTTCATAAATTAGTAAGTCAGAAAAATGCTTCTTGTGCTAGTTTCTATTCTTCCTGACCCAAGACCTAATGTTACTTGGTCTCCTAGAAGCACTAAAAATGGTCTAAATAAAAACTTGTTTTTATTAGACTAGCAGCAAACCTATCCCCAGAATTTCTAACAAATAAGCCCTTCTGTTCATTTGTTAGAATCGTGATCAAGAAGAAGCCAAAAACAAAAATTATGTTAGCCCATTAAGATCTTAGTTCTGGGAAAGAGTGAAGATTGGGTTATTTAGCTGGCAAAGTTCTAAGAAGTATCATCGATTTTGCATGGTTCATATGATAAATATGAAGAAATGTTAATTTGCCATCAACCTTTTCCAATATCTTGCTTTTAGTATGTAGCTAGAGATTTCAGTATACATAAAAGAGTAAAGAATAAAATATTCTTTAAGGTGCCTGTGGACTCAATCCATTGTGCTATTTGAGGTTTTGTTAAATCAGAGACATAATGATAATAATATTAATGTGATGAATGACCTTGGGTCTTGAAATATACCATATTGATATTATTGCTTCCTACAATCCTTTTTTAACCACTAATCCAGATCTAGCTTTTGTCTTTATAACAACTACAGCAAAAACTCTCATAAAATGATAATTTACTTTATAATAATTCACAATAAATAACAATATTATAGAAACTAATATATTGAAACAAATACATAAGTAATAAAATATATCACAATATCCACTATAGAGAAAATACATTAACCATAAAAACTCAGATCACACTTTTCCACAAAATAATAGTAGTAAAATGAAGCCATATGGCACAGAAATGAAAAGAAGAATGAGAGAAAATGAAGCAAGACAAAATACTGCATTTCAATCAATATAGTCACCAGAGATCTATTTTGGATCTGAGATACTTAAGAACCAGGATTGTCCAACATGTTACCTATTTGATGTCTCCCCTAAAGCACTCTAATCTTTTCCTTATCTTATATAATGATATTGATAATGATAATAATAATAATTCACAAATGCATTATAGATGAGCCTCAGAGTCAGAAAGACTCAAGTTCAAATATTACTTCTGAAACATCTAATTGTGTGCCCGGGCACTTTGCTTTAGTGCTCTAGACAACTTTCAAAAATTATAAATTGGAGAGGAAATAATAGCCTACATTAATGGAAAGAATTTCCTATACTGATATAATGAAATTAAAAGTCCAGTTTCTGCATTATTCTACATGTAGTCTTTGTAATTTCCACTTTACACATGAGGATTCTAAAGATCAGTGAACTTAAATGCCTTAGCTGTGATCATATAGCTAATAATCAATAAATCAACAAGCTTTAAGGGCCTACTATATATGCCAGTGGTGACATAGCCACAACTTGAACTTGAACTAAGCTTTTTGACTCCAGGTCCAATTATCTTCTCAATATTGCAGCCCTTGAGGCCCAAAGCACAAAGGCCAAAAATAATTTTGATTTATTCTATTTATCTTCCCAAAGAGCAAGTTCATAGTGAGATTTTGGCATCTAGCCCAAACTCATGCTGAGGAGTGGAAAGATTGTGAAAAACCACGCCTCCTTTTGGTCTTTGTTCCATTATTACATAGGCCCATTAGGGAAACTTCTGTTAAGGCTTACCTTGAACAGCTGAATCTAAGCCAAAAGGAGAAAGAGCTTAGATATTGAATCCTGGAAGCAAACTTGTTTTACAACTATTTATGTTTCTTGTTTATGTCTTTATAATGTTTTCCATTGGGAGGATCTGGATTTTTAAGGAAAAAAATTCCTAAGAAATGAAATATTTATTCCTTATTTATACAAAGAAGCAAATGTATGTTCTTTATTTATAGAGAGAACCAGTTTCTCAAATTTGCAGAAAACTGAGTCAAATTTATAAAAATACAAGCCATTCCCAAATTGATAAATGATCAAAGGATATGAGCAAGCAATTTTCAGATGAAGAAATAAAAGCCATTTATAATAATGTGGAAAATGATCTAAATTACTATTGATTTTTTGTTGTTCAATCATTTCAGTTGTGTCCAACTTTTCATGGCCTCATTTGGAGTTTTCTTGGCAAAGCTATTACAATGATTTGCCATTTCCATCTCCAGCGTATTTTATAAATGAAAAAATATGGTAAACAGTTTTAAGTGAACTACCAAGGGTCATAAGATTTGAACTGAGGTTCTCCTGACTCCAGGGCCAATGGTCTATCCAATGTGTCACCCAGCTGTCCTTCACTATTGATTAGAAAAATGCAAAGTAAAACAATTCTGAGGTATCACCAACATCTATCAGAATGGCTAACATGACAGAAAAGGAAGATGACAAATATTGGAGAGGGTGTAAGAAAATTGGAATACTGATACACTATTGGTAGAGTTGTGAACTGATCCAACCATTCTGGAGAACAATTTGGAACTGTGCACAAACTACAAAATTGTGCATATGTTTTGATCCAGCTTTACCAGGTTTATATCCAAGAAAGAGTGGGAGAGAGAGAAGAACCTATTTTTATAAAGATAGCAAAGTAGCTCTGTTGTGGTAGCAAAGAATCAGAAACTGGGGGAATCAGGGAATAGCTAAACAAATTATGGTATATAATTATAATGAAATACTATTGTATATAATAATGGCAAGCAGGATGATTTTGGAAAAACCTGGAAAGACATACATGAAAGAGTGACGTGAACAGAACCAATAAAATATTGTATATAATGAGTATTGATGATCAACTGTGAAAGATTTAGCTATTCTCAATAGTACCATGTTCCAACACAATTCTAAAAGACTCACAGTGAAAAATGCTATCTACCTACAGAGAAGGAGTTGTAGTCTGAATTATATACTGTTATATACTCCGTTATCATAGATGTGAAATTTGTGGAACTATATTAAGTACTAAGTATATATACTGAACTAGAGAACTATTAATCACCATGCTAAACTAGATAACCATTGTATTTATCAATTCCACTGACTTAACAGCTTGTAAGGATCCTTATTTCAGAGTTCTGGTCCATAACATTGCCCACCTGGTCAATTCTGGTTTGTTCCCCAATGGGACATCCACTACTATTCCCCACAGAGGTTGTTTGACTTTCATTCTTGAAGAGGAGCATGATATTGAGGAGGTGACACCATAACATGCAAGTGAATTGGATTTAAAGGAGGGAGGGATATACAAATTAACTAGACTCACTTTCTGCTTCAGTGTCATCAGAGTCCAATGGCAAGATCAGGATGACTGGAGATGTCCCTGAACGAAGTGGTAGACATTGAATTTTTAAAATGCTACACAAAATATTCATTCACTTGCACTCTACAATTAAAATAGACTTTTCTTCAATCTACTTCCTCATACTAGAATACCAAAATCCTGTGAACTCCCTCTGCTTTTCCTCCTCAAATAAAAAGTGGAAGAAGATAACTATTGTTAGGTGGAAGTTAAAGTGAAAAGCTGTCACCAGAGTTCTTGGGCAATTCTTTCCAATCAATCAAATCACTCAGCTGAAATGTTTCTCTCAGCCTGACTCCCTGTAAGTAACAATTTCAGTGGAGCAGCTGGTTTCTTTACCTTCTCCTTTTTTACTTTTTCTTTCCAGTTCTTCTTCTGTTACTATTGCCCTCTAGCCTTGTCTTTCTCTTCTGTTTCACTGTAGAATTTATAGTTTAAGAGAGCTGTTTCATTCTCAGTGATTTACTTTAAAAATCACAATATCTCAAATTTCCCCCATTAAATCAATAGTCCCCTTTCTTCCATGAAAGTGTCCTGTCCTTTCTAAAATTTTCCTATATTAACTGAATATGGATTTCTTCCCATTTCTTCTAATCCCCTGCCTTGTACCTATAAGGTATAATGTCTCCTACTTCGGTCTCCAAATGTTTATTTATTTATTTTCCCCTTAGTTTTAACTTTTTAAATTATGAAATGTGTAAATTAGCAAATTAGTTATATTTAAATTAGCATCATGCCTCCTCTTGTCTCCAACCAAGAAGTCTGTCTCTTTGGTGCCCTTGAAGCTCCGTTTCTTCACATATACATTTCTCTATTAAAAAAAAAAAATGACTCTTTAAAATGCTAAACTCTTCCCACACAAATGAAGCATCATTCCACATTGTTAACAAAGATACATAAGTCCCAAATCTATATCACTGATCACTTTCTCTCAAAAATTATCCAAAATCCATCTGAAATCTATTTCGTTTTTTGTTGTTGTTTTTTTATAATCTGTTTCTTTATACATATATTTTTAGTAGTTTATATAAAAAACAATGCTCTCTTTTCTCTAATTTAAGATATCTAAATGTTCATCTAAGACACTGGAAATGTTTTATATCCTTTGACAATAGATACAAATCTAGTTCTTTATGCAAAATCACATTTAAAAAATTATTAATTGTGTTTTATGCAAAGGACCAGCATACTTTACATTAAGAATATTCTAAGATCCATATAAAATTTGTTCTTCCTTCCTTTTTCCTTCATCTGTTCTTTCTATATCCTGGTTGTATTGCCAGAAGTTTATATTTTTAATGTAATAAATGTGTAGCAGAAAAGGGAAATCTAAAAATAAATATCAAAAAAAAAGTCCCAATTGAGGTAAGGGAAAGATAAAGATAAAGGAAAGAAGTCTGGAATTGGAAGAGACCACTATTACTTTTCTAAAGTTCTTGAAAATCAATTGCCTCTTACAATCAAATGCTAAACTATGAGCATTCATGCTTATTTTAAAGATTTCTAAGAAAATAGAGTTTAAAATTTCCCTCCCTCAGAAGCAGCATTTAGAAATCATGCTTTATATTTAATTTGAGTCATTCTTGTTTCAGTGCAAGATTGCTTGTTTTTAGTTCTGTCCTCAACATAGAATATTAATTAATTCATTATTTCATCCATCCATCCATCTATCCATTCAGCAGATTTTGTGGAAGGAACTGTGCTTACAATGATACTATTCCTGTCCTCAAGTAATTTATAACTTGGAGGGGAAGAGTGGTAAGAAACAGAGATGGGGACCAAATAAATATAAGGCAGAGAATGGAGAAGGTGGGAAAAGAGTCATATAAAGCACAGTAGAAACATTTTAAGAAGAACAGAACATTTCCTGTGTAGATGAGGAGGGAAGTAGGACCTGTGAAGTCTTCACTGCAGTGAAGTAGGTCCTAAGCTGGGCCTTGATGGAAGGTAGAAGTAAAAAGACTGCACTTTTTTCAGTGCTTAAACTAAGACCAATATTAGGTCAAAACAAAGATCCTGAATAATGGAGGAGAGATAGCTAGATTAAGCACCCAAATAAGAATTATTTCTAGAGTAGATAAGAATGGATTATCCATTTATTCTGTGGACCATTCATTGCCTTTGTGGATATATCTTTACTGCCTAGATATTTGTTACACTCAAACAGACCATCCTAAGAAGGGGGTTGATATATAAAGAATATATCAACTATAAGATAGAAGCTGGGAGGTAGAGTTCCAATCCCAAGGTTTTAGCTATAAGTACAAAAACAAGCCCTCAGATGGTGGAGCCTGATTTTATTATCAAAGAGGATGATTTCCATAGAATTTGGGTGTCACATGAAGAATACTGGACTTGGAACAAGCTTAACTTTATTGTATGGAAAAATTCTAGAATATACAATTTTAAAATTTTCATATTTTTCATTTAATCCTGTTTCAAAACCTATTTGAATAAGACTCTTCTTACTGGTGGAGATTGATTACTTGATGTTCCATATCTGTGTAAGGAGTGGAGTTGGCAAGAGGTTGGAGAGAAAAGAGATTCTGTTTTTTTGGCTTTTAGTTTCAAGAGGGAAAATACCCATTTCCAGGTCCTTATCAGGGAGAGATCTGAAGGAAGAGACTCTGGAAAGTAATTAACAAGTAGGAGAATTGGCACCTTAATGATCACATCCATAACCTAACCTATTTCCCTAAAACTTTCTCCTTGAGATGAGATCTGGTATTTATTCTCTCATAGTTGATCTGAAATATCTTGCATTTTTACCTCATAGCTTTCCTTGCTTCCATATGAGATCCAAGCTAAAATCCTACCTTTTATAGGAAGGCTTTCCCATTCCTCCTTAATTCTAGTGTCTTCCCTTTGTTATTTTTACTCAATGTATCCTGTATAAAGCTTGTTTATGGATTGTTAGTTACATATTGTCTACTTCCATCAGACTATGTGCTACTTGAGAGAAGAAAGTATTTTGTGATTTTCTTTGTATCCTCAGTTCTTAGCCCCATGTCTGAAACATAGTAGGCACTTAATAAATGTTTTTTGACTGGTTCCCAGTGTGACAATTCATTCACTCTGGATATATATTTATATATATGTGTGTATATATATATATATATATATATATATATATTCCTAAGTAGTGCCTCAATAATCCAATAATTATCCAATAAATAATTTGATTTATAATGAATTAGTTCTTTTCCAGTCTGTGATTAGAAAATTGCCCTTAGTCTCCTCCTCATGATTACTGAAAATTTACTATTCATCTTCTATTAATATAATTGTGAACTAAAATATATATTCAAGAGCTGAAATGGAATCTCAGGAGTATCCACCTAGGATACTCACTGATTTTTTTTAACCAGATGAGAAAACTGAGGACCAGAGAGAGTAAATGATTTGATGTTGGTTACAAAGGTTATGAACAGAAGTGAAATCAAAACTTCTGACTCCAAATCCAATGGACTTTCTTTTTATACTCCTTTTGGTACTCCCCTGGTGACATATCTGAGAACAGTCCAAATCTAGAAATTACTAAATCTCAAGATTTTCTTTTTATTCAAATGCAATTGGCACTTAAATTATAATACTTGAAGCAACAGATTTGCCAATTTTAAAGTCTGCACTAGCTGGCTTGAATGTTTCTTTTCTAATATTTTAATCAATAGCATATTTATTATCAACCTACTCTATGGTTCTTCAGTGAAGAATATCATTTTTAATATAAAATATGGAGAAATAAATATAACTTATCTGGGAACAACAGGAATATTGGCACAGCATGCCAACTACGTGCATAGGAACTAATAGTTATAGTTGTCTTTTCTCCAGACTGAGCTTCTCATACAAATTACCAGGTCTATACTCATGCTGGCAACCAGTTTTCTTTCCAGAGATTGCCATTTCAGAAACCATGTGCTGCATGTCTCCCAAAGCATCAAGAGTTGGGTGAGAGGGCAATAGATGCTAAAGCCAAGCTCCATTTCACAGTTTGACTTCTCCAAATGCTTTGAATTTACTGATTAATTCACTCATTCAACAAGCATTTGTTAAATATCTGGTATATGCCAGGGATGGTGTTGCTTCTGAAAATACAAATGCAAAAAAACTCATACCAGCCCCTTACATTTTACTAAGGGAATATAATCATTACACACACACACACACACACACACACACACACACACACTCAAGATAATTTGAGGAGAGAAAGAGAACAACTAGGAAGATCAGGAAAAGCTTCAAGTAAGAGGTGGTACTTGCCTTCAAGAAGTTTACTTTTTCTCCTCTCAAGTTAGAACATGAGTTTTAGAATTCCATGGAATTCCATTGTTTTTATAGTATTGTTCCTTCCCCCAATCCTTTGTAGCTTTTTAGGGAATTCTTCCCTAAGAATTCATCAGCATTGAGGAAATTTGGTGAAGGCCAATTTCTATTAGCTTTCCTTCCTTCTATTTCTTTTTGTACAGAAAGTAGGAAAGATGGTAATACAAGTGGCTATGCCAAAAAAATGAATTTATCCACTTGTTCTATCCAATTCTTCGTGGAGATTGCATAGAGTACAGCAATGACCACAAATCTGAGCCCACAATTCCTTATTATTTGTTTCCTACTTTTTCCAACATATGACACCACTGATGATAATTCCACAAGTCTCAGACTCCTGAAGACAACTTGACAAATTTAGTTAAACTGTTTTGATGTAATAAGCTAATTAGGTAAACTGGTTCAGCAACTGATCACGTTCCACTCATTTCAACCATCTGCTTTACCATTTGTTCCTATGTGTACCAGATTTCGTAGCTTCTTTCCTCTAATAGTAATTAATGAAACTGTTAATAAGCCACATATATCATACAAGACTGTAATAATTTACCAAATTATCACTTCTAGAACATTACCTGGGCTACTAAATGTTGTATAGTGCTAACTATTTTCCTTACTCTTTTTTCTTAATGAATTCTCTAATTAATTTAATACAATATTTATGCATAATTTGAAATTTAAAAACATTCCTGGGTCAGGTTTTACCATTGTCTTTTACATGCTGTCTGCTTCTACAAGATACATACTAAGGAAACATGACCTCTATGCAAATTACAGTGACCTGCTGTTATTTTCATTTGCATTTTGGAGCTCACTCTAATGTACTTTCCCATAAAAGATTTTTCCCTCCTATTACCAAGATGAATAAAGAGGTAAACCATAATGCTACCCATCTTATGAACAGTATTTTCAAGAATAACTCATAAGTACCTGGCCTGATTTTAGGCATTATGGCAAAAAATCAAGCTCACTCATTCTTGCATACCTTGAGGAAAACCAAGTAACTGAGTGGAATCCAGAATGCTTTTGGAAAGAATAAGTCCTGTCAGAAAATCTATTCTTCTAGGAAACAGTGACAGGTCTGGCAATTCATAGGGAAATGAAATAATATGTGGTATATCTTACCTTTAGCAAGGTTTTGGTTTCTTCTGACAAATCAAAAATGTAGACTTGATAAGGATTTTCCAGCTAATTTCTATTTAGGACACATGTACATAGGAAAAGGAAGAAGAGAAAAAGAGGTATGAAAGAGGGCAAAGAAGGCAGGCATGGGATGGGAGATATGGACCTTGTTTTCTCCAAAAGAATGAAACCCAGATGCTAGTGTCAAAAAAGTGGAAAAACTAAGTACTAGACTTAGGGAAATGACTTAAAAACAATCCACATTTCAGTCACAGTACACATCAATACATGATGAATCTATGATTTCAATGGTATTAAAACTCTTCATCTGTAATTTAATAGATATCTTTTTAAGATAATTACTTGAGGTAGGATTTAAACCCAAGTCTTCAATGTACTCTCTCTTATACAACCCTATATCTCTCTATAATGGTTTAGAGTTTATAAATACTTGATATTTACAGTTATCAAAGTCCTTTGTATCCCATGTCATTTTCTCTCTCATTCTTTCTCCCTTCTTGAATTAATGGAATATTGAGTTTCTTTCAAAAACACTTTAATCTCTGACTGGCCTTTAGAATGTAGGTTGTAGCTTTTCTCATTTCTACTACAGAAGTCAACAAACTTCTCTGTCTCCACTAAACCTAGGTTCTCTCTCTAACACCATTCTTCAGCAACATATCCTCCATGTAGATTTACTCCATCTGTCTATATATTCCTGTCTAGATTCTTATTGCAATTGTAAGAAACAAAATATCTTTTTTTTTTTTATTTAATAGCCTTTTATTTACAGGATATATGCATGGGTAACTTTACAGCATTAACAATTGCCAAACCTCTTGTTCCAATTTTTCACCTCTTACCCCCCACCCCCTCCCCTAGATGGCAAGATGACCAGTAGATGTTAAATATATTAAAATATAAATTAGATACACAATAAGTATACATGACCAAAACGTTATTTTGCTGTACAAAAAGAATCAGACTCTGAAATATTCTACAATTAGCTTATGAAGGAAATCAAAAATGCAGGTGTGCATAAATATAGGGATTGGGAATTCAATGTAATGGTTTTTAGTCATCTCCCAGAGTTCTTTTTCTGGGCGTAGCTGGTTCAGTTCATTACTGCTCCATTGGAAATGATTTGGTTGATCTTGTTGCTGAGGATGGCCTGGTCCATCAGAACTGGTCGTCATATAGTACCGTTGTTGAAGTATATAATGATCTCCTGGTCCTGCTCATTTCACTCAGCATCAGTTCGTGTAAGTCTCTCCAGGCCTTTCTGAAATCATCCTGTTGGTCATTTCTTACAGAGCAGTAATATTCCATAATATTAATGTACCACAATTTATTCAGCCATTCTCCAACTGATGGACATCCATTCAGAGAAACAAAATATCTTACCAAGAACTCCACTGACTCACTGATGAATGCAAGAAGATTTAATATTTTATATTCTTGCAAGAATGAGTGGGGTCCATAGATTCCATACATTCCATAGAAATTTACCTACAAAGGCCAGGGCAAGCCTTCTTAATGGGATTTAGTTAGCCCTACTTCCTCCTTCAGGATCCTGATTGGTCAAGATCCTTTCCAGGTTATCATTCTCCCTCATATGGTATGTAACATATCCATTTTTAAGCAAAATGTGAACATAGCAGTTCTTTCTTTGGTTCTTTAAGTTCATGTTAGGGATCATGTCTTCACTCTTCCAGTCCTTCCTTGTCTAAGAGGCGAATTCCCCCTCATTGTCTCAAAGCCAGTCCCTATCCCCAAGGGCTTCATTCTTATATTCTTTTGGGGGAAGATAACCCAACAAGGGACGAGGGAAAGGGCAAAGTCCAGAGGGCTCCTGTTTAAATCTCAAGCATCCACCCCAGTTATTCTTTGATGTCCTTGTTGGTTTCAATTTTTTAATTTAAGTTTCAATCCTCCAATTTAATTTTCATAACTGTGGAAACCAAATGTCCATCCATTTCTCACACAGTTATATAAAAATTCCTAAATGATTTGCCCTCCCTTCCCTAGTTTAGTTGTTAAACAACAGATTTCATTCTAAACCTCCCTCATACTCAGGGACCCTAATATTCATGTTGATACCTTCATGGTCTCTCTGTGCATCAAATTCCTTATCTCTATGATTATATTTTTAAGCAAACTAAGCCAAAAATAGGGGCAATCACATCTTAGATGTTCCTATAATCCTCACTATCATATCTGCAATGTCTTTAACAATTCTTTTCTCTAAACATAATTTTTTGTATTTTTTTCTGTCCCTATGCCTTATGCCCCTAATTCTAAACTTCATCTTCATTTTAACCTTAATTCCTCCATTTCTCTTTGTTTTTCTAACCTATTACTATTGTTCTGGCTTCATGTTACTCCCTTTAGTCTTGTCTCTATAGTAATGATTCAACAAAGTAGTACCCTATACTGGTGATTCTCTTGTCCTTTTTTCCCTGCTATTGAGCCATTGATCATATCCAGTGAATCCTCACCCTTGGATCTCTCTCTCTGTCTCTGTGTCTCTCTCCTTCTCTCTCTCTCCATGTCTCTCTCTCTCCCCCTCCCTCCGCCTCCCTCTTCCCTCTCTCCCTCCTTCTTGCCCCTCTCCCTCCCTCCTTCCCTCCCTCCCTCTCCCTCTCCTTCTTCCTTCCTCTCCCTCCCTCTCCCTCCCTCTTTCTCTCCCTCCCTTTTCTCTTTCTTCCTCCCTTTCTCCCTCCTTCCTTCCCTCTCTCCCTTCCTCCCTTCCTCTCTCCTTTCTCCTTCCTTCCTCCCTCTCTCTTTCCTTTCCTCCCTCCCTCCCTCCCTCCCTCCCTCCCTCCCTCCTCCTCCTCCTCCTCCTCCTCCTCCTCCTCCTCCTCCTCCTCCTCCTCCTCCTCCTCCTCCTTCTCTTTCTCCTCTCTCTCTCGCTCTCTCACTCTCCCTTTCTCCCTCCCTCCCTCCCTCTCCGTCTCTGTCTCTCTCTGCCTCTCCCTGTCTCTCTCGGCAAAAACACTGACCATTTTCTCAAGGAGTTCATATTTGAATAGAGAAGACAAAATGCAAAAAATACACATGTAAGATAAATACAATGTAAATGGAAGATAATCTAAGAGGAAAGATATTGTAAGGAAAAGATAGGGACAGGGAGAGAGACCAGAAAAGTCTTCCAACAGAGTGTAGATTTTGAACTGAGTCTTGAAGAAGTCAGCTTACAAAGGAAGTGGAAATGAAGACCATTGCAGATATCGAGGACATCCAGTAAAAGGGCATTGACTTGAGAGAGGGAATGAATGAGGAACATCAAGAATGCTAGTGCTGGTAGGGAAGAGACTCCGGGAATCATGGGATGTCATGGTTGGCAAAAGTTCTGGTGAAATCTGGAACCTGAAATCCCTGTCTATTTTATGCAGGGAAATGAAATAGATATTCAATGAATTGACAGACTTTAAAGATTTTATTGCTAAATGACCAGAACTTAATAGAAAATTGGAAATGCAAGATCCAGAAGAAATAACCATCAAAAACCAATTATAAAAGACTCAATAAGGACAAATTGTTTATTTTTATACATGAAAATGTAAATCATATTTCTAAGATTGTCATTAATACTTGGGTAGATCAAAAGAAAGATCTGATAGGGCTGCATGTGATATAATTCTAAAAAAGCAAAATGGTGTAGCAAAAGACAAAAAAAGTAATTATCTCATACAAATAAGGTGCAAGAAAAAGAACAGATAAAGAGAAATTAGATGGGGAAGGAGGGCTGGTACTTCACAGCAGATATGGGTCAAATAGAACATGACATACATTTAGAAGGGTATAAAAATCTTCTAAATTTCTAAAGAAATAAGAAGGTAAGGGAACAGGATAAGGGTAGGGAGTTCTAGAAGGATATGTAGATTAATGGGATGGGATAAAAAAGAAATAACATATTTAGAATGGTATAAAAGTGTCCTAAATTCAGAAAGAAAGAAGAAGGCAAAGGAATAGGGTGGGAGGAGAGAAAAAGGGGGCGGAATCTTTGGAGATGGGCTGTATTAAAGTATAAGAAAGCCAGGAAATCATTAAAAGTAAAACAAAGGAGTGAGGAGAGGTAGAAATAGGGTGACAAGAATAGTGAGGAAAGTAAGAAGGAAAATTATACAAGTATTATAGCTTAGAATGTTAATAGAATGAATTTATCCATAAAATGGAAACTGATAGCAAACTAAAGATATGTTGTCTTCAGGAAATGCTATAAAAATAAGAGATACATACAAACATAAAGGTCAGGAGTAGAATTTGTCATGTAAAAAAAAGGAGGGGTAGTAATCATGATCTCAGACAAAGCAAAAACTAAAATTGATTTAATCAAAAAAGAAAAATAGAGCAACTATACATGAGTCATATTAATTGGTTTTGCTTTAGACAGTTTAAAATAACTAGAAAGTATTAAAAAATATGAGAAACATATTTTATGTTATGTTATGTCAAAACATATGCTGGAACTATATAAATAAAAACACAAAATAGCATTTATATAAATAAAGTTAGATCTAAATAAATGAAGTTCAGTCATTGTTCATGGATAGGTAAAGTCAATATAATTGTTTAAAATGACAATTTAAATTAACTAATCTATTTATGTACTGTCATCCCAATTAAATTACAAAAAAATTGACACCTAAAATAGGAAGGACCAAAACAGATAAAGAAAATTACAAATTTCCCTAATTATTGATGCAAATTTATTGATGCAAATATTGATGCAAAAAATAAATAAAATATTAGCAAAGATATTACACCAACTTATCAGCAGGATAATACACTATGACCAAGTGGGATTTATACCAGGAATTCAGGGCTGGTTTAATATCAGGAAAACTATTGCCATAATCAACCATATCAAATAACAAAATCAACAGAAATCATATGATAATCTCAACAGATGCAGAAAAAAAGCTTTTGACAAAATATTGCACCCCTTCCTATTAAAAACACTAGAGCATAGGGTTAAAATATTTTTCATTAAAATAATGAGCAATATCTATCTAAAACCAACAGCAAGAATTATTTATAATGAAAAGAAACTTGATGCATTCCCAATAAGATCAGAGATGCAACAAGGATGCCTATTATCAGCACTATTATTCAATATTATACTAGAATTGTTGGCTTTAGCCATAAGAAAAGAAAAAGAAATTAAAGGAATTAGAATAGGCAAGGAGGAGATAAAACTCTTTGGAGATGATATGATGCTATACATAGAAAAAGAAAACCATCGAAAAACCTACTTGAAACAATTAACAACTTTAGCAAAGTTGCAGGATATAAAATAAACTCACACAAATCATCAGCATTTATATATATATATATATATATATGTATATATATATATATGTATATATATATATAATTACTGACAAAGACCAGAAAACTGTAATTGTAGACAAAATAAAATATTTGGTGTCTACCTGGCAAGACAAACTCAGGAACTAAATAAACATAATTACAAAATATTTCTCACACAAATAAAATCAGATCTAAACAACTAGAAAAATGTAAATTTTTCATGGGGATGCTGAGTTAATACAATAAAAATGACAACTCTATTTAAATCGGTCTACTTGTTCAATGCCATACCAATCAAAGTGACAAAAATTATTTTACAGAGGTAGAAAAATAATAAAATTCATCTGAAAAGAATAAAAAGTCAAGAATATCAAAGGAATTAATGAAAAAATACAAAGGATGATGGCTTAGCAGTACCAGCCCTAAAACTTTATTATAAAGCAAGCAGTCATCAAAGCCATTTGGTGGTAGCTAAGAAATAGAGTGGTGGATCAGTGAATAGGTTAGCACACATGATTCAGTAATCAATGACTATAGTAATTTAGGATTTGATAAACCCCCAAACTCCAGTTTCTGAGTGAGTTCTGAAAGAACTATTTCACAAAATTGCTGGGAAAACTGGAAAATAATGTCAGAAACTCAGCATAGATTTATATTTCACACCTCATACTAAAATAAGGTCAAAATGCACACATGATTTGGGCATAAAGGGTGATACCATAAGCATATTAGGACAGCAAGGGATAATTTACCTATTAGATCTTTGTAGACCAAAGAAGGACTAGAGAATATTATCAACGGCAAAATGGACAACATGGATTATATTAAATTTAAAAGTTTCTGCACAAACAAAGCCAACAGAAACAAGATTAAAAGGGAAGGACAAAGTTGGGGGGAAAAATTTACAGCCAATGTTCCTGATACAGGTCTCATTTTAGTTTTTTTTTCCCCGAGGCAATTGGGATTAAGTGACTTGCCCAGGGTCACATAGCTACAGAGTGTTAAGTGCTGAGGCCAGATTTGAACTTCAGGCTTGTGCTCTATCCACTGCGCCACCTACTTGCCCCCTCATTTCTAAAATATATAAAGAACTGTATCAAATTTATAAAAATACAAATCATCTATAAATCATTATTTATTAGAGAAATGTAAATTAAAACAACTCTGAGGCACCAGCTCATACCTTTCAGATTTGCTAAGATGACAGGAAAAGATAATGAAAAATGTTGGAGGGGATATGGAAAAACTGGGACACTAATGCATTGTTGGAGGAATTATGAAATGATCCAATCATTCTGAAGGGCAATTTGGAACTATGCCCAAAGAGCTATAAAACTGCACATTACCTTTGACACAGCAGTGCCACTACTCTCTCATAGTTTTTCCATTTTCTTCTGATTTTTCTCCAAAGATCATTCATAAAGCAATGTATATTGAAAAAATAAAACAAAAAATTTTTAATTACTAAAAATTATCTTAGAGCTAGAAAAAATAATAGCAGAGTGTATTTGGAAAAGAGCAGAGGGTCAATAATTTCAAGGAAACCAGGAGAAAAGATGTGAAGCAACTAGATTCAATAGTCTCAGACCTTAAACCACATTGTAAAGGGAGAGAATTGTTAAAGTATAAAATGAATGATTTAATTTATTTTAAATTAAAATTTTCTTGTATAAAAACTATGCAACCAAAAACATTCACGAAATTGGGGGAAAAACTTTCATAGACAATTTTTCATATAGAATGTGATTTCATTAGAAAGGGGAAGAAATAAAGTAAAAAGTTCACAGCAGAGAACAAAAGAAAACCTACAAGGAAAAAAGAAAAAGATGGACAATTTTGAAAACAATATGTACTATTTGTTATATAGGGCTTTATTGAAATGGAAATTCATTGATTTATTTTGAATCTTTTCTTATTTTCAAATGTATATTTGAAAATGTTTTTTTCTTTTCTTATTTTGTATTTAAGTTTAAAATAAATTTAAAAACTAAAAAGAAAGAAAAAGAAGTCAGTGTCACTAAATTTTATAGTATGTAGTGTGTGGAAAGGGATGGAGGGAGGGGAACAAGCATCATTAAGTGCCCACTATATGCCAGGCACTGTGATAATTTTTTTTCCCCCTGAGGCAATTGGGGTTAAGTGACTTGCCCAGAATCACACAGCTAGGGAGTGTTAAATGTCTGAGATCAAATCTGAACTCAGGTCTTCCTGATTTCAGGGCTGGTGCTCTATCCCCTGCGCCACCTAGCTGCCCTTGTGATAAACATTTTACAAATGAAAGTGAAATATAAAAAGACTGGCAAGATAGAAAGGGGCATGTTTTGAAGGGATTTTAAAAAACAAACAAAAGATTTTATATTTCATCTTATGGAGCCACAAAAGTTTATTGAGTGAGAGGTGGGGAGGGCAACATAGTCAAAACTTGGACTTTAAGAAAATCATTTTGGCAGATAAATAGAGAATGGATTAGAATCCGGAGAGATCTGAAGAAGACATACGAACCAAGAAATTATTACAATAGTCCAGGTATGAGAAGATAAAAATCTATATCTATAGTGCATATGTAAGAAGAAAGTATGGGATATCAAAAAGTTAGAAAGAGAAGATTTGGCAAAAAGTTGGCTATGTAACTTAAGTGTAAGTGAGAAATTAAGGATAATACCAAGATTGTAAGTCCAAGAGACTGGAAGAACCATGGTTCCCTCAGTAGTAAGGGAAATTCAGAAGAGGCAAGAGTTGGGGGAAAGTTCCATTTTGTTATTCTGGGTGTGAAATGTCCACATGATTTCTAGTTTGAACAATTTAATAGATGGTTGTTGATGGGAAACTAGAACTCTGGAAGGGTTGAATAAGGAGGTTAGAGAATTATCTACTAAGAGATGATAGGTGAATCAAGTAAGAAGAGAGGTCAAGGAAGCATCAAATATTAATGACTTTCTCAAGGTGCCAGATAGCCTGGAGAAAAGATTATTTGATCTCAAAAAGGCCCTTGATTCTATATGGAAATCATTTCATTTTCCATTAACTCCTCAACCTCCTCCTTATGATCATTGTTCAATTTTTTATTTCCTCAAAACTCCCAAGTCTTGCCTTGTCCTCTATTTGGTGGATGTGCTTTCTTATCATTTTAGTACTAAAAACATTGAAGTTTTTCATCATGAGCTTTTTTGTTTCCCCTATTTCCTTACTTAAAATTCTTTTTCTTCATTTGTCCATTATTTTTTCTAATTTAACAGACTGAACTAATTGTTCTTTCTAAGGATAACTTTCCTACTTGCACACTCTGAGCCTATCTTCTCCTATCCCAGTTGATGGCCTTCTAGGTCTCTTATAAACAACAGAGATAGTAACTCTTAAAAAATCCATCCTCCTAAATTTTGTCAGCCAATCATCTTGAATTCTCTGTATGGAATCAAAAAGGTACCAATAGACACACTTACTCTCTTCATGGTGAAAAGGGGTTCCTCTATACAAAGGTCCATAAGTTTTTAATCTCTAAAATCAACAGACTGATTAGAAAACTCAAAATGATCATGAATGCCTCTGACTTGCAAACCTTACACATCTCTTTAATAATTTACTTTAAATGTTTTTCAGGAAATGAGGTCAAGCTTATTGACCTATTTTTTACCTTCTCCTTTTGAAAAAAAAAAATGGGACATGCCCTTATTCAATACTTTAGCCACTTATAACCTGGTTCCAGACTACCTTTCCAGTCTTCTTACACTTCACTTCTCAATATACTCTTCCATCTAGTGATACTTCTTGCTGTTTTTTGAACAAGACATCATTGATTCAGAGTAAATGTAATAGTGATTATTTGTGTTTTGGTCAGAAACTATGAGGGTTTTCCTCTCCAAAATAGATTTTTTTTGACTAGATAAAAGAAGTAATTCTTTGCCTTATTTCTTACCTAGCTTTAATCACTAAATGGATGTTGCTTCAGTCAAACTAGATCTGGGAAAGATATTAGCTTAAAAATCCAACGTCTGCCACTGCATCTAGGGCCACTGCCAGTTGTCCTGATCTATAACGTGCCCCTAGACCCAGATGGCTCCAAAGGAGACAGTGAGACTGGTGACCTTGCTCAGCCCTCCCTCACTTAAATCCAAATCACTTGCAAGTCATGGCATCACGTCCCTGACATGATCCTCTTAGAGAACAAAGTACAAATGACAAAAAAACCCACCTTTTATCCCAATACATTTTCATTGGCTGTTGCTCATGCCTGAAATTCCCTCCAAACTCATTCTCATATCTTGGCTTCCCTGAGTTCCTTCAGGTCTTAGCTAAATACACATTTTCTGTAAAAAGCCTTTTCTACTACTCTTTAATACTACTGTTTATCTCCAATTTATTCTGTCTTTATTCACTTTCTTCTATCTTTATTGAGTTTGTGCATAGTTGTGAATATGTTATTTCCTACATGAAGTATGAAGTCCTTGTGTTTTGTGTTTTTTATGCTTTTCTTTGTATCCTTAGAACTTAGCATAGAACCTGACACTTAGCAATTGCTTGTTGACTTGATTACTTGTTGTCTTCTTCATTGGAATATAAATTCATTGAGATTAAAGATTGCTTCACTTTTTGGTGTATTTGTCATTCTAGGAATCCATAAGCATAGTGATATATATCTAAAGGATAATTGTTATTCATTTATTGAAATATTGCTGAAAGTTTACCTTTCAGGATAAAAAAAATTAACTTGGAAGTAATGAAGTAATTGTTTTTTAACTTGGAGAAAATAAAAACTTGAAGTTGAAGTTTTTATTTTCTGGATGGAAGTCTGATTGATGAGGATTGAGGGAGGAGAGTGTTGCCAGATGTGAAGGGAACAATTGCAGATTATACTTTCTGTATGTGTAGTAGTGAAGGTGAAGAAAGAGTTAAGATGCTAAAATGAGTGGCAATAGTGTGTAGGAAGGGCTTTTTTAGAAAAGAGGAAACTCAAACTTATTTGTATATATATAATCACTAAAATAAGGGAACTAATTTCCATGGCAACTCTAAAATTCAATAATTTTCTAATATCCCTTCCAGGTCTAAAAATTTTATGATATTCTCCCAACATGTTATCCCATATCCGAGGCAAGAGGAATGTGACTGTTTGCCAGGTCACTTTCATCATCCTTAATATTCAAGAAGAATTCTGAACATTTCGGTTATTTAAGACAGTAAAACTTTGAACATTCCAGTGTGCTGTCGTGGGGAAATGAAGTGCCAGAATATCCACTGAAAAGAGAGACAAATATTAGAGTTTACTGACATATTTTATATTCGTAGCATTGTATCTGATATTGTCTCTGAAGGCTAAGCAATGAAAGATAAGAGAAAAAATGTGAGGAAGGAAAATGGTATAATTTTGTACTTAATGAAACAGGAATTGATTTAATGCTAACAGACAGATATATTTCAATCCCATAACAATTTAGGTTATTTAAAACAGAGTTTGCACTCTGTTATTAAGAAGCACTACTTTGGGCTGCTTCTGAATATTATCAAATTGATATTCTATTATAACTACAAGTCAAGGACCAAAGAAGATGTGTTAAAATCTCTTTCTAATTCAATGAGGAACCATATTCACTCATCTTCTGACAGGTAGTTCCAGTGCTTGCATTTTATCTCAGGGTCAATCAAACTACTGTATTAGATCACTAAATATACACCACACTTCCCTTTGTGAAAGTGATGACACAGTTGATTTACTAAAATAAACAAGTCCCTGGGCAAGGCAAAAATTAATCCAAAAGTACTCCAGAAGCCAAAGTGGGACAAGGTTCAGAAGGAAAACTCTAAAATATTGGATAACAGTGGATACCATTTTGAGGAGAAGAAAAGATAAAATTTAAACAAGTGCTTAAACATGTGGAGAAACTCGCTATAAGTCATGAGCCTTCTAGTACCTTCAAATCTACTGCTTATTCTTTCAAACATAATTGTGCTGAGTATATAATTCCACTTGATTTCCAAATATAATTATTTATCTCTGTCAAATCATGATTTATTTTCAGCAAAATAATTTTTAAAGCTTATTTCGAATTACTAATAGGTTTCCAAAATAATATTTGGAATATCTGACTCAAACTCTCTGAAGTGAGTACTAAAATTATTTAAATTGGAAAACCTGAAAATCTGAAGAGTAAAAAATATTAGGAAATATTATTAAAGAAGTATGCGGAAGCTTCTATTGCTCTTGAGATATTTTAAAACCATAAATTAAGCAAAAAGTACTAGAAATCACACAATTTATAGACTATTCAAAAACTATGATTTAACTATCAATGCTCTAAATGTGGGGGCAGCTAAGTAGTGAGTAGATAGATAGGAAGACTCTTCTTACTGAGTTCAAATATGACCTCAGTACTGTGTGACCCTGGGCAAATCATTTAATTCTATTTGCGTCAATTCTTCATCTGTAAAATAAGCTAGAGAAGGAAATGACGAACTATTCTACTATCTTTGCCAAGAGAATCCCAAATGGGGTCCTGAAGAATCAAATATGATTGAAATGACTAAACAACAACAACTCTAAATATGAGTAACCTATTCAACAATCAGTGAATATATACAAATAGACATGGATACTCATATGTATATATATATATATATTATGTCAGGAATTCTTAATCTTTTTGTATGTATCATAAACGCTTTTGACAGTCTGTTGAAGTCTATGGACACTTTTTCAAAATAATGTTTGTTACCTATATTCTCACAATTTAGGGAAATATTAAATTTCAACTATAGTTTAGTGGAAATGAAAATCTTTTCTTTCAATCTAAGTTCATGTAACCTTGAAAATTTGTGGACCCTAGGCTAAAAATCCATGTAAAGGACCTGAACCAAAATCACATTAATATTCACATTGTAACTACATATAAAAAGAGAAGAAGCACTATAAGGGAAAGGATGGTTCACAGGTTCTCCATAGAGAAGCATGTAAAAGAATTGGCAGAATTGGTATAATTATAATTCCAAAGGAAATAAATTTTACCATTTCATGGGATATTCATTAATGATAATAATTAGCATTTACATAGTGCTTTAAACTTGTAAACTCCTATCTAGAGTTTTGATTTTCATTTTATCTTCACAATTGCCCTGAAAGATAAGTGCTATTATTATCCTTACAGCAGAGGAAACTGAGTCAGACAAAGATTAACTGACTTGCACAGAGTCACACAGGAAATGTGTCTAATGTTGGATTTAAACTCAAATCTGGTTCCAGAAGTCACTTCACCATCTAGCTGTCTCAATGTCATCTCCCATTGCAGAGCTCACTAATACCACCATGAAGATAATTGCATCTTATACACCAACATATATAACAAAGGATGAGAAAGTAGAAAAGTTGTACAAGGAAAAATATTTCATCATCAATACTTAATCAGCATCAATAAATCAATTAATCAAAAAGCATTTATCATGCACTTAATATTTATATTAATGATATTAAGTAATAAGAATGCTAATATTAAGTATACTACATAACATTACTGCTGAGATTGCAAAAATAATATATACATACAAACACATAATATGTGTGTGTGTATGTAGTTCTAGAACTCAGGGAACTTAAATTAAGGAGGAATAACATGTAAAAATTTAAGTGTTTGCATAATATACACAAGACACATGCAGAAGATAGAGGGCCATTATAGATGCTGGAGGAGTTAGTAAGTAAGGGAGAGGAGGAACTACTGAATTCACAGAGTTTAAAGCTGGAAGAGACCTCTAAGATCATCAAGTATAATCCCTTCATTTGTCAAATGAGAAAACTGAGGCCCCAAAGAAGCAGTTTGCCTATTCATAAATGATGACATTAAGTTGGGTACATGCACAAATGAAGAACCTGTAAAAGTTTTATTGAATCTAAATTAGCAAGAGTATATACAAATAAAATAATGGCATAGCAAACAAATAACTGATGAAATGCTCTCCATGTTGGATTACTTGGCTCTGAGTGTTTAGATGGCATAGCAACTGATCTTAAAGAGAAACTCAATTCTGACTGTGGTCCTATGCTTGAAAACACCTTGATGTATTATTATCTGAAAACTAGGTATTATACATTCTGACTACATTGAAAGAGCCTCATGAAAAGGATCTCATGGACAAAATTAGTGAATATGGGGCAAAGCTACTATTTGTTTACTGTCCTCTCATTACAGGGGCATGATATAAGACTTCAACCACCATAAAAATATAAGTTCTCTCAATCTCCTCTCTTGCCTTTTTTACTTGAGACTGATACAGATGTAGTAATATTCTCAACAGGACTTTCAATCTTAATAATCATGCTTTCTTTGATTTCAGTCAGGCAAACAATTTCTTCATGACTTCTTTGATATTTTTGGCCATTTTTCATCATGGTGCCTGAAAAATACAGGTTATATGACAGAAATTTATCTCATCTATCTTCATGCCAGTGTTTATGTTGTCTTTAATCACCTTTATGGAATGTAACCTTGTGACTCTGTCTCCTTTCTACTCTCACTACAGAATAAAGGAAAACGAGGAGACCTTTGAAGAAATAGTAAAGCCAATGAGGAACATGTTCAAATTCATCTAGAATTAGTGATTGGATCCAAGGACCATAAATTGGATCTACACAGATGGAAGAGATTAGAAACTCATGATGTTGAAATAAAATGTGCCAAAAATTCTCTGGACTCTACTGAAGTTTCATACAAATATGGCTATTCTGTGTCTCAGTGGATCTCAACACGTTTTCATTGTCATCCAACTCTTGCCATTGACAGCTCTTATGTTGATACACAGAATAGTTATGGAAAGTACTACTTTTACCCTTTATTCCACTCCACAGCTGGCATTGTTAAACATGCCAGTGCAACTAGATCAGGGATTGAGTTCCTCATTGACACAGGTATCAACTGAACCATCACAAACTGGAGTTGTTCTGCAATCTGTGGTATGATCACTCCTTCAGCTTCACCTGGAAATGTCCCACTGAGATGTCACATCCTTATAGAAGAGTCTATGGTACATCTGAAGGGAAAAGAATTCTTTTGGGAACACCAGTACCCTCCCCACTCCCTCAGACTATACTCCCACAAGGAGGACAGATTAGATTTTGTGAGATCATGTCTACACAGACATGTGTAATACTAATAATAAGAGGATTAGAAGAAAGATTTGACAATAAATAAAAATATTGTCCACTGCAATAAATCACTTTAAATGATCTTCTAGGGTTTTTAGGTGGTATAACACTTGAAGAAGATATTGCAGAAGACAAAGAAGAAGCTACAAATCAAGAAGTTTTCTGAAGTTACTATAGCAGATACCAAACCTGCGGTACCTTGAAGATATTTTGACTCTCCTTCCATGTTCTCAAGAGAAAGTCCCATCCAACATCTTCTAACACTCAAATATTAACACTGAACCTCTAACTTATTTCCTGGAGTAGTTTGAGCCTGACACACAAAAGTAAACCTTTACTCCCATAGAGTGACCTTGTCAGTGTGCCAATGAAAGCCCTGCTGTTAACAGGGAAAATTAGACTTCACTGGAGATGAGCATCCTTATACTTAGCTCTTGTAAAATTCCATCTCAGAGAAAAGTAGATTTTATAGGTGGACAACCTTCCCCATATAATCATCTTTTTGAGAAGTCATTGCCAAAGACTTCTTACCATTTTGTCAGCAAGAAGACTGAAGAACTGTTAAAGAAAGTGAAAAGAAATAGGGAGGAAAATGATATGCCCTTTAGTTCCCCAGTGGAAGTACTGAATAAATTGATACCACAGGGGGCAGATGAACACATCAAGTAGTTGATTGAATTATATTTTCTCATTAAGTCTGTCAACTGGACCCACATTGAAGGCTTTCTATCTTCACATGAGATTCACACCTTTTGGAACCAATTGCTGTTGCTATACAACCAGTGACTCTCTAAGCATTTTGGTAATAAGGTCTCTAGAACAGATGTTATTATGAAAGGTAATCAAAGCAATATCACCAAGGAGGCACAAAACTACTGTGAACAATCATTTGAAATTCTAATTGTAGTATATCCATATGTGGAAAATAAGTCTTCAGAAAGAACAGACCAGATACAATCAGTTTCAAGAGAAACATGACATTGTGGTGACCCAGCTCCACAGCCAGATCAGACAGCTGCAACACGATCAGGAGGAATTTTACAACCAGAGCCAGGAATTACAAACAAAGCTGGAAGACCACCAGAATATGATTGCAGATCTGAGGTCAGAAATAAAGAAGGCCAATAATGAGGTGTATAACTCTGTGTCTCTCCCAGAGAGTTATTGCTCAGCCAAGTTTCTTAAAACCTTTCAAACAGTGAATCAGTCCAGCAGCAGACAGAGTTCTTGAACAAGCAGCTGTTGATCCTTTGGGAGGTCAATAAACTGTATTTGGAATCATTGCAGAGCAAACAAACAGACACTACACAGGAAGTAAAAAAGAAGAAGAAAGAACAAAGAAAAATGGAAGCCATCTCCTCCAGCAGAACCAGCAGATCGATACCACCCAGAATCAAATTGTGGAACTAGAATCTTATCAGGCAAAGAAGACCATCCTCTATTGGAACAGAAAAAAATAACTGAAGGATGTTAAATTTCGTCTAGAGGACAGTTACAGGACAGTAGAGAGAAACTATAAAGCTCAGAAAAGGACTATTTAAGTAATTAAATTAGAAATATTAGATTTATATGGTAGCCTGAAAAAAAACTTTAAAGAAAAGACTAAAGCAGCTGAAGCAACTGAGGAAAAGTTTGATCGTTGCAAAAAAGATTGTCCTGATTCACTGATAGAGAAGAATAGAGACTGCTGGCTGCAATGATGAGACCAAGACCCCCCAGTCTGGTAACAACTAGGGCAGCAGTGGTAACAGAGGGAGTGAAGAAAAAAAAAATAACAGCAGCAATGAGTTTTCTATCCATGAGAAACCCACAAGCCAGAGAGTAAGGACATCCAGTAAATGGTAGGAAATAACAATTTTAGAACCTTCTACCAACATCTTTATAACTCTTGGCTCATTTCACAATTCAAAGAGCTTCCTGGCTATGTAGTCTCAAATTATTTTGTAATCAGAGTGAGATCCTGGATGATGAAGACAATTTGATCAATAGCAGTTTTTCTAAAATGATAAAGACTCAATTGTACAAAAATCTAAGAAGGGAAATGAAGGAAATCCCCTTCCGTACTGAGGGGACCAACCTCACACATTTCTCAAAAACCATTCTCAGCATCAACAATACTTTTTTACAAAAAATAAATCATGTACTGGTTCATAAAGAATTAAATGAATGTAAAAAAGACAAAAAAATGTTAAAAATTCATCACCACTATTGTAAAATTTATAGACCACAATACAAAAAATTAACAAAGGTAATATGAGCAAAAGATACAGACCTAAATGAAATGTCAGTGACGACATCCCAAACAAATGAATGAGTCATGAAAAAATCAGAAGTAAACAATTTTATTAAAGAGATTGATAATAATGAGGTAATCTATCAACACTTTTCTTAGGTAAAACCTAAATCCATGAATACTTATATTAACAAAATTTTAAAAAAGGGTCAATAAATTAAACATGCAATTTTAAAATCTAGAAAATAAACAAATAAAAACAAGTATAAAAGATTTTTTTATTATAGGAAGAAATTTTAAAATAAAAAACCTGTGGAATTAATAAAACTAAGAACTTATTTTAAATGGCCAACAGAATCATCAAACATTTAATTAACCTGATTAAGAAAAATAAATCAAATTTCCAAAATAATAATTAACTAATCTAGTAACATTTTCATGATACTTCAAGGTTTGCAAATTGTTTTACAAATATCATCTCACTTTATTCTCTCACAACAAATCTGAAATATAGATGCTATTGTTGTGCCTATTTTTAATAGATGAAGAAACTGAGACAGAGAGAGATTTGATTTGCCCAG
This sequence comes from Sarcophilus harrisii, assembly GCF_902635505.1. Taxonomy (NCBI): domain Eukaryota; kingdom Metazoa; phylum Chordata; class Mammalia; order Dasyuromorphia; family Dasyuridae; genus Sarcophilus; species Sarcophilus harrisii. The sequence goes on along the minus strand of NC_045428.1, from coordinate 418,610,667 downwards.
AGTCACACTGCTAATAAAACATTTAAGGTGGAGTTAATCTTCCTTATTGCAAATCCAACAATTTATCCTCTGTGCTTTCTAACTGCTTGAACAAAATGGATTCACAGAGAATTATCATACAGCTACTATATAAGAATATATGTTAGCAAATCTGATAATCAAAGGAAGATAATAGGATAATTATACATAATTATACATAGGACAATTATGCAAATGAACAAAATAACAAATAGAAATACTAATAAATTCTGCTTTAGGATCACACCTCCCCAGAACTGAACTCCCCAATTCACTTAAGCTTAAGTCTTTTTTTTTTGGTTCCTTGGTCATGAGTGATATCCTAGGATAACCCAAGAAAGAAACTTGGACTTTTCTTCTTGCTATGGTTAATTTCTAGTGAATATAGAAGAATGATGGTAATAATGGACATCCTTATTTCACTCCTGATCTTATTGAAAAGGCTTCTAGTTTACATTAATTGCAGATGTTTTGCTTTTGGATAGCTATTTATCATTTTTTAAAAAGCTCCATTTATTTCTATGCTTTCAGTGTTTTTAATAGAAATAAATGTTGTGCTTCTATATGTATTGAAAATAATTGTAAGATTTTTATTGATTTTGTTATTGATATGGTCGATTATGCTTATATTTTCCCTAATCTTGAACAAACCTTGAATTCCTGGTATAAATCCATTCTGGTCATAGTGTATCATCTTTGTGATAAATTATTGTGACTGGTACTTTATTTAAAATTTTTCATTAGAGAAATTAGTCTATAGTTTTAATTCTCTGTTTTACTGTATTTGGCTTAGGTTTTACTGTATCTTTACAAAATCACATTTGTGTCATAAAAGTAATTTGGAAGGCTTCTACCTATTTTTTGAATGATTTATATAATATATGGAATTAATTGTTCTTTAAATATTTGGTAAAATTCACTTGTAAATTGACCTGAGACTGAGGTGTTTTATTTTGGATTTAGGTTGGGGAGGAATTAATTTTTAGCTTCCTGAAAGTCTTTTTGAAGAATTCTAAGATAGAAGTATTTAAGTACTCTCTCTTATGTTAAACTGGGAAAGTTATATTTCTGTAAATAATTATCCATTTATTAAGTTTGTCCATTTTATTGTCATATAATTGAGCAAAATAGTTTTTCATAATTGCTTTCATTACATCTTCATCAGTCTTTTCATTTTTGATACTAGGAATTTGATTTTTTAAATCAAATTAGCCATCATTTAGCTATTTTAATTTCCCCCACAAAACCAGCTTTTACTTTATTTATTACTTCCATGGCTTCTTTGCTTTCAATTTTATTAACATCTTTTTTTTTATTTATCAGGATTTTTATTTTAGTGTTTTTTTCCTCTTTTTTAGTTGGATGCTCAAGTCATTGATCTGCTCATTCTCTCTTTTATTGATATTATCATTTAAAGATTTTCCCCTAAATAAAGCTTTGGTTGCATCCCACAAATCTTGGCATATTGTCTTCTTGTAGTCATTGTCTTTCATAACACTATTAATTGTTTCTATGACTTCTTGATCCATTCATTCTTATTTCATTTTCAACTTTTATTCAGAAAAAAATGCATTTAAAATTCCTGTTTTCTTCATTGTTAGTGAGATTTTATGCCCTAATGCATGGTCAATTTTTGTGAAGGCACCATGCAGAACTGATAAATAGATATGCTCTTTTCTATTCACATTAGTGTTCTTCAGTGGTCTAGATATTTAACTTTTTCAAAATTCTATTCATTTTATGTTTAGATTTATCTAGTTCTGAAAAGAGTATTCCCTACTACTGTAGTTTCTCCTACAACTCATTGAACTTTTCCTTCAAGAATTTAGATGCTATGTCATGTGGTACATATATGCATAGTATTAATATTACTTCATTGTCAATTGTACCTTTTAGCAAAATACCATTTCTCTGATTATCTTGTTTAATTAGATTTACTTTTCCTTTGGCTTTGTTTGACATCACAACTGCTAATCCTGACTTCTTAAAAAATTTATTTTAAAGAATAATTTGTTTTATTTTTTGTTTAACTCATATCTTTCAGTTTCAGTATGTTTCTTGTAAACAAATTATTGAATTTTGATTTTAATAATAATTTTTTCCAATTATATATAAGATAGTTTTTAACATTCATTTTTTAAATAAGATTTTGAATTCCAATTTTTTCTCCCTTCCTTCCTTCCCCTTTCCCCAATAATGAAAGCAATCTGATGCACTGTCATGGTCCATGGTTTTTGAATAATTCCTCTTTTTCTGTTTTTAGCATTTTTGCCTTGATTTAGAAACTCTGAAATTTGGTCATAATATTCCTGTGAATTTTCATTTTGTAATTTCTTTCAGAAGATGAGTATACATGTTTTCAAGTCCTAATTTTTCCCTGTGGTTCCAAAATATTTAGGCAGTTTTTGTTTACAATTTCTTGAAATATGTTTAAGCTCTTTTTTTGGTTTTTAGGTAGTTCAGTAATTCTTAAATTATCTCTGCTTGATATACATATTTTCCATGTCAATTGGTTTTGCTACGTTTCATATTTTATTTCTACCTTTTCCAATTTTTTGATTTTATTGCATTGCTTCTTGATGTGTCCTGCAGTCATTAGTTTCTACTTGGCCAAATCTAATTTTTAAGGAGTTATTTTTTTTTTTCAGTGAGGTGTTGAATCTTTTTTACTAGTTGACCAATTCAGATGTATAAATAATTATTTTCTTCAATAATTTTTATGCCTCCTTTACAAGTTGGTCATCATTTTTTTCATAATTTTTTTGAATAGCTTTCATTACTTTCCCTATTTGTCCTCTACTACTCATTTTTTCAATATCTTTTTTTTTCTGTTTTTAAAAATACATGTTTTTAGCTCTTCTAGGAACCTTAGTTGAGCTTGTGTCCAATCAGCATTTTCTTCTGAGGATTTGTGTATTTTTAAATCATAGTTTTCAGCTTTCTTGTCATCATAGTAGCTTTGTATGACCAAATTCTTTTTCTGTTGTTTTTATTTGTTCATATTTTCAACTTACTTTTTGACTTTGGATTTTATGTTTAGTGCTGGGATCTACTCCCATCTGAGAGGATTATTGAATTGACCTTCTATCTTTTATGAACTTTTGCTACTTTGACACTTCAGTCTGGGGGACTATATATTTTTAGTAGCTTCATTGTAGGAGAGTCTATTCATTGCTCTCCTGGTCTATTCTCTTTTCCTTACACAGGTAGACCCTTTCTCCCATGTAGTCTCAATCACTTTTCTCTACCCTAGAACTATGACCCCAGACTGAGCAATGGGATCTGCTGGATAGCACCCATTCCTGCTCCTAGTTCCCTGGGATCTCATTCTACCCATTTAAATATTCATTTCCCTTACTAACCTTGGTTTCTATTCTGCTCTTTATCACTGCTGCCACTCCATCCTGGTACTGCTATCACAGATTGAATAAGCACTGCTTCTGTTACTATGTTGGGACCCTGACCAACCCACACTGCAGTGTCTGCAGACCTCTGTATCTTCCTAAGCAGTCCTGGGCTGGAAAAAATGGCTCATTATGACTTTATCTTCACTTTCCCCCTTAGAATTCAGTTTAATATATTCTTTATGTGGTTCTAGAAGTTGTGGGGGAGTTGTGACAAAGTTCTTAAATTCTCACTCTACCATCAACTCAGACTTTTCTCACAGTCTTCAACTCATGATTTCCCCACATTAAATGGGAACTTTAAAATGGATTAATTGTGTTTATTTTAGAAAAGATACTACTCAATGTACAAAGTAGTTGTTATGTAAAAAAACAGGTATTTCCTCTACCACCTAAGAAATGCTTAGAATACAACATTTAAAAAATGCTTAAAAGTTCAAAAGCTTCTGTTAAGTTAATAATACTTAAAACATGGGGCAACAATTTACCACCTACTACAATCTCCTGGGACATAAAAGAGCTTTATTGGATTGCTAAATAAACATTTCATTTTTGACCTGTGCTGTCTGCACAACTCACAAGCTAGGTCCTCATAAACACATTTCTTCTTCATTTTAGCTTTAGTATCCTTCCAGTTAATTTAATAGTAATGCATATTTTCCTTTATTTTTTTTTTGAGTATCCACACTTCCTTTATTCATTAATGTTATAGCAATAAGACCCCTGAGAGTACTCAGAAGCACCAGCCTTTTAAAAGTTTAGTACTGGTGCTGCTGGTCATATTTTTAATTTACACTAATGTTCTTTTTTTTTTTTATAGCCTTTTATTTACAGGTTATATGTATGGGTAACTTTACAGCATTGATAATTGCCAAACCTCTTGTTCCAATTTTTCACCTCTTACCCCCACACTTCCTCCCCCAGATGGCAGGATGACCAGTAGATGCTAAATATATTAAAATATAAATTAGATACACAATAAGTATTCATGATCAAACCATTATTTTGCTGTACAAATAGAATCAGACTCTGAAATACTGTACAATTAGCCTGTGAAGGAAATAAAAAATGCAGGTGGGCATAAATATAGGGATTGGGAATTCAATGTAATGGTTTTTAGTCATCTCCCAGAGTTCTTTCGCTGAGCATAGCTGGTTCAGTTCATTACTGCTCCACTGGAAATGATTTGGTTGATCTCATTGCTGAGGATGGCCAGGTCCATCAGAACTGGTCATAATCTAGTATTATTGTTGAAGTATATAATGATCTCTTGGCCCTGCTCATTTCACTCAGCATCAGTTCGTGTAAGTCTCTCCAGGCCTTTCTGAAATCATCCTGTTGGTCATTTCTAACAGAACGATAATATTCCATAATATTCATATACCACAATTTATTCAGCCATTCTCCAACTGATGGGCATCCACTCAGTTTCCAGTTTCTAGCCACTACAAAGAGGGCTGCCACAAACACGTGCACATACAGGTCCCTTTCCCTTCTTTATAATCTCTTTGGGATATAATCCCAGTAGTAACACTGCTGGATCAAAGGGTATGCACAGTTTGATAACTTTTTGAGCATAGTTCCAAACTACTCTCCAAAATGGTTGGATTCGTTCACAACTCCACCAACAATGAATCAATGTCCCAGTTTTCCCACATCCCCTCCAACAATCATCATTATTTTTTCCTGTCATTCTAGCCAATCTGACAGGTGTGTAGTGGTATCTCAGAGTTGTCTTAATTTGCATTTCTCTAATTAATAATGACTTGGAGCATCTTTTCATATGGTTAGAAATTGTTTCAATTTCTTCATCTGAGAATTGTCTGTTCATATCTTTTGACCAATTATCAATTGGAGAATGGCTTGATTTTTTTATAAATTAGAGTCAATTCTCTATATATTTTGGAAATGAGGCCTTAATAAGAACCTTTGACTGTAAAAATGTTTTCCCAGTTTATTGCTTCCCTTTTAATCTTGTCTGCATTAGTTTTGTTTGTACAAAAACTTTTCAGCTTGATATAGTCGAAATTTTCTATTTTGTGATCAGTAATGATCTCTAGTTCTTCTTTTGTCATAAATTCCTTCCCCTTCCACAGGTCTGAGAGGTAAACTATCCTGTGTTCCTCTAATTTATTTATAATCTCATTCTTTATGCCTAGGTCATGAACCCATTTTGACCTTATTTTGATGTACAGTGTTAAGTGTGGATCAATGCCTAGTTTCTGCTATATTAGTTTCCAATTTTCCCAGCAATTTGTGTCAAACAGTAAGTTCTTATCCCAAAAGCTAGAGTCTTTGGGTTTGTCAAACACTAGCTTGCTATAGTTGTTGACTTTTTGTCCCTTGAACCTAACCTATTGCACTGATCAACTAATCTGTTCCTTAGCCAATACCAAATGGTTTTGGTAACTGCTGCTCTATAATATAATTTTACATCTGGTACAGCTAAGCCACCTTCATTTGATTTTTTTTTCATTAATTCCCTTGAAATTCTTGACCTTTTTTTTCTTGACCTGTTATTTTTTCTAGGTTATTAAAATAGTTTTTTGGGAGTCTGATTGGTATAGCGCTAAACAAATAGATTAGTTTAGGTAATATTGTCATCTTTATTATATTTGCTCGCCCTATCCAAGAGCATTTAATATTTTTCCAATTGGTTAGATCAGACTTAATTTGTGTGAAAAGTTGTTTATAATTTTGCTCATAAAGTTTCTGATTTTCCCTTGGCAGATAGATTCCTAAATATTTTATACTATCAGTAGTTACTTTAAATGGAATTTCTCTTTGTAACTCTGACTGTTGGATTTTGTTAGTGATATATAAGAATGCTGATGACTTATGTGGGTTTATTTTATAACCAGCAACTTATGCATATTTTCCTTTAACAATCCTTTTAGAACTCCTCCTTTTGGATAGCTGAAACAGATTCAGCTACTCCACATCTCTCAAACTCCTTATAAGGGATTGAAAGCTGAAAACATCTATTTTTTAGGGATGTGATCCAGTGAACTGTATTCAATCAAAGAAACTCAAAAGAGAAGGGGCAGAAATGGACCACATTTCGATCTCAGTCTCATCTAGGCAAGTGCATGTTCACTGCTGTTGCTGAAAGAACCATAGTGGATCCTGGATAGGGAGGGGAGAAAAATCTCGTCCCTGCCCAATAAATCCAAAAAAGATTTAGCTTTATTATGATCCAGTAAAGATCTTAAAGAGGACTAAATCTGGTTCTTCTTTTTCTTATATCCTCCCAAGGAAGCAGCTCTTAGTATTTTATTTATCAATCATCTTTGACACCTCAGTAGTGAAATCTATAAAGCATTGTTGTATCTTCTCAAATTATAGGTCTCTTAGTGCTAAAACAGAACATATGACCATCCCCATGATGACAAATCTCACATACTTATATATTCAAGAGCTTCCCCAGTCCAGAAGATCAGGTTTTCCACTGGTCATCCCTCTTACAGATATGAAATAATAAAAAGAAAAACTACGTGATTATTTCAATAAATGTAGAAAAAGCCTTAGGCAACTCTTTTTAAAAAAACACATGCATGAAAGTGACCTTTTTAAAAATGTGAGTAAAAGCATATCCATGAAATCAAGAGCTAAATTAACATAAAATGGAGAAATTCTTGAGATTTCCCTAGTACAAATAAGAGCTCTATCTTGAGGCTGCTAAATAGCAATATTGAGAGTGTTGGCCCAAAAGATAGGAAGACCTGAATTCAACCTGATCTCAGATAGTTCCTAAGTGTATGACCCTCAGTAAGTCAGTGCTAGTGAGATTTAGGTATAGTTCCAAATGATGAGATTGATATTCTGGCACAAAATGATGAAATTTAGAGATCAACCGGCAGCAAATGTTGGGGTTTAATCATGTGAGGAATTCACAATGGCCATCCTCTGTGGCAAAAGATTGGTTTATTTAGAGGGAAAGATTTCAGGCAAAATGAAGAGATACAATAGACACAAGGAATAGTAAATATGAAACAGAGCTGGGAGAGCAATAAGGTTACCAAGAAAAAGAGTTTGAAAGAATCTGTTAAAGGAATATATTATGAGGTGGGAGTCCTCCATTGCCTGGAAGGCTAAATCCATAGTAGGATTTAGCACCCTGAAAGAGATAATTAGCTATAAGAAGGAGAAAGGCTTGATGGGGAGCAGGGTAAGGGAATAAGAAGAAAAGCATCATGAAGTGTGGGGGAGGAGAAATGAGAAAGACACCAAGAGGCAGAACGCTCCCAAAGGGAGTTAGCCAAGATGGCATGAGTCATAGGCAGATTTATAGGGGAAATTTAACCACAGATGTTTGACATAATTGGGATTTCTGATTTGACACAACAAGGTGGGGTTACCCATGACCTCCACAGAGGGTGAGACTTTGAGATTGAGGTGATAATCATCAGTGTCCTTCCCTGCTTGTCTCAGGGAGTACTATGACCCAGGACCTCATCATTTCCCCATTCTTAATTTATTTAAAAATCTTTTGAAAAGTGGGTTGGGGGTAGTCCCTAAATAGCAGGAGGTATAGCAGACAAATGCTGAGATTTTAGAGGTGAAATCCAGAGACACTTCTTCAATAGAATCCAGAAGCTGGGAGTGAAATTCAGTGGTATGTGGTATTGGAGTGTTGCAGAGATGAAGTCAAAGTTTGGTGACCACACAAAGGTATAAAGTTGGTGATCACGTCACAATAGTGGAGATAAGCACAGGGTCAGTTTGCTCTTTACTGGGTCTCACTCAGATAATGGGTAGTATTTTGTTAGGGGTCCTTTGCTTCAGGGAGTAATCTTATCGGTACTTCAAGCTTTCTCAGCCAATCTCTTACCCAGTTACTCAGGACCTCATCAAAGGGGAGGAGAATTTTTAACCAAAGCAATAAAAGGTTCATAAAATAATTTTAATTGATGACAAAAAATTAAAGGGCTTTGAACATATCTAGTTAATTAAAATAGGAAAAAATAAAAAAAGTTTTGAGTAGCAAGTATTACTGATTAATACAAATATCACTGATTAGTAGTCCATACCCAATATATGCATACCACCAAGAGACATTCCCCAATAGCAAAATAGCCAAAGGATATGATCAAACTTTAAAAAAAAAAAAAAAAAGCTACAAATTCTCACCTTCTCTATTGTCTCTCTAGCTTCATTTCTGTCCTCTGTAGTCCATCCTTCACAAATGCGAAAGTGACTTTCCTTAAGTACAGGTCTGATCACATCATCCTACTATGCAATAAATACCAGTGATCTATAGTCTCAAAAAAATCTATTTGGCTTTTAAAGTCTTTGATCACTTGGCCCCAACCTATCTTTCCAGACTCATGCATTACACTCTAGCCTCTGGCATCCAGCCAAATTAGTCTCTTTGTTCTTCACACAAGATATCCCATCTCAAATGTCTAAGGCTTTGTACTAGCATTTCATGAATGATCTCCTTCCTCACCTCTGCTTCATGTAATCCCTCTTTTCTTTCAAAATGAAACTGAAAAATCAACTTCTATATGAAGTCTCTTCTGCTTTTCTTATAAATACCTGATATTTAACTACCTTGTGTTCATTTTATATTTGCTCAGTATAGACATATATGTATATGCTATCTCTTTCAATAGAATGTAACCACCCAAAAAATGGCTATTGATTTTTAAAATTTTTTTTTGTTCCACCAGTGTCTAGAAGTGTCTGATACATAGAGGAAAATTAATACATTTTGATTGGTTATTGAAATTATAGGTGGCCTCATGAACATATGTTCCAAATCCTTTATTATAAGAGAAATAAAAATTAAGACAATTTGGAGTCTTCATATACACCATGTATAGAGACAAAGATGTAAAAAATGGGAACAGAGAGTATTTGAAGGGCTTTCAGAAATTAAGCACATTGATGCACAATTGGTAGATTTGTGAAATGGTCCTGATATCTTGGGTTTTGATTTGAAATTATGCATGGAAAGTGTATAAATTGTCAATCCCTTTGATTCATTGACTCTATTCTTGAAAAAATACTCCAAAAAGTCAGACTGAAATGAAGGTTTATTATGTACCAAAATACTCATTAACAGCACTCTTTGTGATAACAAAGAATTTGGAAACAAAATAATTTCTCATTAATTGGAGAATGGCAAAATTAGATCTCTATTTTTATGTCTCTCTGAGTCAGGAATCATCAAAGTTATCACAATGGTTAACTTATGAAGGAAAACCTCATTTATTATAAAATAATCCTTTCTTTTGCCAAATGTGCTTGATACTCTTAGACACTTTACTTCTTAGAATCCAAATGGAAGAAATATTATTATTTATGGATTGTAAGGTCTCTAGTTGATCCTGCTTGTAGATGGGAGCAAGCCTAGAACATAGTGAAATAGATAGAAGCCAGACCATAAAAGGATTCAAATGTGTCCACTGAAATCAATGAGAAAGCATTGAACATTTTTGCAAAACAGAGAAGGGGATGACATAGGTGAAATGGCATTTTCACAGTTAAAGTTCATTGTAATTTGTGGGAGGATTTGAGATGAATATGCATGCAATGTGAAGGTAGGGAGACATTTCTCATTGTAAGAAATAAGATCTTAGAGCAAAGTTCTTTATGCATAGTTCAAGTATTAGGACTTGTCTTGCTTCTTTCCCCAGCATGAAATTTATAGTGGGAATACTGAGCATAGGTTTGACCTAACTCTGTGGAAAATAAAACTTTATTCTGCAACAACTCTATCACTAGGTGGGAAATTTGTTGAATTTTATGGACCAGAGGATTTGGTCAAGCAAATAGGTACTTTTCAAAAATCTGCAATTCATTTATGTGATATAGTAAATAGGTATTTTAATTTTAAAATGAGTTCTGTTTGTAAGGGATGTTATAGGTAAATAGAGCCTTGTATCAGTCAGAGGCAAACCCAATACATAAATTGAACTCTTACAGTTCTTCCAACTCCATGATTCCCTGATTATATGTTACTATGAAAATGAAGTCCAGCTACTAACCAGACTTTTTTTCTGAGTAAGCTGAAATAACAATCTACCAAAGACAAAGATAACAATTGTCGCAAGAAAACAACTACTTAAACAGTGGAATAAACCAAATGGAAAAAGAGATACAAAAGATAATTGAAAAAAATCACACATTAAAAATGAGAACAGGGCAAATGGAAGCTAATGATTTTGTGAGACAAGAAGAATCAGTCAAACAAATTAAAAAGAATGAAAAAAAATGGAAGAAAATGTGAAATATTTCATTAATAAAACAGTCAGCTTGGGAAATAGATCCAAAAGAGACAATTTAAAAATTGTTGGCCTACCCGAAGACCATGACAATAAAGAGGCTGGGTTGAATTCTACAAGAGGTCATTAAGGAAAAGTGTCCCAATATTCTAGAAACAGAGGGAGAAATGCTCATTAAAAAAAAAATTCCTCAATCACCTCTGAAAAGAGATACTACAAGGAAAACTCCAAGGAACATTGTTGCAAAACTCCAAAACTATAATCTCAAGGAAAAATACTGCAAGCTGCCAGACAAAAACAATTCAAATAAATATCAAGGAACAACCATCAAGATTACCCAGAGTCTGGAAGCTTTTATAATAAAGGATCAGAGAGCCTGGATTATTATATTCAGGAAATCAAAGGACTTCGGATTACAACCAAGAATTTACTACCCAGTAAGATTCAGCATCATCTCTTAGGGAAGGAAATGGAGTTACAATGAAGTAAGAGACTTTCAATCATTTCCATTGAAAAATACAGAACTAAACAGAAAATTTAATCTACAAACATAGGTATTCAAGAGAACCATAAAAAGGTAAACAGGAGAAATTATATAGATATGTTAAGTTGTTTACATCACTAGATGGGAAAATAATATCTGTAACTCTTGAAAACTGTGTCTGACACAAGGGCAGATGGGGGAGGGGCAATTCATGGACAAAGGGTGTAGTTGTGAAGGGACTCTGATATGATGACATCAAAGAAAAGGACATGAAGTGTTGGAAAAAGATCTGTGTTGGAAAAAGAGGAAAAGGAAGATATAATGGAACAATTAATTCACACTTAGAGGTTCAAAAGACCTATTACAATCCAGGGGGGAAAAGGGAGGGGGATGAACATTATCTGAAGCTTGATCTCATCAGTTTTAGGTGTAAGAAAGAATAACTTAATCATTCAGTTGGGTATAGAAATTTATTTAATGCTATAAAGAAGTAGGAGGAAAAAGAGGAAAAGAAAAGGGAGGGCAGGATAGAAGGGAAGGCAGAAACACCAGGAATAAAAGGTAAGAGAAGGGAGGGGGGAAGGCTGATAGAACAAAAGGTAGTGGGTGGGTAAAAAATCACTGGTAAGAGAAGGAGGAGGAGTGATAAGAAGATAAGAGTGAAATGGTTAAAAAAAACATAGGACTGAGGACAGGATGGAAAAAGGGAACAAAAGTATATATAGTGGAGAAAATAGGATGGAAGGAAATACAGAGTTGGTAATCGTAATGTAAATGGGATTAACTCTCCCATAAAATGGAAGCAAATAGCAGAGTGATTAGAAAAAACAGAATCCTACAATATGTTATTTACAAGAAACACATTTGACACAGAGACATACATACAGAATAAAGGTAAAAGGCTGGAACAGAATTTATTATGCTTCAGCTAAAGTTTAAAAAAAGCAGGGTTAGCAATTCTGATCTCAGATAAAATAAAAGTAAAAATAGATCTTATTAAAGATATAAAAAGGAAAAGTACTTGATAAAAGGCACAGTAAATAATGATGTAGTAACAATTCTAAATGTGTGTGTACCAAGTGCAGGCAAGTTGCTAAAGAATATTTTAAGAGATTTATAGGAAGAAATAGACAGCAAAACTATTCTTGTACAGGACCTCAACCTTTCCCTTTCAGAATCAGACAAATGTAACCACAAATTAAACAAAAGAGAAACTAGGCAGATTAATAGGATCCTAGAAAACCTATGATAAACCTCTGGAGAAAATTGAACAGGGACAGAAAGCACACTTTTTCTTGGAAGTCCATGGCATCAACACAAAAACTGACCATGTATTAGAACATAACAACCTCACAATCAAATGCAAAAAGGAAGAAACAGCAAATGCTTCCTTTTCAGAACACAATGCAACATAATTATATTCAATAAAGGGCTAGGGAAAGATAGATTAAAAACCAATTGGAAATATAAATAATCTAATTCTAAAGAACGAGTGGGCCAAACAATGAATCTCAGAAACAATCCATAATTTCATCCAAGAAAATGATAATAATGAGACAAATTACCAAAATCTGTGGGATGCAGCCAAAGCAGTTCTTAGGAGAAATTTTTTTTTCTCTAAATAGCTACATAAATAAGGTAGAGAAAGAGGAGATCAATGAATTAGGTATAAAAAAGCTAGACAAAGAACAAATTAAGCCCCCCCATTTAAATACCAAATTAAAACTTTTGAAACTCAAGGAGATATTAATAAAATAGAGAGAAAGAAAATTATTGAACTAATGAACAAAACCAAGAATTGGTTTTATGAAAAAAAACTAACAAAATAAATAAAGCTTTGGTTAATTTGATCAGAAAAAGGAAAGGAAAAAAATCACCAGCATTAAAAATGAAAGAGGAGATGTTACCACCGATGAAAAAAATAAAGCAATAATCAAGAGCTATTTCCCCAATTCTATGGCAGCTAGTCTGACAATCTAACTGAAATGAATGAATATTTACAAAAATACAAATTGCCCAGATTAACAGATTAAATAAAATACTTAAATAGTCCCATTTTATAAAAAGAAATTGAACAATTCATTAATGAACTCCCTTAAAAAAATCTCCAGGGTCAGATGAATTCTACCAAACCTTTAAAGAAAATTAATTGCAATACTAAGTAAATTATTTGTAAAAAATAACGAAAGAAGGAATACTGCCAAATTCCTCCTATGAATCAAATATGGCACTGATACCTAAACCAACAAAGGCCAAAACAGAGAAAGAAAATTACAGACCAATCTCCCTAATGAATATTGATGTAAAAATGTTAAATAAAATATTAACAAAGAGATCACAGCAACTTATCAGCAGGCTAATATACTGTGACCAAGCAGGTTTATATTAAGAATGCTGAGCTGGTTCAATATCAGAAAATTATTACAATAATCAACCAGATCAATAACAAAACCAACTGAAATCTTATGATAATCTTAATAGATTCAGAAAAAGCTTTTGACAAAATACAGCAGCCATTCCTATTTAAAACACTAGAGAATACAGGAATAAAAGGAATTTTCCTTAAAATAATAAACAGCATCTCTCTAAAATCTACAGCAGGTACTATTTGTAATGGAGAAAAGCTTGATGCATTCCTAATAAGGTCAGGGTAAAACAAGGATGTCCATTATCACCACTATTATTCAACATTGTATAAGAAATGTTGCTTTAGCAATAAGAAAAATAATTAGAAGAATTAGAATAGGCAATGAAGAAATAAACCTATCACTATTTGCAAATGATATGATGATATACTTAGAGAATCCTAGAAAATCATCCAAAAACCTACTGGAAACAATGAACAGCTTTAGCAAAGTTGCAGGATATAAAATAAACCCACACACATCATCAGCATTTCTATATATTACTGACAAAGTGCATCAACAAAAGATAAAAAGAGAAATTCCATTTAAAATTACTATAAACAAAATAAAATACTTGGGCGTTTATCTGCCAAGACAAACCCAAAAACTATATGAACACCAGTACAAAACATTTCTCATACAAATTAAAAAAAGATTTAAATAATTGGAAAAATGTCAGTTGTTCATGGCTAGGCTGAACTAATATAATAAAAATGTAATTCTGCCTACATTGATCTACTTGTTCAGTGTCATACCAAACAAACTGCCAAAATATTATTTTAATAGAACTAGAAAAAATAATAACAAAATTCATCTGGAAGAACAAATGGTAAAGAATATCAAGGGAATTAATGGGAAAAAAATCCAAAGGATGGTGACTTAGCAGTATCAAATCTGAAACTATATTTTAAACCAGCAGTAATTGTAGAGGGTTGCAGATAGTGGGGGAATTCTGAGTGAGGTATAAGACCATCCAGCCCAGAGGAAACCTGCTAAAAATATCTGGTTTGGCTCTCCATTTTGCCTTTGGAATTTTCACTTCTCCCTCTCTGCCCTCCCCCCCCCCATTTCCCCAAGAAGTCAGGGAGGGTATGACTACCTGTGTTCTATTTGAAGCAAGGATACTTATAGCAGGGTGCTTATAGTAAGCATTTACTCTGTGGGATTGATGAGATAATGGTTCTGTAGTTCACACATAATTAGTGTGATATAATGATGTAATCACTCTAATTGACATATATTTTGTGTGATGTAATGATGTAATCATACTGAAATATTTAAGGGCTGAGAGGACTGCGCCCTGAGAGGACTGGAGATGAGAACTCAGGATTCAGACACAGAGGAGACACAGAAGACAGAGACAGAGACAGAAATCCTCCTGGTGGCTCTCCTACCTACATCACTTCTCTACCTAAGACCAAGGCCCATCCAGAGAATCGCCAGAAAGCTAGTCTGGACATTATATTTTGGTACCCAATGTGGGGCACTAAGTGTAGGGCTCTAGATGTGAGGCTCTGGACACAAGGATCTACACTAAGCAGTTTGAGTATGCAATCGTAAGCTCAGTGGAGAAGTACCTGTGACCCCAAAATAGGGAGAGTACAAAAATAGACAAGCAGGAAACTTTGGTAAGGGCTAAACTAGTCACTTTCGTTTTTCAGCTGAAATGGGACAAATACGAAGAAAAGAGCCTCCCCCACCCCAAGGGAAGTGTGTAGCATGCATAGTTAGGTTAATAAAGAAGCAAGGTTTGTTAGTAACTTGGAAGCAGATCACTAGACTTTTAAATATATTACAGTACATGTCTCCTTGGCTCTCTAAGGAAGAAAAATTAGAACCAGATATATGGAAAATAGTAGTAGAGCAACTAATTGAACATTACAAAGCTATGAGTCCTGATTCAATTCCTGAGGAAACATTCCTTATGTATAATATAATACAATTGGCTTTAAAGAAGCCCACAAGTTCTAAAAAGAATAAAATTTTTAATGTGGACAGCAAGACAAGGAAGTGAGAGGAGAAAGAACAGGAGGGTGATGCCACTGACAAAGCAGCTGAAAGTCATGGAGAGTTGGGCAAGAAAGGAGTTAAGTACCTTAAGGACAGTGCTGATGAGCTTAAAGAGTGTGGTGCTTCTTACTTTCACAGCTCATTTTCAATTCTGCCTACATCCAAGCAGACACCCTTAGAGCATTCCCTATCTCCTCACTCTCCCTCCTCAACTTTGCCTTCCTGGGCAGAAGGAAGAGGAGAAGTGGGAGGGGCAGTGACACCATCAACACTGCCCATGCAACAGTTTTGTCCACCATGATTACAAAAGGCACTAGTTAAAGCTAAA
The DNA here is from genome assembly GCF_902635505.1 of Sarcophilus harrisii. Classification (NCBI taxonomy): domain Eukaryota; kingdom Metazoa; phylum Chordata; class Mammalia; order Dasyuromorphia; family Dasyuridae; genus Sarcophilus; species Sarcophilus harrisii. The sequence continues at coordinate 418,594,789 of NC_045428.1, read as the reverse complement.
GAGGAAGGACGGGATACATCTGATTTGAGAATAGAAGCATACCCTGTGATTGAAGAGTTTGACTCTTCAGGCCAAGTCAGTAGAAGATATACTCCTTTTAATCTGGAAATTACTAAAGATCTGAAAAAGGCTTGCACTCTTTATGGATCTGCATTGTCTTATGTTAAGATGGTATTAGAAAATTTAGCTTATTAAATTTTAACCCCTAGTGATTGGAAATATATAGCAAAAACATATTTAGAACCTGGATAAAACTTGTTGTGGCTTTCTGAGTATAGTGCCTTCCTTTCTATGCACCTACACTCCCTCCAGGGAAGAATCCTCATGGTTTGAGACCCAATCAAATTTGGCAAATGGATGTGACTTATTATAAATCTTTTGGTTGTCTGTCTTTTATCCATGTTGTAGTGGACACCTTTTCAGGATTCACTTTTGCTATACCAGCAGCAAAAGAGACAGCCTGATCACTGAATTCCTTATACAAGCATTTTCAATAATGGGTGTGCCACAAGCAATAAAAACAGATAATAGACCTGCATATACTTCTAAACATTTTACACACTTTTGTGCACAGTATGAGATTTTACACACCACTGGCATACCCTTTAATCCTCAAGGACAGGCAATAGTAGAGAGGAGAAACAGAGACATCAAGATTCTCCTCCAAAAACAAAAGAAAGGAGGAGCCACAGGTAACCCTAGAGAACTTTTAAATTTAGCTCTTTATACTATTAATTTTTGATTTTTGATAAAAATGCACTGGCTCCAGCAGACAGGTTTTATAAAAACCAGGAGGGCAATGTCCAGTGCGAGCAGCTCCACTATCTTTAGAAAATCATCAGGTGATATGGAGAGATCCAGAAAGTAGTGAATGGAAGGGACCAGATAAGTTAATCTTCTACAGATGGAGAAGGAATCATTTGGATGCCAATGAGCCGTATTTGCCTTGTCCATTGGAGACAGATGGAGAAGACCATTGAAAAAAAGGAAAAGACACAAGAAACATCTGGTGGTTCCATCTCTGACTACATGTGCCACTGAAAAAGCATGACTATTAACCCAATGTGTATGGCAATTGACTCATGAACATAGTCATTGAGATTGCTGTAAGACTTCAAAACCTGCAGGAATCAATGGATTCCCTGACACATGAAATAATGAACAATAGATTGGTTTTGGCTTACCTCTTGGCTGCTGAAGGAGGTGCATGTGTGATTGTTATTTATATACCCTCCTTCTAGGACTTATGGACATGTATAATCCTTCATATTGATTCATATTGTTTGTTACATCACTACTAGCCTGTATTATTTACTATGTGCTTGTGTAATACCTCCCATGCTGATGGATTTATGTATACCTGTTTTAAGTAAAACAAAAGAAAGTGGGAGATGCAGAGGACTGCAGATAATGGGGGAACTCTGAGTAAGGTATAAGACCCTTTAGCCCAGAGGAAACCTGCTAAAAATATCTAGTTTGGCTCCCCATTTTCACTTTGGAATTTTCACCTTCCTGCCCCTTACAAGTCAGGTCAGAAGGTGTGACCATCTGTGTTCTACTTGAAGCAAGGATACTTATATCAGAGTGCTTATAGTAAGCACTTACTCAGTATGATTGATAAGATAATGGTTCTCTAGTTCACATACTTAGTGTGATATAATGATGTCATCACTCCAGTTGGCATATACTTAGTGTGATGTAATGATGTAATCATACTGAGGTATTTAAGGAATGAGAGGACTGGAGATAAGAACTCAAGACACAGACACAGAGGAGACACAGAAGACAGAGACAGAAACCAGAGAGTCTTGGTGGCTTTCCTACCTCCATCAGTCCTGCACCTAAGACCAAGGCTCATCCAGAGATCCTCCAGAGAGCTCCTTCAGACATTACAAGTAATCAAAATCATTTGGTACTGGCTAAGAAATAATGTGGTAGATCAGTGGAATAGATTAGATATACACAATACGATATTCAAGACTTATAGCAAACTAGTACTTGATAATCCCCAAAATCCAGCTTCTTAAAATAAGAAATTATTATTTGGCAAAAATTGCTGAGAAAACTGGCATTATTATGCCAGAAAATCAGCACAGACCTGCATCACACAACCCATACCAAAATAAGGTCAAAATGGACACATGACTTGGGCATAAAAGATACCATAAGCAAATCAAGACAGCAAGGGGTAATTTTCCTATCAGAAATTTTCCTATCTCTTTGGAGAAGAGAGGAATTTATGACCAAAGACAAACTAAAGAACATTATGAAAAGCAAAATGAATAACTCTGAATACATTAAATTAATAAGTTTTGCACAAACAAAATCAACAGAAACAAGATTAAAAGGGAAGTACAACGCTGGGGAAAAAATCTTTACAGACAGTATTTCTGATAAAAGTCTTATTTTTAAAATAAATAAAGAACTGTGTCGAATTTATAAGAATACAAGTTATTCACAATTGATAAACTGTCAAAGGATATGAACCATACTTTTCAGATGATGAAATTAAAGCCATTTATAGATATGAATAAATGCTCTAAATCACTACTGATTAGAAAAATGTAAATTAAAACAACTCTGAGATGCCACATCATACCTCTCAGATTGGCTAAAATGATAGGAAAAGATAATGATAAATGATGGAGAGCATATGGGAAAACTGGGACACTAAGGCATTGTTTGTGGACTTGTGAAACTATCTAATCATTCTGAAGAGCAATCTGAAAATATGCCCAAAAGACTATAAAACGGAGCATAATATTTTACCCAGCAGTACCATTACTGGGTCTGTATTACAAGAAAATCATAAAGATGGGAAGAGGACCCATATGTGCAAAAATGTTTGTAGCAGATCTTTTTGTGTTAGCAAAGAATTGGAAAAAGACTGGATGCCCATCAATTAAGGAATGACTGAACAAGCTGTGGTACATGAAGGTAATGGAATATTATTGTTCTATAAAAATGATAAACAAGCTAATTTTAGAAAGGCCTGTAAATATTTACATGAACTGATGCTGAGTAAAAGAAACAGAACCAGGAATACATTGTACAAAATAACAGCAAGAACATGCAATGATCAACTATGAAAGTCTTGGTTCTTCTCAGCGGTTCAAGTGATCTGAAGTGATCCCAATAGATTTTTTTAATGGAAAATGCCATCTACAGCTTGAAAAAGATCTAAGGAGACTGAATGTAAATCAACATATACTACATACATTTCTTTTTCTGTTTGTTTTGTGTCCTGTGGTTTTTCCATTTTCTTTTGATTTTTCTCTCCTAAAAAGCAATATCCCATTTTCCTGTATTCCAGAAATTTTTATTGAATGAACAATATTCTGAAGTCTGTGATAAGATAAAGTGAATACAAATTGTCCCTGTACTCAGGTAGATGATAATCTAAATGGAGGACAAGATAGATAGATAGATAGATAGATAGAAAAATAGTTATAGACACATGTATACTTATATACATATATTTATATATTTACATATATATCTATATACATACATAAATAAAAGACAGAAACAAATAGGTACATAAAATAACACAAATACATGCAGAATTAGAGTTAGTCAACAGATAGAAAATAAAGAATTCCCAGGATATAGTGAACTGAATACAACCTGTTTAACTTTGACTCAGAAGTCTGGGAACAAACAAATTCAATTCAGCTTGGCTGAACCATTGCTGTGTTGAGAATATTCTCCTGGAAGCTGGAAAAAACACATTTAATTATGTCATGTCTCATGGAACTCAAAGTCTCATAGGTATATTTTAAAAAATTAAAATACAAATAATCTTCCCAAGTAACTATAAAGCACAATTTTACATGAGGAATGCATTAGAAAGTGGAGCATGGATTATGGTAAGGAAATGTTAGGATTCCTTGCTCTAGATAAGTACTTACTGAGCACTTAGCATAAATAAAGGAAAAAACAAAATACAATTATAAGACATGGTCTCTGCCCTCAAGGAGTTTTGATCTATCTATTGAGGGAAATGAAACATATGTGCATGGAAACTTAACATAAGGCAATATATTCTATGTCAAATATAAATTCAGACAAGGGATGCCAGGAATTCCATGGATGATCCTGAGCATGGCTTTAAAGCAAAGGTATAATTTAGAAGGGCAAAGATGGAAAGAAAGCTAAATGACAGGTATTCTAGTTGTAGGAAATGGCTTGAGTCACTCTTTCTACTGACCTTCCACATTAGAATTTAAACTCTCTGAAGGCAAGAACTATTTTTAAAATCTCCACTAATATTTATTAAATGAAGGAATGAGTGGATGGATATGGAAGAATGCCAAAAATCTATTTAGGAAACAAAGAATATTCTGATCTTAATGGCACAAAAGATTCCTACAGAGAAATACTGGGAGACTTGCTTACTCATTGAAGTCATACTATATAAAACAGATTATCAAGTCTTTGCCTAGGCATATATTACATATATATGAAGTTTAACAAGCTCATGTAAGCCAGTTGCACCATTTTATTTTCTAGAAGGAAAGCCAAAACAGGAAAAACTGTCTAGTGTTCCTAGCCAAAAATATAAGGCCATTTTCCTTAATATCATCCAAAGGATGATATTAAACGCTGATTTTTATGTAATGATGCTTTGATTTGCCAGAAAATTTTGAGCAGAATAAAAACAAAATGCATGTGTCACCTGGACAAAGGAGAAAGGGAGATCATATGGTGTATTCTATTGGCAGTGACATATTTTGGTGGATTGAATCATGACCACGATTTGTAACATTTGGGTTCACCACAGGGAACATTTGGTGAGGGAAGATGCTCACGTAGGGATATTGGCTCTAGGAAAGCAAAGAGAAACAGTAGGAGAAACAACATTCTCATTTAGGAAATGATGATGCTTCCACTAGCTGGAGGCCTTTACATCAGCAGTAACTGTTTTTGTTTTGGAAAGAAAGGAAAGGGGAAATGAAAGGCATAGGAAAGGGCAAAGGATATAGTTGGTGAATAGAATACAAAGCTCATTTTCTTCATGATAATTTTGTCTTTGTTGCTGGATTATTTTGCTAAACTGCTATTAAAATACATGTTATAATCCATTACCTACAAATGACATTTAGGCATTGTAGGAAACTTGTTAGACAGAGTTCTATCTCAGATCCAATTAGATTGGAATTTGTTTTACTAAAGAGGTTCAATAAAGAATCAAAACAGACTGAATTTTGAGAAATGAGCCAAGTTCTAATACTTGAACTTACCTCTGAATCCTGAGAATGTGTAGAAGAAAAAGAAAATTTTCCAACAACAAAGGCTGGGCCATAGTGAAGGCACCACATGGGACTTGGATGATTCCAGGTCTTCCAATAAGATAAGTAGTATGTGCCAACAGTGATATCATCACTAGAAAATCCATCCAAAGATAGAATAGAAAGTATGAGGTTGCTGATGACATAAAAACAGAACATGAGATTAGTAACTGGAGCAAAAAAGTCGAGACATGGAAGATGGGAATCAGGAAATGGATTCTAACAAAGTGATTCATAGATTGGCAAGTCTAGGACTCTATGCACTGCCATCATAGTCTCATCAAAACCTGTGATGAACCATATTATCCCCCTCCCAAAAGTCAGGTGATGGACTGAAGGGGCAAAAGGAGACATACTTTTCTAGATAAGTCTATAATATGAAATTTTCTTTGCTTCATGATGTGTATTTGTTTCAAGGTTTTTTTTTTTAATTGCTGTTCTGTTTTATTTGGGGGAAGGTGCTGGGGATATTGAAAATGATGCAAAAATAAAAAGAAAATAACAGTCTGTTCCACTGAAATATTTTTTAAAGTACACAGAAGGATATGAAGAAAGTAGGGAGCACATTCAAGTAAGTTTTGGGTTGACTTTATACATTAAAAAAAGCAAGTGGTATCAAATGGTGAGTCATACTTCATGTGTAGCCCTTTTTTATTTCTTTGTATATGGAAATATTGTTTATTGTTTATTTTTTGTGCTTATTAAGTTCAGATTTTGAAAAATTAAGTAATTTATTAAGCATCCCCTTTCTAGCTTTAGCATGCAATGGTTCTGAATTAAAAGGTAATTATATAAAATCGATTACATTTTACACATCAAAAGTCAAGTGGCTACTTTGATCCAGTGTTCATGGTGAGAAGTCAGTACTAGTAGAGCAAGAACAACTGGAAAATAAAGATCAAACTAAAATTGATCAGAAAATTTGTAGAATCAGGATGGATGTCAATGCTGATGGTAAAAGATAAGAGTTGAATGATAAACTCAATCAACCATTAGGAGCAAAGGAATATGCGATAATTAAACAGGAAAAAATAAAACAGAAAATCAAAGTTGAGCTGTCAGGGTACAAGAAACAGATACCATATTTGGCCTGTATAGAAAAACCATTCCCTATCCTCACCCTGTTCTTTGTACTATCTGAATTTGAATTTGTTTCACCTAGATAGGATCTTCTTAGAGAGGACCATTTCATATCAGAACAAACAAGCTTCATGAAGGTAGTATGTTAAACTGGAAAGCATATTGTATCTATAACCATAAGAACCGGATTCAAAACCTATTTTTAATATTTCTAGCTGTGTGAGCATTTCACATGGCCAAATTAATTTCTGTAAGCCTCAGTTTCTACTTCTAAAGATGAGGACAATACCATCTGTATTATATCTGTGTGTAAGTAATCATCTATCAACAAACAGACAATAAACAAAATTTCTGGTATTTCCAGAGCATCCTTTTTTGTCACATCTGGCAATTAAATCATTTGGTTTGAACATCATAATTAGTGTGTTATAATGAGGAAAAGGAGATGGCACTTAAAAAATAAAATCTAGAAGAGACTCTAAATCGGACCAAATATACAGAGAAAATATCTATGCTGAAGGTGTGAGATATAATTTTGAAAGCACCAATGGATGGGTTTTTAAGATATTTGAAAACAAAAAATATCTGCACAATGTAACATTAAATAAGTGTTTACTGTTGTTCAATGTTAGAGTTGCTAAGTGGCATAGTGGATAAAGTACCAGGCTTAGATTCAGGAATACTCATCTTCCTGCTATCAAATAAAGCCTCAGACACTTATTAGCTGTGTTATCCCAGACAAGTTATTTAATACTTACTTTCCTTATCAATAAAATAGAAAATAAATGCTTACTTTCCTTATCTATAAAATGGTAAATCATTCTCTAGCATCTTTGCCAAAACAAACAAACAAACAAATAAATAAACAAACCCAAATGGAATTATAAAGAATTGGACATGAACAAAACAACTGAATCACAGCAAATTTTTGAATGGTAAAAATAAGTAGGGTAAGATAACCAATGATTTAAAAATATCATGGATACATTGAATTTGTAGGACATATTTTATTAACAATCTACATGCCTATTTGCTTATTTATGTAATTTTTATGAGAAAGCTCTATCAATTTAATGAAGATACCCTTGATGAAGTATCAGAATGGAAAATGCAGTCTTTATTTCATTGATGATTTTCTACAGAATATGTCATACAAGATCTTTACAAGTCATATAAGATCCTATGATGTCTATTAATTATAAAATTATTTAGAATTGAATAAATAAGAGAGTAGACTGAATTGAAAACAAGAAATCAGTGCATTATTCATCCTAACCTGATTTCTGGCATATGAAAATCATTCTCATAATTCCAATACCATTTTTCTTCAGATGATGTTATATGGTTAGAAAATAGGGAATGCCATAATTCTGAATGCTTAAAATTGCTGATGATCCAAAAGAAAATCAAAGGTACTCATGATGGGTGCAAATAGGATCTAACATGTTACCAATGTTGATTTGTGCTTCTGGCAGGGACAGGGGAGAAATAAAGGAAGAAAGATGGGATAGCATAGTAAAAATCATATGGTTTTTAGACTATCTATAAGTAGTGATTTCACAGCTAGTACTCTGAATATGTAATTCTTGTATAGTCATCAAATATTAAAATACTACTGAAGTAACCAAATTATATAAATATTGACCTAAAAGAAATTCAGAAAACAAAAGGAAATTGTAGCTAAATGGAAGGATAGAGCATAAAGAATATGGGACAATTATCTTTATTATATAGTCAAAGGCAGTAGGAAACATTGCATGAGGTTCATGGTCATATCATGTTGCAGTACTCATGGCAAAACCTTTGGCCAAAAATTATCCTGGTGATAACTGTAACTCAAGAAAGTAGACAAACTGTATTGGGAATTCAATAAAACCCACCAAGTTCAATCAACATATATTTATTAAAATTTTTTACTAATATGTTATGTTTCCAATTACACAAAAGATAGTTTTCAACATTCATATTTCCTTTTTAAAATTTTTAATTTAATGACTTTGTTTCATTATCATATTACTATTATTGTCAAATGAGGCATAAAACACCAAGAAATATACTTACCAGAAAAGTATGCCAACGTAATGAAGGATATTCAGAACAGAGTCCAAACAGAAAAGGATTTCTGTATATATAGATTGAAAAGTCATCTAGTTGATGGCTTCTGTAAGTATTGTTTAGATTGCTTTAGTAGTACATTGTTTAATCTCATAAATAAGATCCATAATCACCTCTCCAAAAAAATAACTATCAACCAGGAAAAAGTAACTCATTAAAAGATACTTATTGTCCAAACTGTGACTTTCATTTCTTGTGCAAGTCATAGAGCCGATCCATCATCACATCTATCTTGGATAAACACCAAAAAATGAACAACAAACTAGGTCATATTTTTAATGACCTCTAGAACTTCACTGAAACAAAGACCCATCTTTTAAATATCAATACTCTTGAAATATTATTCTATTATAAGGACAGTAAAGAGATACATAGTAAGTATGAGTGAGCTGTATCATAATAGCAATAAAAATTATGTAGATTTATCTGCCAAAAGCATGTGAGCAAGGAGATGCATAAAAGCCAACTGGCTGCTCAGGAAGACCTAAATTCAATCCTGTCTTAGATTCTAACTAGCTATATGACCTTGGGCAATGACTTAATCTCTATGTCTCCCTTTTCCTCTGTAAAAATGATGACAATAGTATATACCTCAATATATATACCTCAAAAGAATGTTGTGAGAATCAAATAATTTAACATAACAGAGTGCTTTGTGAACTTTAAATCACTATATGGCCAACTTTTATTATTAAGAACATGGCATAATATACATAGATTGCATGTTTCACTAGTAACCAACAATACTAAAAAATCTGAGGAAGGTACCTAATATGTTAGAAAGAACCAAGAAAGAATGTATGAGAGAACAGGAGCAAAAATCATATGAGATGGAAAAAGAGGAATTAATTCTACATTGTTAAAAATGCACAACAATATGATTTAATACTTACATGTAAAATGTGATATAGAGATCTGTAAGGAAAATTGGGTTTGGAAATCCATTCATAGCAACTCATTTCTTTAAGGATGGGTCAGGAAAGTATCATTTAGCTGAAATAGCCTGGTAGTGGTAGGGCTACCTGTAGCAGCAGCCCTACTACATTAGAGAAAGATACCAAGATGTAGGTTAACCCTATCTCCTAGATAATCAAATTTGGTCTTGGCATTAATGAAGATGATTCAAGTACTGAAGAAACCAAAGCTATCTCTTAAAAATTAATATCTATTTATTGATTTTTTGGTTTTAGCCCATTATATTTCCTGCTTTATTCCTTTGCCTCACAAAGAATTTTTAAAGGAGAAAAATTTCAGCAAAATTAATGAAAACTTTAAAAAACCTGACATTATATACAATATTCCACACCCTTGAACTCCTCACTTTTGCTTTTTCTCATATCTATTTTTTAAGGGTTAAGCTTGATGTTTAGAATTTCACAATATATAATTTTGATTATTTTGTGGTTATTTCTTTTTCTATTTACATTGTCGTAGTCATTATATAGTTTTCTTGTCTCCACTTACTTCATTTTGCATCAGTTCATATAAATCTTTCCAAGCATCTCTCCATTCATTATTTTCCTCATTTCTTAAAGCATGTATTTCATTCCATTTATATCTCAAAATTTGTTTAAACATTATAAAAGCCATAATAGATCAAAACATTCTAATACATAGACATTTTTATGAGGCTATTTTAAGTGAGTTATTTTTATAAAGTGTTCAGAAAATCCTTTATTTTTTTATTTCCTTAATATACAGTTTCAAAATAAAAATTATATCTGCTAAATCACTAATAAACACAGCTATATCTGTACAACATGAACATGTTATTTATGTTTCCTTTACTTACTACAATCAGCATATGGATATTTTAACCATTCAAACAATAACTAGTAATTATCATAGTTATTTTGATTTTTAAGGAAGAATAATAGCCTTTTTACATATCTAAACATTGTAACATGAATGTTAGCTTAATAATACTCTTTTGTGTGATCAGGATGAACTTATCAAAAGCTGAATAAAGGCACATCCTGAAGTCAGCAAGACTGATGTCTAATCCGACTTCAGACATTTGACACTTACTGTGTGACCCTGAACAAGTCACTTAACCCCAATTGCCTTAAGGGAAAAGTCAAATAATGGAACAAGTTTCTCCTTAATCTCTATTAATACACAGTTTAGTTAATTCTTAAAATGTTTGTAAATCTGTCTAACCCTGTTCTTTTTTTATACTCAAAAGAACTGAGTAGCATGCTACTCCACCAGTTTTGCATGGATGAACCCTAGAAGTCTAAGAGGAAAATTTTAACTTCAATAAAGAAAAAAATTGATGAAGCAAATGCCATCATACTCTTTTTATCAGTCATTCCATAAATATTTATAAAGCACTGACAATGAGTCAAGCATTATGCTAAGCTCTAGGGACACAAAAAAAGAAAAAAAGAAAGAAAAGAAAAAAAAAAGAAAAGAAGAAAGGTAAAATAGGAAGGGTAAAATACTGCTTGCTTTCAATGAGCTTACAGACCAATGGGAAAGACTTATTGGTGATGGTGTTTGCCCTTCATTCTTGAAAAAGGCTATAACATTAGGGAAGTGATGCTATAACATGCAAAAGAATTAATTACAGACAAGCTATTTATAGGATAAAATGGAGGAATTCAACAGAGAGAAGGCAATAAAATTAAGGAAAACTGGGAAAGATTTCCAACAGAAGGTAGGAGTTTAGCTAGGAATAGAAGGAAATCTATTTTAGCAAGAACCAAAGAGTGATTTCTAAGGAGATGGCAAAATTGGGAGCTAGAAGTTCAAAGGTTGTTGAAGTATAACTCTTTACTACACTTAGTAGATAATGAGAACAAATAGAGTAGTTCCTTCTGCACAAAAGGGAAAAATGATGATTAAATAATAACATTACTAAGTACCCAGTAATGGGCAAATTCTAATCCTTTTTTCTTAATGACAATGAGAAAATGATTTTTTTGAGGGGACAATAAATTAGTTAAAAAATATCAGAAAAAGTGCCATTATCAAAAGATATATCTGAGAGAAACAATGCCTGATCCTTTGAAAATGAGGAAACAAATCATTTGGCACACTTTAGTGTGATGCCTTATTATCCACAGCTGTTTTCAGGAAGTTGCCACTAAACCTTTATGCCTTTAAACTTTGTCCTCCAAGTTTGAACCATAAAAATTACCTTCATTGGCCTGACCAAACATCCCCTGTACAAGTTCTATATACTAGGTTTCTGGCTCAGCAAATATACGTGGCTATTTGAACAGCATTTCTTGACTTGAAGAGGCAGCTGCCTTTGTATGGACAGATTGATTAATTAAATCTATATCACTCTGACATTAAAATAACATGAAGGGTCACATTTTCAGCTCACAAAGGATTTAGGGTGAGAGGAATACACTAACAGAGCAACAAGAGGAGGATGGTACATTTTATTCCAGAGTGTCATAATTCCTACTATACTTAGAGCATATAAATCAACACTCAGAGAAAAACAAAATAGAGAAGTGTCTTTATATAATATAAAAAGAATGGGAGAAAGAGGGACTAGAGGAACTTAATGGGATCTCTGGCTTATAGAAGTAAATTACTTAGAGGGACAATTAATAAGGCTGGATTTGAACTCACTTCTGCCTGATTCTAAGCTCAGTTCTGTGCCACCTTCCTGTCTAACTGAAAAACAAAACATGTATATTTATATGTGCATGTGTGTGTGAACATATATATATACATTCTTTTGCTGATAATTACATATTATATATATGCATATGTAATTAGCAAAAGAATATATAAAAAAGATACAGGGTAGAGGATTCAGGGGCTGGTTAGGAAAAATCTCAGGTGGAAAATCTTAAGTTCTGCAGAAAATTAGAAATTCTTAGAGGTAAATATGAGGAAGAAGTGCCTTCCAGACAAAGAGAAGAGTCTAGGCAAATGTAGATGGAGTATTTTGTGTGATGAATATCAAGAAAGTCAATATGACTGGACCATGCAAACATAAAGGGGAACAAAGGTAAAAATAAGCCTGGAGAAATAGACTGTAGTCTAGTCTTACAGTGTTTGAAATGCCAGAAAAAGGAGTTTTTATTTGCTTCTAGAAGAAACAAAGGGACCAGTGAAGTTATAGAACAGAGAAGTAAAATGAGGGAGATATAGTAGGTTATCTCAAAGATTCCTCTTAACCCTGATATTGTTTGATTTAAGATAATTACTGACGTAATATAAGGAACACGGGAATGCTAGACTATTCAGAAATCTCAGGCCCTGTACCCTGCTGTGGTGTCTGAAGTTCCCACAGCAAAACTGTTCCTTTAAGCTAAGACATTAAAGCTCTCTTGAATTTTTTTTTAAAGAGTAGCCTATGAAGATTTTAGCACCCATGGTAATCTTTGCATTAATAATTTTAGACCATAGTTATTGCAATGATTCCTAAGGTCTTAAAGAACTGGGGCATAAGAGAATTCAATTTAGAATAAATTGTAGCAGTGGCAGAAAGAGAGAAAAAGAGAAAAGTTTAAGGACACAGGAAGAACAGCTCCCCAGTGAATCCTCAACAGAGGAATCTGGCAGAGTAGCAAAAAAGCAGTAGATTATAAGAGAAAGCTGGAAAGTTGTTGAAAATAAACATGCTTTATATAGAATTTTTGTAGGGCCATCTTCTAGAGAGGGTGAACTGGAACTTCTGTATCTATCTGTGTTGATGATAGCACTGCTTCAGGTTCACTGGGAGGCAGGGTGACCCTTCTCCAGGCAGACTTGTCCCTACAGGGATTAGGAAAGAAAACTCAAGAAGGGTTCACTAGAGTGAAATGTTTTGAAAAGGAACATTATTACAAAGCTGCTCTGGAGCTAAGATCATTGAAGGAAGATGTAAAAGCCAGAAGAGGAGCCTGAAGCATAAGGAAAACATCCTTCTCCCTGACCCCATGTCAACACCCTGGGACAAAATCCCAATCAACTGCCCTAGTTTCAGCTCTAGATTTGGTTACCTTAAAACATTATAATTTGTTTCCTACACAGAACATACTTTTCTTAGTATCATGGTGCTTGGGAATCCTAAGCAGTAGTCAAGAAATGAGATTTTTTACACATGATATTCATCAGGATTTGAAAATATTTAAAAGAAATTTAAAGTTTCTGGAATCAAGAGAAAGGCATACCTCCTTAAAATCTTGGTCATCTTCTGTGTTCTTTAACCTTCCTGTCTCATGTATAATACTAAATAAATACTACTAAGTTTTATTCTTCCAAACTCATTTTTATTGATGCTATGCTAATTTTGTTTTTGTTTTGCTTGTCACATCTTTAAATTTCAACAGACTTGTATAACCATTTATAATTCCCAATGATTTTTCAGTTTATTGATTTTGTTTATTGACTTTTTCTGACCCCATTTGGTGTTTTCTTGGCAAAGATATTGAAATGGTTTGCCATTTCCATCTCCAATTCATTTTAAAGATAAGGCAATTAAGGCAAAGAAAAGTAAATGATGTGCAGAATCACACAGCTAATAAGTGAAAATGGATTTGAACTCACAAAGATGAGTCTTTCTGACTCTATCTAATGTATCACCTCACTGCCCCTACTTTATTATTTTCCTCTTCATTCATTATAGGTTTGGTGCTTCCTGATGGCCTATAGGAAAGCTCATTAACATCATCAGTAAACTGTTTAAATCACAATATGAGGCAGATTACTTCTAGGATAGTGGCTATTTAGATTACTAATCTCAGATATTTTTGTAATAGTTCTTATTCGCACAAATTTCACAGGATGGCTCTTACTCACTGTCATCTTAATATCCTTGTATTCTGATCTTGAAGACTGTGGCTACATCATAGACTAATTTGTTACAATATCAATCTTTTCATCATACCTACAGTGAGCTTGAGCTCCAACCTCCAGTCCTGTCTTCTCCGATTCTGTCTCCCAGACTTCTCTAAGTCTGACCCTGACTTCTTAAATACTCTATTATAATTACATCATCACAGGTGTGAATCTTGTAGAATAGGTGTCAATCTTGTAGAACTATATAAAGTACTAAGAACATGTGCTGAACTGGAGAACTATTAATCACCATGCTAAACTAGATAACCATTGTCTTATCAATTCCACTGAGTTAACACCTTTCTCCAGAGTTCTGGCTCATTACAATTTTTCAATGGTTAAAGGATATGAACAGACAGTTTTCAGAAGGAAAAATCAAATCTATCAAGAATCACATGAAATAAATGCTCTAAATCTGATCTGAAAACTACAAATTAAAACTTAGACACCACCTCAAATTTATCAGATTGACCAATATGACAGAAAAGGAAAATGACAAAAGCTAGAGGGGTTGTGGGAAAAAATGGAACACTAATACACTGTTGATGGAAGTGTAACCTTGTCCAACTATTCTAGAGAACAATTTGGAACCACACCCACCAGGCTATAAAATTGCATATATTCTTTGAGACAGAAATAGTACTACTAGGTCTGTAGCAAAAAAAAAAAAAAAAATCCGAGTAAAGGGAAAAGGAACTATATGTACAAAAATATTTATATCAGCTCATTTTGTGGTAGCAAAGAATTGGAAATTGAAGGGATGTTCATCAATTGAGGAATAACTGAACAAGTTATGGTATATGATTGCAATAAAATACTCTTGTGCTGTATAATAAATACAGCCTTAAAGGAGGAGGCCTTAGAGAAACTTGGAAAAATTTATATGAGTTGATGCAAAGTAAGGTGAGGAGAACCAGGAGAACATTATACACAGTAACAGAAATATTGTAAGCATAATTGGCTGTGAAAGACTTGGCAATTTTGATGAAACCAATGATCTAGGACAATTTTGAAGGAACTATGATGAAAAGTGCTATCTAGCTCCAATGGGAGAATTGATAAAGTTTGTATAAATGCATATTGAAACAAACTTCTTTTTACTTCATTTTTCTTGGTGTTTTTGTCCATATTTTCTTTTACAACATAGCTAATATGGAAATATATTTTGCATATCTTTACATTAATGTAAAATTGCTTGCTTTCTCCAGAAGATGGAGGCAAAGGAGGGAGGAAATTTGGAACTCAATATTTTAAAAAATAAATATTAAAAATGTACATGTAATTATGAAATACTTTATGAAATAAAAATATATTGAACAAAAACTTATCTGGGTTTTAGTTTTCTGATATGTAAATGATACCTACCTCACAAAGCTGTTGTAAGGATCACATGAGATAATGTACATATTACTTTGTAAATTTTAGAACATATTATATACCTTAGTTATTAAAATACAAATCAATCCAGTATAAATGAATAACATTTACTTCATGATAAGCAAATGATAAATACTAGGGTCACAAATATAAAAGCAAGACAGTCTCTGCTCTCAAGGAGCTTAATATAATGCTGAAAACAATATATATATATATAAAGGCATAGTGGTTAGGCAGGGAGTTATAATCTGAGAAGTCACAAAGATGGAAATTAAACAGTTCAATAATCCATCAACACATTTTCCCCAAAAGCCTCAGTAATGGTGATTTCAATACAGGTTTCAGAAAAAGTTGGAAATGGGAGAGACACTGCATATAAAAGGCTGGAAAAAAGATGAGGACACATTGTCCCAGGAATTTTAGAGCCAAATGGCCTACTTTCTCTTGGCCTCAGCCCTTGGTGAAAACCACTCAAAAATCTTGATATTGCTATAATCTGTTGAAAGAAGAAGATAGAGAACCATCTCCCAGATCCCCAGGACTTGATGAAGGCTAAGATAGAAGTATTGGTGATTCTATACCTTCCAAGTCAGGTTTAGCCAAATTTGAAACTTTGTAATTTGTCCATGGCTCAGGAAAAGTCCTACTTTTTCTACCCTTAATACAAATATATCATAAGAAATCTAATTTAAACATTTGCAGAATAACATTTTTTCAATCTTGGAGGGACCCACCAAGATGACCTTATTCGACAAGGGGAAAAGTGAAGTTCAGAGAATTTAAACAATTTAATTTTTATCTTTGTTTTCCTAGTGCCTTGCAAATAACAGGTACTTAAGAAACATATTTAGTTGAATTGAATTCCCACATATTGTTACTTCTGCCTTTAGAATTTCCTCCTTAAAAGTTTTCCATTGCTCCTGTTTCTATTTTCACTGTCCAAGATACTGAGAAACCTACTTATTCTTTCCTTGAACCTTTTAAAATTTTCTCCAAAGAGCAATATGGAACTATGACCAAAGGACTATCAAATTGTACATACCCTTTGAACCAGCAGTGTTTCTATTAGGTCTGTAACCCAAAGAGATCAAAAAGAAGGGGAAAGGACCTATCTGTGCAAGAATATTTATTGCAGCTCTTTTTGTAGTAGCAAGGAATTAGAAACTGAGTGGATGCCTATCAGTTAGATAATGGCTGAATAAGTTATGGTATGTGAATGTTATGGAATATTATTGTTCTATAAGAAATAATTAGCTGAATGATTTCAGAAAGGCCTGGAGAGATTTATATGAACTGATGCTAACTGAAGTGAGTAGAACCAAGAGAACATTGTAGCAACAACAAAATTATGTGATGATCAACTGTGATGGAAGTGGTTCTTTTCAACAATGAGGTAATTCAGGCCAGTTCCAATCATTTGTGATGGAGAGAGCCATCTGCATACAGAAAGAGGATCATGGAGACCAAATAAGGGTCATAGCATAATATTTTCATATTTTTTTGTTATTGTTTGCTTGCTTTCCCCCCCTTTTTTAATAGTAAGTTTATTTATTTTTAATATACATTGCTTCATAAATCATGTTGAGTGGGAAAAATCAGAGCAAAAGTGAAAAAACATAAGAGAAATAAAAAACAGAAAAAAATAAGTAAACATAGCATGTATTGATTTACATTCAGTCTCCTTAGAGTTTTTCTGGATCCAAATGGCATTTTCTTCCCCCCCTTTTTGATCTGATTTTTCTTGTGCAGCTTGACAAATGTGGAAATACGTGTAAAGAAATTGCGCATGTTTAACATATACTGGATTGCTTGCTGTCTAGGGGAAGGGGGGGAGAAGAGGGAGGAAAATTCTTTGTTATTCCCTCCACCTTTTGAAAGATTAAATGATTCTTAAGATAAAGAACGCATTTCTAAGCTTCTCTGCTTTTAATAGAGAGAAGTTTTGCAGGAGTCTGGATATTTGAAGTTCCCCATATTATAAAAATCAAGTCTTTGAAGCAGATTCATGACCCAGTTACCAAATGTCTCACCTAATTCTTTCTTCTGAGTATTTAATTAGATATACTCTTGTTCTTCTTTGCTGCAGATCTCCAGTTACCTTCCTGTATTCACCAGACCTCTAGATGTTAGGTTACTCATCAGGAACTCACTGTTAGAGTCTGAAGGGCTTTCTGCTTTTTTAGTGTAGCTCTGTACCATTTTAGTGACAGGTGTATCTATATCCTAATCCTTCTCTGACATACTTAAGAAGTTATTTTCAACCTCTTTGTTTAAATATAGGTGGAGACAGAGAGCTCACTATTTTTTCAAGGTAGACAATTGCTACCCAGCTTAAATTATCAGCAAAACACTACATTGAATTGAAAACTCCCCTTGGTTCTATCTCTACTCAATAAAACTTGCAGAACAAGTAAAGAAATTTATAATATAAAATTACATAAAATATAGACATTTTATAATCAAGGAGAAAGAGCAGAAGAGAGAAAATATACCCTATCTTCTACAAGGCAATATTTCAGATTTTCAAAAACAGCTTTTAGGTATCCACTAAGGGTTTGTCTTCTGCAGTTTTAAAAAAGTCACCATATACATTTATACACATAAATATACAAAATATACACAGCTGTGCAAATGGATACTTTTCCAATGTGATTAATTTTTCCTTTTCCTATCAAAGATTTTTTTTCTTTGCATAGTTTTAATCCAATATATGAACATATCTATGTCTACTATATACAGGTACTTACATAAACATCAGGAAAAATATAAAAAGGCCTTGTTTTGCCTTGTCTCTCCACACCAGTTTAAGAACTGGATATTAACAAAGTTCCCTGAGCTTGGAACATGCTCTTTCTCATCAGAATTAATCTGGGTGCTGTGGGGATAGGATTTATGTTCTTTGGCATAGCTATAGGTGGGCAGCTTGAATCACTCCTACTGTCTGTGTACTTGGCCCAATGCACTTCTCATTGCACCACTCAGTTTCCAAGAAGAATAAATACATTCAGCCATTCTATATCTGAGAAACCGAAAAATTCTGCAACTATGTGACAATTTAAGCAGAATCTATATTTCATATCAAGTGCAAATCAGATTAATCTGAGCCTTCTTATTTTTTCCTTTTGGTTTCATTTTTAATTTGCCCAAACTTTAACTGCCTTTTCTCTGTATTTTGTCACACTTACCATTTTAAGAGGTTAAAAAAAGGCTACATTTTACATCAAGGAAAATGTTCAAACTGTTGAGTTAAAAATACCTTTCTCTTCATTCTCTTCATTCAGTAATTTCTAGAAGGCCTTGTTCAATACATTTGAGAATCATAAATAGAAAAGCCACTTCTAGGACATGAAGAGTTACATTGTTTATCAAGGTCCCCCTCATCATTTTAGCCCATTGAATCTTCTTTTAACTCTTCTGCCTGAGGCAGGAACTGGGCTTATTTTTGGCTAAAGAGAGATAAACCAACGCTTCATTTTTTTTTTCCTGGAAAATTTTGATTTCTTGCTATTTCAAAAGTGGTTTAGAAGTGTTCCAAAAATGCTCCTCACAATCCTTTGTTTTTTCCCACCTTACTTTTACTTTCTTTTATTTCTTTTCCTCTCTGCCTGGGTTAGGAGTAGGAGTATGGAGATCCAAGCAGCAGAGAATATATGTGATCAGTATTAGTCTCAAATCTGGTCAGAGGAGGAAGGAAATAAGGACTGTTCTAAAGAACAATTTCATAGGTATTGAAAGGCCTGTCTAACCACAAATATTTTTCCTTTCAGTATCAGACTTTGAAAGTCTCAGCAGTAATATTCACTTCTTTTTTGTAATGTCTGGGCTAGCTCTCTGGAGGGCCTTGGGACTAGTCCAAGTCCTTGGTCTTTAGGTGGAGAAGTGAAGGAGGCAGGAAAGTTGCCATGTGGCTGGTCCAAGATAGAATCTGGAGTTTGCAGTTTGGAGTCTGGAGCCTGAAGTTTTCTGTGGCTGAGAGCTGCTGTCAATAGCTGCTGCTGAGAGTACATGGTGGAGAGAGAGAGAGAGTCCTCTGTGTCTGTGACTCCTTTAAATACTCCATTACGATCACATCACTACCTTACACAGAGCATGCCCAACCACACTTGAACATGCCCCAACTTGTCAAGAGAGCCATTATATCACCAAATTACCTTAAGTATATGACTTTACTAGAGTAAATATATCAATAGCTAGAGAATTATTATCTCATCAACTATACTGACTTAAGTACACCTATTCAGAGTTCTAGCCCTCTACATCTCTCACTTTCTTTTGTTTTAGAACACAGGTAGTCATGCCCTCTCTGACTTCTCAGGAAGGGAGATGAAAACACCAAAAGGGAAATGAGGAGTCAAACCAGATATTGTTAGTGGGTTTCTTCTGGGCTGAAGGGTCTCATACCTTACCCAGAGTTCCCCTACTGTCTATAGCCCACTACATCTCCCACTTTCTTTTGTTTTAGTTTAAAGAGGAATACATAAATTCATCAGCATGGGAGGGATTATACAAGCACATAGTAATATAACACAGACTAGTAGTGATGGCTCTCCCCACAGCTGGCACAGGCTCAGTGTGGTATAACAAACATGAGTTATACATGCACGTAGTGATATAACAAATAATATGAATCAGCATGGTATTGTAAAAGATTTCCATAAGTTCTAGAAGGAGGGTATATAAATAACAATCACACGTATGCCTCCTTCAGCAGCCAAGAGATAGTCCCAAACCAATCTATTGTCCATTACTTCATGGGTCAGGGAATCTAATGATTCCTGAGGGTTTTGAAGTCGTGCATCAATCTCATTAACAATTTTTGATGTCCATGAGTCAATTGCCATAACTGCCATGCTCTTTCAGTGGTGGGCACAATCAGCAATGGAATCACCTGATGTTTCTTGGATCTTCTCCTTCGTTTCAAGAGTCTTCTCCATCTCTCTCCAATGGACAAGGTGAAAATGGCTCATTGGCATCCATCTGATTCCTTCTCTATCTATAGAGACACAAACAAACTCTCTCCTCCAAGCAGTTAACCTATCTGGTCCCTTCCATTCACCATCTTCTGGATCTCTCCACATCACCTGGAGATTATCTAAAGATAGTGGAGCTGTTCACACTCCCTTCTGGAGACACTGCCCTTCTGGAGGGTTATAAAACCTGTGAGCCAGTGCATCTTTATCAAAAATCAAAAAGTTAATTGTATAAAGAGCTAAATTTAAAAGTTTTCCAGAGTTACCTGTGGCTCCCCTTTTGTTTTTGGAGGAGCGTCTTGATGTCTCTGTTTCTCCTCTCTACCATTACCTGTCCCTGAGGATTAAAAGGTATGCCACTGGTGTGTAAAATCTGATACTGTGCACATAAGTATGCAAAATGTTTAGAAATATATGCAAATCCATTATCTGTTTTTATTGCCTGTGGCACACCCATGATTGCAAAAGCTTGTATATGAAATTCAATAACTACTCAGGCAGTCTCTTTTGCTGCTGTTATTGCAAAAGTAAATCTTGAAAAGGGGTCTACTACAACATGGATAAAAGACAGATGAACAAAAGATTTATAATGGGTCACATCCATTTGCCAAATTTCATTGGGTCTCAAATCATGAGGGTTCTTCTCTGGAGGGAGTGTAAGAGTGTGGAAAGGAAGGCAAGCCATACAGGCTTTTACTATGGTTCTAGCTTCCTCTCTTGTTATTCCAAATTGTAAATGTAAAGCTTGAGCAGCCTAATGATGTTTAGAATGAGATTCTTGGGCTGCCCGAAATAAAGGAGTATTGGTTAACATGGTTAGAAAGCTATCTGCCTTTGAATTACCATCAAAAATAGGACCTGGAACTCCACTATGAGAATGAACATGCAAAACATAAATCCTACCTGGATGCTTTCTCACTTACTCTTGAAGTTCCTTAAAGAGCTGATATATATTAGAAACTACAAATTTTATTTGGGCTGCGGCAATTCTTTGTACCACACCTACTGAATAGGCTGAATCATATATTATATTTACATCTCCTGGGTAATAATTAAGAGATAGAATGATTGCATACAATTCATTCTTCTGAGTGGACTGAAAAGGAATTCTGACTACTCTCTTTATAGTTAAGTCACAAATGTTATGTTTAGATGCATCTGTAAAGATAGTTAGTACTTTAAGAGGAACCTTAGAAACCTTTTCTTCAAGAATCCATTGCCAATTATGTAATAGCTGGGATATGTTTAATGGAGACCCATGTGTAAAATTTGGAGCTGTGGTGAATAAAATTTGCCATTCTGTGATGGTTTCACAGCATACATTAATCTGTGCATTGGTATAAAAGGTGTATATCTTGTCAGGTCTTATCCCAGATAATTGTACTATTCACTTAATGGTCTTTAATAAAATTCTAGCCACAAGAACTGGGTAAGGAGTAAGGCTTTGTTCTGGTTGTGCTGGGAGGTTCACCCACTCTGTCATACTGTGTCCTTGATGAAGGACTGCTGTGGATGCCTCTTTTGTAGCAAAAACTGATATTTCCAAGGGTTTTTGAGGGACTCTTTCAATCACATTGGATAAAGCCAGTTATACTTTCTCAAAGCCTCTTGAGCTTCTTTTGTAAGCTGGCATGGTGAGTTTAAAGCATTGTCTTCCCTTAAAATGCCATATAATGGTTGTAACTGATAGATAGTCATACCTAACACTGGACACATACATTGGATATCTCCTATCAGTTTCTGAAAGTCATTTAAGTTATTCAACTTCTCTCAAACTTAAGGAAAGTTTTTGTATTATAAGCACCTTAGAGTATACTTCATATCCTAAATATTGAAAAGGAGCACGTCTTTAAATTTTTTCTGGAACTATATGCAATTTATAGTTTCTTTGTGTTTCTATGGTCTTTTATAGCATGCTTCTAACATTTGCTCTTCAGGTACACACCCCAAGATATCATCCATGTAATATAACAACATAACTTTTTTTTAACTAGAGTAAGAGCAGCAGCCACATACATTTGACCCACAGTAGGGCTATTTTTCATTCCCTGTGGCAAAACTGTCCATTCATATCTTTTATAAGGCTCAGCTAAATTAACCCTGGGCACTGAAAAGGCAAATCTTTTCATATCCTCCTTATCTAGAGGAATAGAACAGAAACAATCCTTAATGTCTATAACCCAAAAAGGCCATTCTCTAGGCCAGGGGTCCTCAAACTTTTTAAATAGGGGGCCAGTTCACTGTCCCTCAGACTGTTGGAGGGCAGAACTATAGTAAAAACAAAAACTTTGTTTTGTGGGCCTTTAAATAAAGAAACTTCATAGCCTTGGGTGAGGACGATAATCATCCTCAGCTGCCGCATCTGGCCTTTGGGCCATAGTTTGAGGACCCCTGCATCTAGGCAATTGAATAGTAGATGGAAGTTCAGGCTGAAGAGTTCCCATAGTTTCCATTTACTTTTCTTAAATCAATCAACATCCTCCATTTTCCAGATTTCTTTTTTACAATAAATACAGGGAATTCCAAGGACTTAGAGAAGGCTGTAAGTGTCCTTGGTCAAGATGCTTCTGTACTATATCTAATAAGGCCTGAATTTTTTCACTTTGCAAGGGCCACTGTTCTATCCACACTGGTGTATCAGTTTTCCATTGAATAGGAGCGGGTGAGAGTATTGTCAGGCCTTCAACAGCAACCCTGACTAAAAAGCTGAAGTTATAGGGTAATAAAACCTATAAGTACTCATTTGTAATCCTAACTTGTAAAATGTTTCTTCCACACAGATTGATAGGGATTTTTTCAACCACAAAAGGAGTAAAAATTCCTGTTTCACTTTCAAATGTCCATCTCAAAGAGGTAGTACTAACTTTAGCTCCTCCTATGCCAAACATATAGGTGTCTGTCTTAATCTTTGGCCAGTGACTGGGCCAGTTGGCACCTCTAATGACTGTACAATCTGTACCCTTGTCTACCAACCCTTTCAATGGTTTGCCATTTACATAGATAGTGAGCATAGGATGGTCAACTCTTTGACGGCTTCAGTCCAGAATATTCTTGGATTCTGCTGTTGGGAGTTAGAATCTGGGTAAATATCACAAAATTAGGAGTCTGTATCAGCAAACCTGATGCTACTACTTCTCCTGGGTGATAGATCACACATTGTCTACCTGTATTAGTAACTGGGATATTAGCTACACACTCCCCAGTTTCCCACATCAGTGTATGGATGGATACTATTTTGTAAGTACTCTCAGGAGGTGAAATGGTCAAACCTACTGTGCCTGGAGGCAAAGGATCTAAAGGCCGGACAGGGGATTTCACCTCTCCAGGGGATATCTCAGTAGTCCCAGGTGAGTACAATTCTATTCTCCCCAATTGTAATCTCTGTCTCCCTTCAGGTGCTTCTCAGGTGATTGATCTTGTTGGAGTACTGAACTTCTAAAGACTCTCTGAATGTAACATTGGCTGCCATCATGCCCCATTTCCCTGGACCTGGGACCCTAGAGCCAAGCCCCATTTCTTATTTCCCTGAGTCAATCTACATTCTGATGCCCAATGGAAGCCTTTGTTTCATTTTGGATATGGGGTTTTGGGTCTTGTTCTCTTACCCTGTTTTCTTACTCTATCTTTATACCAACATTGAGCTTTCGGATGCCCTACTTTACCACATTGAAAGCATTGACGAGTCTCTCTGGAAGTCCCTTGCCAAAAAGGACCCTGTGTTCCCATGTTTGAATCTTGAGAAGTCTGCATCAAAGCCTGGGTATAAAAAGTATTTGTGTCCACTGTGGCACAGCATCTTATGATCTCTTCTAAAAGAGCATCCTTGTGTAATCCTAATATAATTCTTTTACACACCTCATTAGCATTTTCCTTAGCAAGTTCTCTTAGCATAATTTCTGTTGCTACATTTTCACCAATAGTTTGTATGACAGCTGTCTGCAAACTTTCCACAAAATCAGCAAAGGGTTCATTGAGACTTTGCATGATTTTTGTGAAGGCTTCCCCTCTATCTTGTCTTCCTGGGAGGGTGTCCCATGCTTTGATAGCAGATGCAGCAATTTGTTCATATGCTGCTAGAGTGTAATTAATCTCTGCTAAAGTGTCTGCATAAGGACCTACACCTGTTAGTTGGTCAGAGGTGACTGGTATATTAATTCCAGGTTACCTATTTCATTGGACTTATATTCTACAGAGTTCACTATACTCAGAAACCACAACAAGTTTTGTCCAAGTTGTCCTTGCTATAGATTTCCAATCATTAGGGTTAAAATTTCAAAAGCCAAATTCTCTAATAACATTTTAATATAAAACAATGTAGACCCATAAAGAGTGCAAGCCTTTTTCAGATTTTTGATAATTTCTAGATTAAAAGGAATGTATCTTCTTTTTTCTTGATCTGAAGAGTTAAACTCTTCAATCACAGAATATGTTTGTATTCTCAAGTCAGATGTATCCTGCCCTTCCTCTTGGGCTTTAAGTAGTACGTTTTGTAATGAAGTCATAGGGGATGAACAAGATTGCTGTGGGATTAGTGCTGGTGGTGTCACTGTCCTTCCCACTCCTCCTCCTTCCTCCACCCATGAAGGGGAAATTGAGGGGGAAGGATCATGAGATAAAGAATGCTGTAAGGTCACCCTACAGGGTGTAACTGAGCTGTGAAAGTGAGAATCACCACACTCTTTAAACTTATAAGCTTGGTACTTAAGATGTAACTCCTCATGCCTTTCAGCTGCTTTGGGTACCATCCCTCTCTTCTTCTTTCTCCTCACATTTTCTTGTCTGGCTATTTTCCTTAAAATTTTTCTTTCTTTCTTTTCTTTTTTCTTCTTTTTTTTTTTAGAATTTTTTATGGGCTCCTTTAAAGTCAATTGTATTATGTTATATATATAGAATGTTTCCTTAGAAATTGTATCGGGACCATTATCATCATAATGTTCAATTAGTTGCTCTCCCACTAGTTTCTATTTATCTGGCTCTAATTCTTCTTCCTTAGGGAGCCAAGGGGATGAGTATTCTAATTTTTCTAAGACTCCACCAATCTGCTCCCAAGTTACAAGCAAACCTTGCTTTTTTATTAACCTAATTATGCTTTCTACATACGTCCCTTGGGGTGGGGGTGGGGAGACTCTTTTCTTAGTATTTGCCCCATTTCAACTAAAAAAGGAAAGGAGACTATTTTTTTTTGTTTTTTGTTTTGTGTTTTTTTTAAATCTCTCCCGCGGTTTTTCCTTTTTGCTTTGATTTTTCTTTTCTAACATGATTTATAAAGCAATATGAGTTTAAAATAAATAAATAAATGAAAAGAAAGTCTCCACAGTAGAGTCACTCTTTTGTGTTAAAGTAATGCTGCTCTGAGAAACAACTGATTTGTTGTTTGTGTGGGGTTATTTTCCCTACACAATAACATTATATAGAGATAATCTAATGAAAATTTTGTGGTTATAAAATATATGTTCTGGAAAAATTTTTGAAACTACTGTCTACTATAAATTAAGAGTTGGGAAACAAGGCAGGAAAAAAGAATTAGAAACAGGTTTTTTAGAGTGGGAAAACATAATAGAATTAAGTTGTCCTATTTTTCATTTTACAGATGAATAAACTGAGCATAAGGAGGTCAAATGATTTCTCTGTGAATACACAAATGTAAGCTGTAAAAGGCATGATTGATGAAAAGAAATGCTGCATTTCATAGTGTGGCCTGAGAAAACACAAGTGTTAGATATAACAGGCATAATTGATGCGGAAAAAAGACTTCATTTCTTAGCATGCCTAGGGCACAGGATGATTGTGTGATGAGAACAATACTACTGCTACCAGCACCACTAGTATCACCACCACCACCACTACTACCACTCCCACTCCCACTAGTACTACTACTACTACTACTACTATTATACTACTACTACTACTACTACTACTACCACCACCACTATTACTACTACCGCTACCAGTACTACCACTACTACCACTACTACCACTACTACTACTACTACTACTACTACTACCACCACCACCACTACTACTACTACTACCACTACTACTACTACTACACTACTACCACCATTATTACTATTACCAGTACCACTACTACAACTACTACTCCTACATTACTACCACTACTATTGGTAGTACTACTACTACTACCACTGCTACTGCTACTGCTACTACTACCACCACTACTATTACTACTACTACCACTACCATTACCACTATTACTACCACTACCACTACTACTAGTAGTATTGCTAATAATAATAATGATAATAATAAAATAGCTAAAGAATACAATATTCTCAATCCTTGAACTATTAAGGAGATAATCTTTTAATCAGAATTCAGATAAAGGAAAGATAATTACTTCTCAAAAGTCAACCAAAAATGTATTCATCCATTTTCATCAGAGCAACACTTTTTATTTGAGGAATTTGTCATAATAGGAGAGATCTGTAGCATACCATCTGTGTTTTAGTACTATCCATTTTTTTTTTTGATGTAAGCATGATAATTATGTTTTCCAACCTCCTCTCCATTTTTGTTAATTTTATTTGTAGAGGCAGGTTACATTACTTACAGCCTGGTTTTGTTGTAATTAGAAGACTTTTGAAACCTTGGAATTCGGATGCCATAATTTTGACATTTTCCATGTCACTAACTAGCTGTGTGACATTAGCCTCTCAACATTTATAATAAGTGGGGATTGTATTCTTTAATGTTCCATTCAGATCTAAGATTTTTATAGTTCTAACTAGGTCAAAGGAGACTGAACAGGCTTCTCTGGTTGGTTTGTATTGGCTTTTTTGCTTTGAAATAAAAAAATTTCCCTTGGAAGATGGACACATTAGACTGAGTCAGAAGAGCTTTTATAGAGACACAAGAAAATAAATCTGCATTCTTGAGCAGTATTTTTTGCAAATACATCTCTTTAATCCTCCCTTCCATATTAGTTGGACCTAAATTAAAAAATCTAATTCTAATTTTAGAAAAAAAAGTGATTCATCTTTAAATCATTATTATTCTCTGAGAAAGAGAATTTTTAAAACATATTCTTTCCTTCCTCTTTTATTATAATGATCCAGGTAAAAGTTGAGCAAATATAATAAAAGCAAACAGAGTAGGCACTGAGTACACAAAATATGCTCAAACACATATACACCCTCAAGAGTCATTTAAACATGCCCTCAGAGGGGAAGCCTCTCACTTCTGAAGAGTAGATCCAGGGATTCTAAATGAATATCTATGTGGTTTTAAAAGTGCCAGTAGATTTCAAAGCACCTATCTGGATGTGATTAGTATACAGAGGAGTTTATATATAAAGTTTCCAAAGTATGTCACAATAATGACATAGTTTATTGTTGAAGTCTTATTTTCAAAAGAATCAACCAAGAACTGAGCTTTTATAAACATATGAAGGGTAATTACCAGCCATGGTACATAGGCAGTCACAGACTTGGAAAAAAACCTCAGAGTGACTGATTTTGCAAGCTAACAGTTCTTAATCAGTTCAATATATAGTTAGTTCAATAATCAGATCATTATAATTATCAATGTGATAAATATTGTATCACATTCATCTATCTAAAATTATCAGGGACACTGGAATCTAGAAATTACTGAATGAATTTTTATTTATCACAATAATAAATACACAAGGACTCATACATGACTTTGGCCATTCACAATAGCAATTATGGAAGTACAAAACCCCAATAGGAAACGTTTGAGTGTAACCCATACTTGAATAAGAATTTTATTATATATGTTATATGACAAATGGTCATTTAGTATTTTCTTGAAACTTGCTAAGGGGTCTCTATTCTAGCAAAAACAGTCTATTGCAGTTTTAGATAGATTTAATTACCAGTATCATTTTTTTTTAAATTCTACCCTACCATCCAGATATCCCTTTAAATATTTGAAGATGGTTATTATCTCTCGCCTATCACTACTTCCTTTGATAAAATATCACATTCTTCTTCACTCTCATGATTGCCCTCCTGGAGCAATTTATCATGCCCTTTCCTCAATCATGATAATCATAAGTGAACACAATAGATGTTTTAGGTATTGTCCTTCCAAAATACATTGTTGATTCATATTGACCATTAAAATCTCCAGGTTTTTTTTTCCAAATGTCTAACCATAGTTCCCCTATCTTTTGTACTTCAAAACTAACACAAAAATAAGTTACACTGGTATCTTTTAAATTTCATGCTATGAGATTTAATTCATATACTTTAATCCAATATGCTAGTCAACCATTCTAGTTCAATGTCTTTCACAAAAGCAATGTGTATATCATCCATGTGCCTTTATCCAAATCATGGATAAAAATGTTTAAAAGCAGAGTCAGGACACAGACAAGATGGCAGAGTAGAGGAAATGTTATGTTCAAGCTCTCCCAAAATTCCTCTTCAAAGGTATTTAAAATAAAGCCTCAAACGGAATTGCAACTTTTTTCCCAAGCAAGAGAATTTAGAAAGAAAAGTCTAGAACATTAGGGTAGGAGAGAACTCTTGAGTTGTGGGCTTTGGAGATGGCAGCAACAGCAGCAGCAGTAGCTCAGTGAGAGACAATAAAAAGACTGGATATCCAATTAGAAAGAGTTTAAAGGGGATCCCTTGTTTGCACTGGGTGTAGGACTCTGTGCTGTTGGACAATTCTATTGCCCATATCTACTTATGGCTCTAGTTCCAGCATGGAAAGGAGGTCACAAAGGAGGAAGGGCCCTAAAGAGAAATAATACCTGTGGCAGTAAAGCCTCAGGAACTCTTCCTGGGTAGGGACCAGAGCACAGACCAAAAGAGCAGCAAAGACATCTCTCCCTGGATCACTTTAGAAGCACTAAAGAGAGAAGTATTTATGAAAGGATCAATTTTAACATAAAGTTCAAAGCCAAAAAATAAGCTGGAGAAAATGAGCAAAAAGCAAGAAAAAAGAGCCTTATTTAAAAAAAAAAACTACTAACAAAGCCTCAGAGAAAAAAAATACAAATTGAACAAAAGCCCAACAAAAATTCCTATAAGAGCTAAAATTTATTTTTAGAGTTAAATAAGAATGATAGAGGAAAATTGGGAGAAGAAATGAGAGTGATGCAAAAAAAAATTATAAAAGACTAATAATGGGACAGCTAAGTAATACACTAGTTAAAGTAATCATTGTGGAGTCAAGAGTACCTGAGCTCAAATCTAGCCTCAGACACTCACTAGTTGTGTAACCCTGACAAGTAACGCAACCTCAATTGCCTTCCCCAACAAGACAATTACCAAGTTGGTAAAAGATGTACAAAAAAGTAAAGAAAATAACTTTTTAAAAATTACCAAATGGTAAAAGAAGTATAAAAGCTCACTAAAAAAAATTCCTTAAAAATTAGAATTAAGAAGTGAAAGTTAATGAGTCCTTAAAACATCAAGAAGTAATAAAACAGAGGAGGAGAAAGAGGAAAGAAAAGGAAGAGGGCCTCACCTGAATGGAGTTCTGGGGATGAAGCCAAAATAACTGAGTAAAGTCAGGAAGCTGCTCAAGCGTTCCCAGTTTCCCTAGAAAGCCCCATGAAACCAAGCCTCTGACCAGAATCTGATGGAATGAAACTCCTCTCCAATTCAAGACAGACTGAAAAAACTTCAAGAAAGATCAGTCTCGTTGGGATGAAAAGAATGTTCAGCCCAGGTCAAGTAGACGCTGGGAAAGTCAGATAGAGGGGCTTAATCACAACAAATCAGCAAGTAAGACTATTAGTCCTGGCTCACTAGAGGAACAAATTAGTGGGACAGTGTCCAGTCCTAGCTTAGAAAGCAAACTCTGGAAAATCAGGCTGTTTCCTGAATGGAGAAGAAAAAGCTATAAACAAAAGAACCCCTGTGCTCAAAGCCAAGGCTCAGAGATGCACAGAAAGCTTGGGACAGTACCATCTTTACCCCAGGAGCAGAGGTCCACCTTAAAAAGAAAAGAAAAGAAAAGAAAAAAAATGAATTACCACATAAAAAGGAAAGGAAATGAGCAAGAAATAGAAAAGAACTTTGAGGATAGAAAGCTACTATGCTGACAGGGTAGACCAAAACACAAACTCAGAGAGGACATAATGTCCACAGAAGAAATATCAAAGAGTGATATAAATTGGTCTTAAGCCCAAAGAGACTTTTGGGAAATGTTCATAAAAGACTTCAAAAGGCAAATAAGATTGGTGGTACAAAAAATGAGAAAAGAAATGAGAAGTATGCATGAGAGAGTCGACAGTTTGGAAAAGGAAGAAAAAAATTGTCTGAAGAAAACAACTACTTAAACAGTAGAATAAACCAAATGGAAAAAAAGATACAAAAGATAACTGAAGAAAATCACACATTGAAAACTAGAACAGGGCAAATGGAAGCTAATGACTTTGTGAGACAGCAAGAATCAGTCAAACAAACTAAAAAGAATGAAAAAAATAGAAAAAAATGTGAAATACTTCATTAACAAAACAGTTAACTTGGAAAATCGATCCAAAAGAGACAACTTAAAAATCGTTGGCCTACCTGAAGGCCATGACATAAAAAAGCCTGGGTTGCATTCTACAAGAGGTCATTAAGAAAAAGTGCCCCAATATTCTAGAAACAGAGGGGGAAATATTCATTGAAAGAACCCCTCAGGCATTTCTGGAAAGGGATTCCACAAGGAAAACCCCAAGGAACACTGTTGCAAAAGTCCAGAACTATAATCTGAAGGAAAAAATATGTTGGCTGCCAGACAAAAACAATTCAAATAAATATCAAGGAGCAACCATCAGGATTAGGCAGGATCTGGTAGCTTCTATAATAAAGGATCAGAGGGCCTGGTTTACCATATTCCAGAAAGCAAAGGACCTGGGATTACAACCAAGAATTTACTACCCAGTGAGATTTAGCATCATTTTTTAGGGAAGGAGATGGAGTTACAATGAAGTAAGAGACTTTCAATCATTTCCATTGAAAAAACCTGAACTAAACAGAAAATTTAATCTACAAACATAGGTATTCAAGAGAACCATGAAAAGGCAAACAGGAGAAATTATATAGATAGGTTAAATTGTTTGCATCACTAAATGGGAAAACAATATTTATAACTCTTGAGAACTGTGTCTGATACAAGGGCAGACAAAGGAGGAGGGGAAATTCATGGACTGAGGGTGTAGTTGTGAAGAGACTCTGATGTGATGACATCAACGAAAAAGACATTAAAGGGTGGAAAAAAGGCCTGTATTGAAAAAAGAGGAAAAGGAAGGTATAATGGAACAATTAATTCACACCAAGAGACTCAAAAAACCTATTACAATTCAGGGGGAAAAGGGAGGGGTATGAACATTGTCTGAAACTTAATTTCATCAGTTTTGGCTCTAAGAGGAAATAATGTAATCATTCTTTTGGGGATAGAAATTCACTTAATGCTATAAAGAAGTAGGAGGGAAAAGAGGAAAAGAAAAGGGAGGGCAGGATAGAAAGGAGGGCAGAAACACTAGAGAAAAAGGTAAGAGAAGGGGGGAAGGGCTGATAGAAGATAAAGTAGTAGGTGAGGTAGGTAAAAAATACTAGTAAGAGAAGGGTGAGGGGTGATAGGAAATAAGAGTGGGGTGGATAAAATAAATATACAACTGAGAAGAGAGTGGAAAGAGAGAACAAAAGTATACGAAGAAAATAGAATGGAGGGAAATACAGAACTGGTAATTATAACAACACAAATGGGCTCAACTCTCCCATAAAATGGAAGTAAATAGCAGAGTGGATAGAAAAAACAGAATCCTACAATATGCTATTTACAAAAAAAAAACAAAAAAAAAACACATCCGACTTAGAGAGACACATAGAGAGTATAGGTAAAAGACTAGAACATAATTTATTATACTTCAGTTGAAGTTTAAAAAAAAAAGCAGGAGTACCCATTCTGATCTCAGATAAAGCAAAAGTAAAAATAAATTTTATTAAAAGAGATATGGAGGGAAAGTACTTCTTGATAAAGGGTACAGTAAATAATGAAGTAATAGCAACACTAAATGTGTAGGCACCAAGTGGTAGATCAGGCAAATTCCTAAAGAAGATTTTAATTGAGTTATAGGAAGAAATAGCAAAACTATTCTAGTGGGGGCCCTCAACCTTCCCCTCTCAAAATCACACAAAATCACAAATTCACAAATCCCAACACAAAATCACACACAAAATTAAATAAGAAAGAAACTAGGCAGGTTAATAGGATCCTAGAAAATCTAGATATGATAATCCTCTGGAGAAAATTGAACAGGGACAGAAAGAAATACATTTTTTTTCTTGGCAACACATGGCACCTGCACAAAAATTGATCATATATTAGAGCATAACAACCTCACAGTCAAATGCAAAAAAAAACAGAAATAGTAAATGTTTCCTTTTGAAACTACAATGCAATAAAATTTATATTCAATGCTGAGGGAAAAGCTCAGGGAAAGATAAGCTAAAATACAATGGGAAATTAAATAATCTAATTCTAACGAATGAGTGGGCCAAACCATAAATCTCAGAAACAGTCCATAATTTCATTCAAAAAAAATGATATAATGATACAACTTATCTAATCTAATCTAATGGGATGCATCCAAAGCTGTTCTTAGGGAAGTTTTTTCTCTAAATAGCTACATAAATAGAGAAAGAGGAGATCAATGAATTAGGCATTTAACAAAAAAGCTAGAAAAAGAACAAATTAATCATCCATTTAAATACCAAATTAAAAATTTTGAAACTCAAAAGAGAAATTAATAAAACAGAGACAAAGAAAACTATTGAAATAATGAACAAAACTAATAAAATAGATAAAGCTTTGGTTAATTTGATCAGAAAAGGGAAAGAAAAAAACCAAATCACCAGCATCAAAAATGAAAGGAATGAAGTCACCACCCATGAAAAAAAAAACCCACTAATTATCAGGAGCTATTTTCCCCAAATCTATGGCAGCAAACCTGACAATTTAATTGAAATGGATGAATATTTACAAAAATATAAATTTCCCAGGTTAACAGAAGAGGAAATAAAAAGAAATTGAATGTCATTATTCATAATTAATGAACTCCCTAAGAAAACAATCTCCAGGGCCAGATAGATTCACAAGTGATTTCTACGAAACATTTAAAGAACAATTAATTTCAAGATTATGTAAACAGTTTGCAAAAATAGGTAAAGAAGGAAATAATAAAACAAGTCAAAAGAATAAAGAAAGTGAAATAATTTATCAAACAATTGACCTGGAAAACAGATCAATGAGAGGTTAAGAATTATTGGACTATCTAAAAGCTATGATCAGAAAGGAGACTAAATATCATATTTCAAAAAAGATAAAAGAAAAATGCTTCCAATATCTTAGAATCAGAAGGGAAGATAGAAATTGAAAGAATCCACTAATCATTTCCAAAAGAGACCTCAAAACAACAACTTTCAAGTTTATAATTATCAAATTCCATAGCTTCCCCATCATGGAAAGAATACTAAAAGCAGCCAAAATAATTTTTAAAATAGTATTCAAATATGATATTATAGTCAGGATCACACAAGATTTATCAGCTACCACATTAAAGAAGCAAGGTGCTTGGAACATATTTGAGAAGGCAAAAAAGCTAAATTACAACCAAAAATAATTTGTACAAAACTGAGCATAATCCTGTAGTGGGAAAATTATATATCTAATGAAATAGAGAATTACCAATCATTCTGATGAAAAGACTAGAATTAAATAGACAATCTGACTTTCAAATATAAGATAGAAAAGAAGCACAAAAAGGTAAACATAAGAGAAATACAAAGGGGCTTCATAAATTCAAATGGTTTATATTCCTTAGATAGTAAGATGATATCTGTAATTATTGAGAAACTTTATCCTTATTAGAACAGCTAAGAGTGTACATGGAAAGAAGATGTTAGTTTGAGTAGATCATGTGGGGATGATATGGAGGAAAAAAAGGGATGGATAAGAAAATGGGATGCACTAGAAGGAAGGAAAAAGAAGAAAGGGGGGATATCTCACATTAAAGAGGCATGTAAGGAATAGCATTTATGAAAGAAGGAGGAACTGGAATGGGCAATGTTTGAACCCCACTCTCATCTGAACAATTAAAGATGGAAAAAATATGTATACATATATATATGTACACACACACACACACACACACTAAATTAAGTGTTTAAAAATCTGTCTTTCCCAACAGGGAAGTAAGAGACAAATGGAACAAGAGAAATGAGGGGGTGTCTGATAAGAGGAAAGATAGATTAAAGGATACAGTAGTTAGAAACAAAACAAAATTTTCAAGAGAGACAAGACTGAGAGAAAGATGAAGAAACAGGAAAAAATAGAATAGGGGGAAATATGTAGTAATCATAGTTACGAGTGTTAATGGGACAAACCCATAAAATGGAAGTGGAAATTAACCATAAATTAATAAGAAGTAAAGAAGAATATAATTTTTCAAAAATTAGATATAAAGAGAAAATTTAATAGGAATAGAAAGGAACATAACTTTTTTCTCAGCTGTACATGGCATCTTCACAAAAATTGACCATATATTAGGCCAAAAAAACCATATGATCAAATGCAAAAAAATAGGAATAGTAAATGCACCCTTTTTGAACCAGAAGCAATAAAATTTCATTCATTAAAGAGTCTTAGAGAATAGATTTAAAATTAATTTAACTGAATAAACTAATCCTATTGAATATGTGGGTCAAAGAACAAATTATAGAAACAATAAATAATTTCATTAAATACAATGACCATGAGGCAATACATCAAAATTTGTGGGATGCACCCAAAGCAGCACTTAAGGAAAATTTAGATCACTGTATGAGTATATCAATAAAAAGAGAAAGAGCAGATTAGTGAATTGGATATGTAATTTAGAAAAACTAGAAAAAGAACAAATTTTAAATCCCCAAATAAGCAAAAAAAATCAAAGAAAAAATTTAATAAAATTTTAAAAATGTAAAAAATTGAACTAATAAAACCAGAACATAGTTTTTTTTTGGGGGGGGGAGTGCGGTACAATAAAATAGATTAAAACACTGGATAATTTTATTTTAAAAAAAAAAGAAAACCAAATTATCAGTATCAAAAATGCAAAGAATTGTTGCACCAGTTTTGAAAATCAAATTAAAGCACTTTTAGGATCCATTTATCAAATTATATGCCAGTAAAATTTACAATCTAAATGAAATATATATTTACCAAAAACCCTAAAAATTGCTTATATTAGCAGAAGAAATAGAATATTTAAATAACCCTATCTTAGGAAAAGTATTTGAGTGAGTCATAAATGAGCTCTTTAAGAAAAAAACAATCCCAACACCAGATGGATTTATAAGTAAATCCTATCAAACATTTAAAGAACAATTCATTCTAATATTATACAAACTATTTGAAAAACATAAGTAAAGAAGGAGTCCTATTAAATTCCTTATATAAGATAAATAGGGTTTTGATAACTGAACCAGGCAATGCAAAATTTGAGAAAAATATAGGTCATTTTTAATGAATATTGATGCAAAAAATTAAATTTTTTTAGCTAGCAAAGAGATTTCAATAATTTGTCACAAAAATCATACACTATGACCAGATGGGATTTATATCAAAATTATGAAATTCAAAATTAGAAAAACTGG
The DNA here is from genome assembly GCF_902635505.1 of Sarcophilus harrisii. NCBI lineage: Eukaryota > Metazoa > Chordata > Mammalia > Dasyuromorphia > Dasyuridae > Sarcophilus > Sarcophilus harrisii. The sequence goes on along the minus strand of NC_045428.1, from coordinate 418,558,546 downwards.
GAAATAAGTATTAGATTAATCACAAAACAAAAACCACATGATTATATCAATATATGTGAAGAAAGCTTTTTTTTTAAAAAAAAATATGATATCCATTCCTATTTTTAAAAAATCTAGAAACCATCGAAGTTCATGGAACTATTTTTTAAAAAGATAAATAATGTCTATCTAAAACCAAGAGCAAACATTAGCTAAAATGAGGATTAGCTAGAAGCCTTCCAAATGAGATCAGGGATAAAGCAAAAATATTCATCCTCACTTCTATTATTCAATATAGTACTAGAAATGTTAGCTATAGTGATAAAACCAGAAACAAGGAAGTTGAAGGAATAAGAATCAATGACAGAAAAACAAAAATCATTCTTTGCAGATGATATTATGGTATACTTAAATAACCCTAGATAATAAACAAAAAACTAGTCAAAACAATTAACAAGAGTTGCAAGATATAAAGCTCACAGAAATCATCAACAATTCTATATATAAGTATACAAACATATTGAAATTAGCAATATAAATTCATAATATAAATCTTAATCTTAAGACAGAGATAAGAAAGCATTCCACAAATAGGATACAAACATATTATACCTTATCATATAACTGTAGATCTATCTAAGAAACAGTGTGACTTATTGAAAAAACTCCTAGATTTGGCGTCAGGAACAATATAGGTTCAAATCCTAGTTCTGGAACTTACTAACAAGACACTTGACCTCTGAATTTCAGCTTTTTCATTAAGCAAGAAAGGGTAATAGCTGCATTATCTATTTAATAGACTTGTTAGTATAGAGAAGCCTTTAAAATTTTTAAAGTTCCATATAAATCTCAGCTATTATTATTATAAGGCTATGAAGTTCCCAGCTATAGACTATGAAGATAGAGATTAAAGGAGAGGAGATAAAAGGGAAAGGTGAGGGAGAGAGAGAGATGGAGAAAGAAGGGAGGAGGAGAAGAAAAGAGACTCAAAAAGAATGAGAGAGGGAACAGAGAGACAGAAACAGATAGAGGCAAAGAAAGAAGAAAGAAGCAAAAGAGAAAGAATGCAAAACGGAGAGATAGAGAGAGGGAGTCTGTGTCCTGTCTGAATTTCCTTTTACTCCCTAGAACACTGACAAGGTAATGCTCTACTCTAGAGGAAATAAGTGATGGTGGAAAAGAAAGCTATAAGGGAAAAGACAAAGAGCGTATAGGTTCTTAAGACTTTCTCATTACTTTCAGTCCATTTCTACATAGTGTTTATACCTTGAAAGAAGTATACCACAAAATGAACAACTCCAAGTTTTGTTTAAGGAAGTCCAAACCTGTAAACGTCAGAAAGTCTCAAAATATCACGATTCTTTGCTAACCCACTTTTCTGATACCTATTGTTCTATCAATAGCCAAGTAAATAGGATACACGTGATACATAGACACTCTCAAGGTCTCTCTGAAGAACTTTGATATCCATTGTGAGGATCATCCAGCATGGCATCCTCACATCAAAGGGCTGCCCCACACAAGCAAAGCAGAATTGCAGAAGCTTGAAAGATAAGATTGTGGATGAACAAATGTAGAAACATCTCCTTCCCAAATGGCCATATGGAATATTTGAGCCCAATTTGTGATAAAGCTTTCTGAGCTCAAATTGATATGATCAGCTACAGCTAGACATATTATGCAGTGACTGATATTATGATATCATTTTGATCCTCTTCAAGCATGAAGGACAAAAAACAGCCAAGAAGAAGAGGAATAGTTTATGGTTTATCTCTCCCTTCCCCTTTTCAATTCCCCCAATTGAAATAGCAATTTCAAATGGCTATAAAGAAATGGAAATGGAGGTAGAACCAAGAAGGTGGAGTAAAGGCAGTAATTTGCCCAAGCTCTCCCCTAAAACCACTCCAAATTGCTTTAAATAATGATTCTAAACATTTAGAGCAAGAAAATACCAACAATGATAGAGTAGAACATTTTCCAGACAAAGGCAACTTAGAAGATCAGTAGAAAAAAATCTGTGATACCAGAGTGGGAGTCCAGCATGTAGTGCTGGTGCAAGGCCCACTGGTGCAATTCCAGCCCCAGTTCCAGCCTGACCTTTGAATCAGCAGCTTTACTTGTGGCTTCCAAACCTCTCAGCTTAGAGACACCAAAGAGGACTTGGAAGGTCAGCAGAAAAAGTCTGTGGAAACCCAATGTACAATCTCAGCACAGCCCATGCCAGCAGGTGGAACCTCTGAATCAGCAGTAGTGCTAGAGGCTTCTGGACCTCCCTGTGGAGGGTCAGTGGAGAGGGTCTGTGGCAATAGGGTGGAAGTCCTGTGTATAGTCCCATGCAGACCACGCCAGTGCAACCCCCTGCCTCAACTCCTGGCCCAAGCGTCAGTAAAGCAGAGCTCTGCTGATTTAGCACACTAGATCTTACAGGTACAATGGGGCAGGGACATACCAACAGCTCCAGGGCAGAAAAGAATATTTATGGTCAGGTTCCTAGAAGGCTCTCTGAAAATAGCTGCACAAAATCCCTGAAATCTGGGAAAGTACACTCTCAACCTGGAAACAGCCTTGCTTTAAGAAAGAGTTAACAGCTGAATAATAAGCTAGGAAAATGAACAGACCCAAAAAAGTTTTTGACCTTAGAAAGTTATTATGGTGACAAGGAAGATCAAAACACACACGTATAGAAGATGATAACAAAGTCAAAGCTCCTACATCCAAAGCTCCCAAGAAAAATAAGAATTGGGCACAGAGCATAGAAGAGCTCATAGGGGGTTTTGAAAATAAGTAAAAGAGATAGAGGCAAAATTGGTAAAAGAATTGAGAGAGATGCAAAAGGAAATGCAAAAAGCTATTGAGGAGAAGAATGTCTTTTTTAAAAATTGGCCAACTGGGAAAGGAGGTAAAAAGCTCACTGAGGAAAATAATTCCTTACAAAGTAGAACTTAGAAGTTATGGCATATGAATGTTATGGAATATTATTTTTCTATAAGAAATGATTAGCATGATAATATCAGAAAGTCCTAGAAAAAAATTACTTGAATTGATGCTAAGTGAAATGACTATAACCAAGAGAACATTGTACACACCAACAAGAAGATTATGTGATAATCAACTCTGATGGATATGGCTTTTTTCAATAATGAGATAATTCAAGCCAATTCCAATGGACTTATGATGGAGAGAGCCATCTGCATCCAGAAAGAGGACTATGGGGATTGTATATGTTTCAATATAATCCCTAACATAGTATTTTTCATAATTTTTGTTGTTTTCTTGCTTTTTTTCCTTCTCATAGTTTTCTTTTTTGATCTGACTTTTCTTGTGCAGCATTATAAATGTAAAAATATGTATAGAATAATTGCACATATTTAACTATGGGAGAAGGTGGAGGGAGGGGAGGGAGAAAATTTGGAACACAATGTTTGGCAAGGCAGAATGTTTGCATGTATTTTGAAAGTAGAAAGCTATTGCTTAAAAAGACTATCAAAAGTATTTCTGAAGTAATCAAATAAATAATATAAGAAATAAAAAGTAGAATTGAGCAAGTGGAAGCTTGCTAATGATTTTATGAGAAATAAAGATACAATAAAGCAAAATGAAAAAAGGGAAAAATGTGAAATATCTTATTGGAAAAACAACTGACATGGAAAATAGATCTGGGAGAAATAATTTTAAAATTATTGGTCTACCTGCAAGTCAAAAAAGAGGTTGGACATTATCTTTCAAGAAATTATCAAGGAAAACTGCCCTGATATTTTAGAACCAGAGAGTAAAATCAAAATTGAGATTCCACGAGTAATCCCCACATGAAAACTCTCAGGAATATTATAGTCAAATTCTGGAATTCCCAGGTCAAGGAGAAAATATTGCAAGCATCCAGAAACAATTCAAGTATTGTGGAGCCACAGTCAGGTTAACACAAGATTACACCCAACAATCACATACCCAGAAAAACTTAATGTAATCCTTCAGAGGAGTAGTTGATTATTCAATGAAACAGAGGATTTTCATATATTTGTGATGAAAAGACCAGAGCTGAATGGAAAACTTGATTTTCAAATGTAGGACTCTGGAGAAGCATAAGGAAGTAATCAGAAAAGTGATATAAGGGACTTAAAAAGGTTTTTCTGTCTGCATTCCTACATAGGAGAATGATACTTGTAACTCATTAAAACTTTCTCATTATGACAGTTAGAAAAACACACACACATGGGGGGGGGTAGAATAGATGTGAGTTGAATAAAAGATGAAATTAAGGGATGAGAGAAATGTAATGGGAGAAAGGAAAAGGGAGAAGTGGAATAATGCAAATTATCTGCCATAAAAAAAGAAGCAAGAAAGAGCTTTTGCAGTGGAAGGGAAGAGGGGGATGAGGTCAGAAAGTGAACCTTACTCTCATCAGAATTGGCTTAAAGAAGAAATAACATAGATATTCAATAGGATTATAGAAATCTATCTTGCCCTACAGGAAAATAGGGAAGGAATGGGATATGGAAAGGGAGGCAAGGTGATAAAAGAAAGGGCATATTGGGGTAGGGAATGATCTGTACCACGACAATTTTGAGGAGGGACAGAGTGAAAAGAGAGAAACAATAAATGGGGGAGTTAGCAGTTAGCAATAGTAATTGTTAAAAGAATTTCAAGGCAAGTTTCTCTGGTAACTTTCTCAAACATAGAAGGAACTGAGTCAAATAAAAAAAAAAAAAAAAAAAAAAAAAAGAACCATGCTCCAATTATAATTTCATCCATATCTTTTGACCTAACAACATCACTGCTTGGTATGAATATCAAAAGTGACTTTAAAAAAGGGAAAATAATCTACATGTACAAAAATATTCATAGCAGCTTTATTCTCAGGGCAAAAAATGGAAATTGAGGGAATATCCATTAATTGGAGAATGGTTTAATAAACTGTGATGTATGTTTCTATTGGAATATTATTGTTCCATGGGAAATAATGAGCAGGATGCTCTGAGGGGAAAAAACAACCTGGAAAGTCCTCCATGAACTCAAGCAAAGAGAAATGTACTGTATACAAAGTAAAAGCAACGTTCTAGAATGACCAGCTGTAAATGACTTTGCTATTCTCAGTAGTACAATCATCCATGATTACTCTGAAAGACTTATGCAGAAAAATTCTATCCATACACAGAGAAAGAAGTGATTGTATCTAAATACAGATTGAAGCATTTTCTTTTTACTCTCTCTATTGCACTCTTTTTTAAATTCAATTTTTCTTGAGGGTTTTCATTTTCATTATGGTGGGAGATCTATGTTTTTGTTTTACAATTTGATTTTTATGGAAAAGCTTTGCATAACTTCACAAATGATTTCTAAATTGTGGGTGGGGATAAGGGAGAGAACATAGAACTCAATGTAAAAAAATGTAAAAAATAAGTTTGTTTTGAATGTTACTGGGGAAAATGTTAAATAAAGTGAAAATAAATAAAAGCTTTTACAAGAGAGAGATGGAAATGGAAAATTATATCACTAAAAAGAGATAAGGAGGAAATTCCTCAGAACAATTTACAAGTTGTTCTCCATCACCAAAGCTGTGATGATTGATTTCACTATCAAAACCAAATTATTCTAACCTCTTCATTTGGAGCCACTTGATGACAACCTGCAGCAGATTCCGTTCTATCACTGTCTCAGGGGAAAATTCTATCTCTAACCAGGGAGAATTCTTTGGATCTCATCATTCTTTGCTTCTATATACTAGTTAAAACAATGGGCTTCCCTTCTGACTACACTTGTGTCTCTTTCTCACTTCATGCAATAGTTTTTCCAAGAATGGGATTCTACATTTTTTTTCTCCCCTTAATCTTCTAGAAATTGAAGCCCTGCTTCTGCATTCATTTTCCTATGGATGAATTTCTTCTACTTATTTATAGGATTTCTTTGATATTAACCATTGCATATGTTGTAAGATAAAAGACCCTAATAAATTTAGCATTTAGTCATTAAAAATTTGTGGTTAGTCATAATCAAACATAAATAAACAAAAGGTAAAATAGCTGAGAAAACTGTGTCTGAGAGTGGTTTATCTCAGGAACATATAAGCTAGTAAGCACCTGAGGCAGGATTCAAAGTCAGATTTCTGATTCCAGGTGCAACACTCTATCCACACTATTGGAAGTCCTTAGCCTCTTTTATGACATGGACCAATCTGTAAACTGATGAAGTCTATAAACTCTTCAGAATGATGAAATGAATGAAATAAAATGCGGAGGATTACAAGGGAAACCAATTATATTGAACTATTATATTAAACATACCAGGTTAAGAATTCCCACATTCAATAGTGGGAAATTAAGTTAAGAGTGAGAGGTTAAGTTAAGAACTCCCACTCATTCGATAGACAGGACAGGTACTTATATTATTATTCCCATTTTCCAAGTCTCCTTGGAAAAAGGGCAGAGGAAGATCAAATCATTTTCTTAGGGTTGGAAATTAGCTATGAGTGGCAGAGATGGTATGGAAACCAGAGTTTGACCAGCCCTCTGTTTTGTTTTGTTTTCATTTTTTCTCTTATAACTTCCTAAAAATTTTGAATTGATTTTAGCCAATTTTTGCAGATACTCAAGCAATTTTACCTCTAGAACTGAGTAGATCTCAAACTATTTGACCTTAGAACTTGTTTATACATTAAAAAATTATTGAAGACTTCTCCACAGAGTATCTATTTATGTGAGTTATATCTAATGATACTTATTGTATTAGAAATTAAAATATCTTAATATTATTATGAAAACAGTTTTGATCCCTCAAACTCCTTGAAAGTGTTTCATGGATCGCAGGAATACTTGGACCACATTTGGAAAATTACTCAAGTAAAACCATACTCAAAATGAAAGACATTTTCTTTCACAACTTTCACAAAATGAAATAAGGTCAGAAAAATCATTCTTGGGAAAAATTACCCCTAAGTCTAGTGGAGTTTTTTAATTGTTGTTTTTCACTTTTAATTTCTTCTTACTTATTAACTTTATGTCCAAATGTGTATAACAAATGTTATATGTATAACAAAAAAGAAATAGATAAACAGTTAGGATAGTAATAAAGGGAATCCTGAGGAGCATGAGACATAAGTTTTCTGATGACCCATGGACCAGTATTTGATGAAGTGTGGTAATTTTCCTCATAAGGGGGACTAAAAATGCTTTCTGACTTGTCACAGAAATTATTTTTTCTCCCATATTTCTATGTTCCCTTGTATCTCATTCCCACCTTTTATTCTAAGTACTAAAAGAGGTATATCTGCAGTGCAAGACTGGAGAACAGTATCATTTTCTTAGTTCAAATAATGTAAGTGATGGAACTGTGTCAGATCCAGAACTTCTGACTTTTTCTTTCTATTGAACATTCTCTTCTAAATTACCCATAAATTGATGTTGTGTTGTCAGGAGTACAGGAAAACCAAGGAGGGGTGAAGAAAACATTTTTTGAAGATCATGTGAACACCAAACAATGAGGTACTTTCAATCTTTATAACTGTCAGAAGCACTAAGGATTCTAACTCGCTTGTCTAACATGAGTTTGGAGGATTTCAAATAACATGTGTTGATTTAAGGGAGGAGTGCCATTTCTTTGGTAATGGTTTGCAAACAGCTGGTTAGGGTGTATACTTCCTTATGTTTTTCAAGGAAAACGATTCATTTCTTCAAAAGATTTTTAACCAGTATTTATTATGTGAAAAAGTATTTGTGGCACAAGTGTCAGAGAGTTCAAAGTAGACCTTTCACTTTTTATTGGGTAATAGAGAAGTTACTTGGTGTAATACAGAATGTGGGAAAATCTATACTTAAGTTCTAGCTTAGACATTCTTCTAACTCAATAATCTCAGGTAAGTCACTTCATCATGGGTTCTTCATATATAAATTAGAGTTAAAAGTTCATTTAATAACTACTTCACTGAAACACTCTAAGAAAAGCAAAGGGCTTCAAAATTTGGGCTATTTACTTGTTTCATTTGGCTCATAATCGAATAGCTAACAGAAGGTACAGAAGGTACAGAAGACAGAGCACTATACCTGAAGTCCGGAAGAGCAGAGTTCAAATCTGGCTTCCCATACATGAATCTAGGAAGACATTTAATCTCTGTCTACTTCAGTATTCTTATATGCAAAATGCAAATAATAAAAATATTTGCTTCCCAGGATTGTTGTGAGGATAAAATGAGATATTTATAATGCACCTTGAAAATTTTAACTCACTATATAAATGCTAACTATTGTTTCCTTTCTCCAACTGACTTGTAAAGCTTTCTGAAGGCATAAATCCTGTCTCTCTTTCCCAGGGACACAGGAGGCTCAATAAACATTTGCTGATTGACTGTTGATCTATTGAAGTATGAAAAACCAACTCTCCATTATCTAGAGTAACTGGTAATTCACATTATAAAAGTTTTTACAATTTGTCCTTCCATTTTACAGATGAAGAATCTGATACTCAGAAAGACTAAGTTGACTAATCCACTGTCAAACAGCCAGTAAGAAGCAGAGTTGAGAATTGAGTTATAGGACTTATGACAATGAAACCCTGTGAATACTGGATCTATATGACTTTTGGTAAGTCACATCATCAGATTTCAGTTTCAGCATTTTAAAAATGAGGAGACTGGATGAAATGATATCGAAGTTCCCCTCCAGCTTCAAATTTCAAATGCTGTGATTTCTCAGGGGCTTGGTTTTCTCTCATGTAAAAAAATGAGATCATTTCTAACATTACTTTTAGCTCTGAGTGTATGATGCAGAAATTTAACATTTTAGCAAAATTTCCCACTACACTATAGCATCTTTCAATAGAAGACAGTAATGGCAAGAATTGATTCAATCTGTAAATATGCCTTCTTCTTCATCCCTACATCATTTTAGTCCTCCACTATTATAAGAAAACAGACTTCTTTCACGAATTCTCTCTCTTTTTTCCTGTTTCTCAGAATATCTGTTGTCTAGATATATTCTGGAGAACCATTCCGCTCTTACAAAAGCTATATTGTCATTGTAAAGTAGTAAATCAGATTTGAGTGTCTAGGGCAAATTATGCTTTGGGATAGTGATTTAAGGAATATTTTTATCTGATATACCATAGGCTGGATTTTTCATTTCTCAGGGTTAAGTCTAATGACTGAAGTAACATTTGTTGTTCAAATGCACTATGTAAAAAGACTAAAATTTCTTTCCAATCACCTTTCTATAGGCACCCTGAGATACAATGTCCCATTAATAATACCAGGAGCAAGGAGAAGGTTAAGTAGTTACAGTATATGATGTTTTGCCTCATTTGGAGAAAAATGCCCTGTAATCCACAATTTGTCTCAATTTTTGTTTTTCACAAAGTATAGCTACTTTATGAATGTTGGCTAAAACAAAAACAAACAAAAACTACATATTAGCTAATAGGCAAAATACCCTTCTGCCCTCTGCAGAAGTTCTTCAGAAGAATGATCAATTAATTATACTTTACAAAAGAAGTTCAATGTATTCCCCTTTCATGATTTTATTTCAGGAATCATAAATACTACAGACAGTAATTGACTTCTAAATTACATCAATCATCACACCCAAAGAAAAGAAGGGTAAGAAGTAGAATAGAGCTAAGGAGGTTAAGATTCATATAAACATAGTTATGTCACACTCTTTTTACTTGAGATAGGAAGAGGAAGGAAGGAAAGAAGGAAGGAAGGAAGAAAGAAAAAGGAGGGAGGGAAAGAGGGAAGGAAGGAAGGAGAGAGGGAAGGAAGGGGAAAGCAGAATGAAAAGAGGGCAGGAAGGAAAGAAAAAGAAGGAAGGATGGAAGGAAGGAAAGGGGGAAAAGGGAAGCAGGGAGGAACGGGAGAAAGGGAGGGAGGGAGGAAAGAGAAAGGGAAGAAGAAAGAAGGAAAGACAAGGAAGGAAAAAATAAAGGAAAGACAAGGAAGAAAGGAAGGAAGGAAAGAGCAGAATGGAAAGAGGGCAGGAAGGAAAGAGAAGGAAGGAAGGAAAAGGGCAAAAGGGAAGTAGGGAGAAAAGGGAGAAAGGGAAGGAGGGAGGGAGGAAAGAAGAAAGAAGCAAAAACAAGGAAGGAAAAAATAACAAAGGAAAGAAAAGAAAGGAAAAAGGAAAGGAGGGAGGAAAGACAAGGAAGGAAAGAAATAACAAAGACAAGGATGAAAAGAAAGAAAAAGGAAGAAAGGAAGGAAGGAAGGGAAGAGGGAGGAAGGAAGGAAGGAAATGAGGGAGGGAGGGAGGGAAGAAGGAAGGAAAGAAATAATGAAGGAAAGACAAGGAAGGAAGAGAGAGAGAGAGAGAGAGAGAGAGAGAGAAAGAGAGAGAGAGAGAGAAGGAAGGAAGGAAGGAAAAGAGGGAAGGGGGGAAGAGAGAAAGAACGAAATTACTCAGTTTGGAAGGTGAGAGTGGCATAAAGTTTTCTGGGTAAATGGATTGAAATGGTTTCCTTATGTTAAGTGGTGTTGAGTTACAATTTGAAGAATGAGAACTGGGAGGGAAGAAGAAACAGCTGAGCCCCAACCTTCCTCTGGGCTTGTCAGAACGTGGACACCATTTCAACCAGACAAGCGATACCGGAAGCTACCGTGGGGCTGGAATTTACTGCTCGGCTGATGTCTAATGCCAATGTTTACCAGGGGTTTAACCAGGGCAGGCTGAGGACGCATAGATGGTCTGCTGTGAAATGCCACGCAGGCAGAGACTGACAAGCAGCAGCAGGAGCTGAGCTTCCCCCCACCCCCCAGCACCACCCGGGACTGCTGTTCCTGCCGAGTTTTCAGGGAGAGGGGGGTGGGGGGGGGCTGGGGGCTGGGTTTTTTTTTTTTCTTTTTTGCTGCCGCGGCTACTGCCGCCTCCGCTGCTGCTGCTCCGCTCCAGGTAAGCAGCTCAGACCGTGAGCGACAGCCTCAGGGCAAACCCTGGGACGATGAACAAGATCTGGAAGTTTTTCCGAGGAAGCAGGAGAGCTCTGGTTTTTATATTCGTCGCTTCTGTCATTTGGCTACTGTTTGACATGGCAGCTCTCCGCCTCTCATTCAGTGAGATTAACACGAGGGTGCTCAAGGAAGACCTCATTCGGAGAGGACGAGAACAATTCAAAGTTTTGCGGGATCCAGAGAAGATGCCCTCCAGCAGCAGAAGGGAAACCAAACGTCCCGTGAAAGGGTCCGAAAGGGGCATATGGGGCAGAGAAAACTTTAGGAAGGCAGAGAACACGTTGTTGAAGGCGGAGGACCATGCAAAAAAACTGCCTCAAGAATGGACCGCGCAGCAAATCCCTGAAAAGGGAAACCCAGTCCCTTTGTGGGGACCAATATCTCTGAAGAACTTCCCACCACCTTCTCTTCCCCCGCTGAAGGGAGGCAGGGAAGACACTGCCAAAGTTAGTAACTCATCCATCCTGATGGGAAGAAAACAAAAGATTTCCAGCAGGTCCCAGGAAACTCCACTCCTAAGAACAAAAGAAAATCCCTTGGTGAAATTAACACAGGGAGTACTTTCTCCTGTGAAGCAGGAGGTGCCACTGAAGAATATAATCATGTCAGCAGCATCTGATGGGGTGAATAAATTGGGCTTCAAAAGTTCTTCTGCCCCTAAACCAGATGATTCCAAACCAGAAGCACCTGGAGGACAAACAGGTAGGAAATTCCACACTCCCTTAATAGTGCCAAAATCTGGGGATATCATCGCATTAAACAAAAGTGAAACTGGGGCCAAAGAAATAAATGAGAATGAGGA